>NC_081555.1:75101380-75476041 GCF_963082655.1 Stomoxys calcitrans | reverse complement strand
TTTTTTGCGTGGTCAATTCAGTTCCATCGGCAAAAGTTGTACAGCATTCTTTTTATCAAATAGCGGCTCAGGCAGAGCTTACTCCACATTCCCTGGACAGCGGACATAGCATAAAAGTTAATACAGTGTCCGTATCCGCCTGGCAACAGCGGTCGCAGCCACAATGTCTAGAAGCGTTTACCCCAAAGTCATATAGAATTATAGTTCTCACAACTGTAGTATGTAATAGAGTGTGGACTTTTTTTTCTTAAAAAAAATTTCAAAATAATAAAACGTTTGATACATTTATACGAAAAAAAAAAATTACTTTAGTTACGAAGTTTTTCATTTTTGTAACTATGTAACGTTTTGCTTCAACACATCAAACGTTAGCCATAAATGTAGCATTATTGAATGCTTCTAGCTTTGTTTATTGTAAACACTTTATCAACTTCTCCTACAGTCAAAGTACCTTCCTTTTGTTTTAAACCAAAAACTCTTTAACGGCAAAAGTGTTTCGATAAACTCAAACGATTATTATTTTACCGGACCAATAATTATTCTCTTGCGTCTCTCCTTCTAGAGAGAGAGATTGTGAGTATTAAAGACTATAGACCAGTGATGGATAAAAAGTGATGGGCGGATTTTGTAAATCATACCCAACAGAAACCACATTACTGAGTGGTCATTAATTTAGAAGTTTTGAAAAATTAGCAACCTATACTTGATAACTAAACTATATACCCACCGTAAAATAAAATGAGCCCGTTCAAAAATACCTATTAGTAAAATATTGAAAAATACATGGTATAATTGGGTGTTCATTGATCGGCTTGCGTCATTCAACAAGTTCAGACAAACCTGAATAACGACAAGTCATTTTGCATTCAAGTTATTGAATACAATTCAACATGCCATTCAAGATGAGCTCTTTTAACTCGGAGACGACAAAGGAACCTGTACAATGAACCAAGCTTAGATTCAAGCAACATCAAGAAAACGCAACGTGGCAATTGTTGATAGACCATTCAGCAAAACGGAGTCGAATCCCCCCGAAAAACTATGATTCATTCGGGGAATTGTTTGGCATAACCAAGGTAAAAGGCGAATGAATGTGCAAAGGCCGCGATGGCCCATCCAAGCGAAAGAGGGCAATGGAAGCGATACTTGACTGTTCCGAAAGTAGCACGCACTCATTTCACAATAGTATAGATATTCCTTGGGAGGATTACAATGCAACATCAAGGAGAAAAAGAAGCATAACCCAACAGACATTGCGAAACCCCCTGTAACAAGCTCAAAACAGTCGTCTCACAGAGCAGCAACGGTCTGCCACCAGCTTTTCGCATTGAAATCCTAACCTCATTCCAGTCAGGATTCCACAAGGCTATATACAAGGAAGCTGTTCGGGTGAAGGAGTACTTGGAAAGCACACTTTATCTGGAAAAGTGGAGCATGCACTTTGACGGCAAACACAGTTTTGAATATGAGGCCGTGGCCCTCAAAAATGACTGCAAAGGAACTAAGTTGACTGCGCTCAACTCAATCAATCGAAGAAGTACACCAGAATATGTAAGATAAATTTAACCGTGGAATTCAATTGTAATGATTGTTGCCGATAAAACAAGCATGAATACCGGGAAAAAGACAGGCGTTTTAGTTCGACTGCAGCAAATGTTCGAAGAGAAAGGTCACCCCACACCCAAGTTCATCAGTTGCCACGACCATGAGCTGAATCGTCAAGGACGATGAATTCTATAGATAGACTACATGAACAAACATCGAGTTCTTCTTTGTGCAGGAGTTGATGAGTAATTATGATGAATTGAAAGCAGCCTGCAGAAATGGTAAAACTCAGATTAAGGAAACAGGCGGCTGAAGAGACGACATGAAGTTTCTCTTCCACCTCACTCATGTCTTCCGTCACTTCACTGAGAGGAGGTAATTCCCTTTTGTAAAGTTTAACCAGATCGGAAAACAGTGCTGTAACGTGCGATCTAGTACAACCTCCCACTAAAATTCATCCTCTGCAATGACTACGTGGATATTGAACTTCCTAAAATATTTGGTGATATAACATATACATATGTGGCTCTAAAGATTGTGTTCATATATATAATTGCTTACAGTGACTTCAAAAAATTGCCCACAATCCATTGTGGGCAATGCCGGAATAAAAATTTTAAGAGTATTAAATTTAAGATTTTGTCTAATCTTTAATAAAAACTCATCAATATATAATACTGGGATATAAGGTTGTAAAAAAGCCATAAACCTTATATATACCCAGTGCATGACACGCGGTTTAAACAACCTACTTTTGCCAATGGCTCTCTTGCAAATTTATAAGGCAAGAGTTGCATTTCATGCACTTTCCGAAATTTTGGAGTCCTGTCTACCAAAATACCCAGACATTTTGAACTTTTAGTAAAGGGAACATTCTCTCCTCCCAAGGCGATTGATGCCATTGTGGGTAACTTCTGAAGTATATCACTAAGAATATCGGGAAACTTTGCTTTAACCGCAATAGCCACGTCATATGCATACGCAGTCGCACCTTTGCCTTTTAGAGACAATAAATTATTGTTAATTGCTATACTCTAAAGTAGAGGAGAAAGTACACCTCCTTGAGGATTCTCTCTTCTGACCCACCTTTGTAGATCTTAAGATCCTAAGGCTGTTATAATGCATTTTTTAATAAGCAAGATATTACTGAACTTTTTAGAAGTGTATTTCCAATGTAATCCATTCTATACACGTATGTTGAAAGTTATAAGGCAGCTATATCAAGTTATGTACCGATTTGAGCCATATTTAGCACAGTTATTGAAAATAATAACAAAACACCGCATGCAAAATTTCATGAGAGAATTGCGCCCTCTTGAGGCTCAAGAAGTCAAGACCCAAGACCGGTTTATGTGGCAGCTATATCAAAACATGGACCCAACCGATCTACACTAATAAAAAGTATTTGTGCAAAATTTCAAGCGGCTACCTTTACTACTTCGAAAGTTAGCGTGCTTTCAACAGACAGACGGACGGACATGGCTAGATCGACTTAAAATGACATGACGATCAAGAATATATATACTTTATGGGGTCTCAGACGCATATTGCGAGGTGTTACAAACAGAATGATGAAATTAGTATACCCCCATCCTATGTTGGTGGGTATTACAAAAACACAGGATTAAGAACTTAAATGAAGAAAGAGCAACAGTACACATTTTAATGAGCAGTGTAAATTTAGTTTTTATACCCTCCACCATTGGGAGGGGGTTGTACTAATTTCGTCATTCTGTTTGTAACTCCTCGTCTAAGACCCCATAAAGTATATATATTCTTGATCGTCATGACATTTTAGGTCGAACTAGCCATATCCGCTCATCCGTCTGTCTGTTGAAAGGACGCTAACTTTCGAAGGAGTAAAGCTACCTGTTTGAAATTTTGCACAAATACTGCCTATTAGTGTATGTCGGTTGGGATTGTAAGGGCTATATCGGTCCACGTTTTGATATAGCTGCCATATAAACCGATGGATCTTGACTTCTTAAGCTGGTGGAGGGCACAATTCTTATCAGACTTGGCTGAAATTTTGCATGTGGTGTTTTGTTACGACTTTCAACAACTCTGCTAAGAATAGTTCAAATCGGTCCATAACCTGATATAATTGCCATATAAACCGATCCGGGGTCCTAACTTCTTGAGCCTCTACAGGGAGCAATTCCTATCCGATTTGGCTGAAATTTTACACGACGTGTTTTGTTATGACTTCCAATAACTGTGCTAATAATAGTTCAAATCGGTCGATAACCTGATATAACTGCCATATAAACCGATCTGGGGTCTTGACTTCTTAACCCACTAGAGGGCGGAATTATTATTCGATTTGGCTGGAATTTTGTCCAAAGGCTTTTCCCATGACCTTGAACATACGAGTCGAATATGGTATGAATCGGTTTATAGCCTAATGCATCTCACCTATAAACCGATCTCCCTTTTTTACTTCTGCAGCCCCTAAAGTGCACAATTCTTACTAGATTTGGATGAAATTTTACACAATGATTTCTAATTTGATTTACAATATTCAGATCAATTATGGTCCGAAATTAAACATAACTTGATATTGTTCCAATGAGATTGCAATTCTTTTCTTTTATCCTTTGTTTGCCTAAAAAGGGTTACCGTGGCAAGAGCTCGACAAATGCGATCCATGGTGGAGAGTATATAAGATTCGGCCCGGCCGAACTTAGCACGCTTTGACTTGTTTTTGTGTTGCGACATTACAGATATGTGGTTCAATACTGATTTTTGGTTACTTTACTTTTGGTCAACCCTGTATAAACATACATTTTACCGTCGACATCTACATCATGATTTTACAATTATAATATTTTATGATCTGCTAATATGGATTTATAATTAATTACTAATGACAGTTTTTGTTTAGTCTCTAAATCATGAATACATTGTCATCCCTATAAGGCCGCATCACCAGCAGCATCCGTGGAAACCTTCTAAATGTATAGCATTAAAATAACACTTAATTACAGACAGTGGTGACTGAACATAAGTTCTTTGTGGAATCATTTGGTAATGCTGAAATTTATTACTTTAAATCTACATAGTTTTACACTGTTAAGCGTTCTATGTCCGTTAATGCATCCTTTTACTCATTAAAGGGCTCCCTTTCAGCGAGATAAAGTAAAGAAAAACTTCCGAAGTCTACTGCACTTAAACACATAGAAAATGTTGCCGCTAAGATTACTATAATTTTATGATAAATTACTCCCAGTATACCGATCAACTTACAACAACTTCCTGAATTGGCTTAACAATGGCCCCCTCTCTGTCTGCCTAATTGTCTGTCCGTCGATCTCTCCAACTTCAAGTAACATTCTCAATTTACAATATTAGATTAGATTTTCGAAATTAGTGTAGGTAGGATGGGATTGCAAATGGGCCAAATCGATTCACATTTAGGTTTAGCTCTCTCATAAACCGATCTCCGAATAATAATTCTTGAGCTTTTAGCTCCAATAGAAACAGATCTCATGATGTAGGTCCGATGTAAGAGAGTCTCTCAATTTGACATCTTGATCATCCAAGTCTTATTATTCTGTTATTCTTTACAGTGCAAAAATCTATGAGATGGGTTAGCAGAGGGACGGCTTAAGGAGGTGTACTGTACCCAGCGGGCCCCCCCCCCCCAACGCCAAAACTCCTCTAAACATATATATTCGAAGTTCATGTCAATATGGTACTCAAAAGAAAAGTATTAGGCAGTAGATAACAAATATGGCATAAAACATTTGGTCCACCACCAAATGGGCATATAGCCGACCATGGCTAAATGGGACTCAAATGAAAGGTATTAGGGAGTAGATTACGAATATTCCGATTCAAGTTTAAACGCAATGATAAGGGACCTTTTTTATAGCCGAGTCCGAACGGCGTCTCGAAGTGCGACACTTCATTTTTTGAATGACAATGCATGGCATTGTACCTCGCAAATGTCGCCAACATTAAAAGGGAATAAACACCGCTTTATCCGATGTTCTAGGCAGAATTCGAACGCGTTCAGCGTCTAGGCTACAATGGCACGAATTCAATATCCACATTAAGGGGGAAGTGTCCCCACCATAAAAATGTATTAGAGAGTTAAAGAAGGCGCAGCGGAGCAGGTCCGGTTCGCTCCGTTTTCTATATATTTAAGTAATATTGAACGCAAAAGTTAGGTGCATTGCTACAAATTATTCTTTTTTTATAACATACTACAATTTTTTTTTAAAAAAAATCAGGAATTTATTATAAATTTCACGCACTTTATTATGTCGCGATGACTTTTTTTACACTACAATTCTTTTACATCAGAAACTTGGAAGAACGAGTTTAAAAATTTCAAATGTTTATGGAAATAATTGAGGCACTCCAACAAATAACGGGACAATAAAAAACAGTAATTAGTACACGTAGAAAAAAAAAATATTGAGGATTAATGAACATATTCGCACTTTATTTTGTCCAACAGTGTAGATCCGAGGCGTGGGTATTTGTGAAAGCAAATGAGGCAGTGCTAGGAGTGTTTGAGAGAAAGATTCTTCGTAAAATTTATCGGCTAATTTGGACTGATGGAGATTGTCGGTGTCGTAAAAACCACGATCTGTATGGGCTGTACGACAACGCACAGTGGGTCAAACACCGAAAAATTAAATATATATGTTCTAGACATTTTTAGAGGAGGACATAAGCTTTCAGGAAAATGACATTGCTGGTCTATATATTTAATACAGAGTGAGATACAGGACACAAGTTAAGAAATTTATATTGCGTAAAAAAGGCTGTAGGTTTTCATGTGTAATGGTCAATACGAGGATTGCCTTTTATATTTCGGGATTGGACAACCCTTGTGTTGTGCCCACTGACAGCTTTATCGTAAAGCTTGACTTTTTTGAGGTTATACGTACTTAGAACGTTTTGACATACGAGCGCTATTTGTGTTGTTCACAGTAACTTAAAAGATTCATCTCGCCCAACAACTGGAATTAAATCGCGATCGTTTTCGTGCGATTATTTTTTAAATAGAACTTTCGACGTGGATTAACTCAACAAGAGTGCATCGATGAACTTAATTCAATTTATGGCGATGAAAATCCATCAAGGACCAGTGTTTATCGATGGTATGGTGAATTCAACCGAGGTCGTAGTTCACTCCAACAAGAATTTCGTGAAGGTTGTCCAAAATAAGTTGTTCTTCCAAAAACCATTGATGTTGTGCGCCAACTGATATTGCAAGATCATCATTTGACCTATCTTCCAATATCAGACAACCTTAGGCATTAGTGGGACCAGCATACATTCAATATTGCATAAACATTTGACCGTCAAAAAATTTTGTTCGCGTTGGATCCCACACAATTTGTCAATCGCTCAAAAAAGGATCGTGTCGATTGGTCGAAAGAAATGCTCCAAAAGTAAAAAACAAAAATTTTTGAGCACTCAAAAAATTGATTTGATTAGTCATCCGCCGTATAGTCCTGACTTGGCACTGAATGACTTCTTTTTATTCCCGTACGGAAAACATAAAATGAGATGTCAAGGTTTTTCGATATCTGAAGGAGCGGTTGATGCGTTCAGAATGCATGTTTTGGAGATACCTCAATCAGAGTGGCAAAAATGCTTCGACAATTGGTTCAAACGCATTCAAAAGTGTGTAGATATTAATGGGGAACATTTTGAAAAACAATATAGCGATTTACTATGATTAATATTTGATTTTTTGTTCTTTAATCCCGAAATATAAAATGCAACCCTCGCACAATAAAAAAGATTGGAAAATTCGATTTTTTTGTGAAACTTACTTTTATGATGCTGTTTATATAAAATCGGATAGTATAGATATTTATTAAGAATTCTGTCCCTATACATGTTTGCAATTCGGTTGCCACGATCTCATTTGTGGCTAGGATATGGCGAGATATATCTTAAATTGTTGGAAACATTTCAAGATTTAACTGAAAAAGAAAAGTAAAAAAAAAATTGTTTGCAACTTTTTGCCAGTGTGAAACTTTTGAAATTTCGTAAAAAAAAAGTTGGCGGTATTGGGATTGTGATAACGAAGTGGGTTATTATCAAAATGAGTCAAATTAGGATTTTAAACCAATACCTCCGTTTTGTGATAATAGAGAGAAAAGTGGCAATACTTTGATGGTCAAAGTTTACGAAAACTTGAGTAAATAGGAGTATCTGTTTGGGAAGTTTTGCAAATTTTTGGCAAACAAAAAATATTTTTCATATTAAAAACGATGCAATTTTTAACCCGCTATATAAGTTGAAATGACAGAGACTTTATTTCGTCCATACATAGGCAAAATTTTGATATTTTAAAATTAAACTATTCACACTTCCTTAACTGTTTACGATGGCATGGTACATTATGCATGTTGTTCGCGTTTCTTTGTTCGACTTCGATTAAAATATTAAAAAAGTAATTGCGGATTTTTTAAAAGAAAGTAAATGCTTTTTAAAATATCTTAGAATGTACTTTAATCAAATATATAATTGCCATTTTGTTCGATAACCTTTCGCCATCTTCCTGGCAAATTTAGTATTCCACGCGCATAGAACTTCTGGCCTTTATCTGCAAAAAAAACTGAACCAAGTGCGATTTTATAGCCTCATCATTGCCGAAAGTTTTACCATTTAAGGAGTTCTGCAAAGATCGGAATAAATGATTGTCTGATGGTGCAAGGTCAGGGCTATATGGTGGATGCATCAAAAGTTCCCAGCTAAGCTCACTCAGTTTTTGGCGAATGACCAAAGACGTGTGCGATCTACCGTTGTCCTGGTGGAATATGACACCTTTACGATTGACCAATTCTGGTCGCTTCTCCTTGATGGCTGTATTCAATTTGTCCAATTGTTGACAGTAAACATCCGAATTAATCGTTTGGTTCCTTCGAAGCAGCTCAAAATATACCACACCCTTCCAATCCCACCAAACAGACAGCATAACCTTCTTTTGGTGGATATCAGCCTTTGAAGTGGTTTGAGCTCGTTCACCATGCTTTGACCATGATCGTTTTCGACTAACGTTGTTGTAAACAATCCATTTTTCATCTCCAGTTATGATTCGTTTTAAAAACGGATCGAATTCATTGCGTTTAAGGTGCATATCACAAGTGTTGATTCGGTTTGTTAAATGAATTTCTTTCAATACATGTGGTACCCATATTAAAATTGACGCCAAACAAACAAATGTAAACAAAATTTCGCGCACTTTGTTTCTAAAGCAAGCTAAAAGTAATAGCTGATAACTGACAGAAGAAAGAATGCAATTACAGAGTCACAAACCGTTGAAAAATTTGTCAATGCCGACTATATTACTACTATATTACCGACAATTACTTTTTGGTCAACCAATACAACGGTTGACTGGGCTTGATCTTTTATCAGAACGAATGAAGAAGATCGAGCGAAGAAGTCTCTTGAAGGCGATCACTGTCGTACACGCAAACCGCCACGACCAAAAGACTGATGGAAAGATCAAGTGGTAAAAGACATTTCGAAACTTGGTGTCGGAGATTTTAAAGGAACACAAAAAATCGAGGCACTTGAAATGCAACATCCCTGGTAAAAGAAATAATATAGGCTTTTAAACGGATGATTCCAAACTAGACGATAAGCTGGGCTTCGGGGTGTGTTCTGAAGAACTAGGACTGGACATATCAAGATGTTTACCCGACCATTGTATTAGGGCTGCGGAGTCGAATTTAAAATTTCTTGCTATTTCGTAAGCCTCTAGACTTTAATAACAAAACAAATAAACGCGTGCTAAGTTCGGCAGGGCCGAATCTTATATACCCTCCACCATGGATCGAATTTTTCGACTTCTTTTCCCGGTGTCTCTTTTTAGGCAAACAAAGTAAAGGAAAGGATAAAAGAAAATAATTGCTATGCTATGCTATATCAAGTTATGGTCAGATTCGGACCATAATGGAATGAATATTGCAGAACACAGTAGAAGTCATTGTGTAAAATTTCAGCCAAATCGAATAAGAATTTCGCATTTTAAGGGCTCAAAAACTTAAATAGGTAGATCGTTTTATAGGGGAGCTGTATTAGGATATAGACCGATTCAGACCATATTTGACACGTATGTTAAAGGTCATGTTGTACAAATTTCACCCAAATCATATAATAATTGCGCCCTATAGAGGCTCAAGAAGTCAAGATCCCAGATCGGTTTATATGGCATCTATGAACCACACTTTGCATGGTTGTTGAAAGTCATAACAAAACACGTCATGCAAAATTTCAGCGCCCTCTAAAGGCTTAAGAAGTCAAGACCCCAGATTATGCACCGATTTCATATATACTTGGCACAGTTGTTGAAAATCATAAAAAAATACTTCGTTCAAAATTTCAGGCAAATCAGATAAGAATTGCGTCCTCTAGTGGCTCAAGGAGTCAAGATTCAAGATCGGTTTAAATGGCAGCTATATCAGGTTATGGACCGATTTAAACCATACAGTTGTTGGAAGTGACACAAAAACACCACATTTCAGTCAAATCGGACTAAAATTGCGCCCTCTATAGGCTCAAGAAGTCAAGACCCTAGATCGGTTTATATGGCAGCTCTATCAAAACATGGGCCGATATAGCCCATTTACAATCCCAACCGACCTACACCTACAAGAACTATTTGTGCAAAATTTCAAGCACCTAGCTTGATACTTTCGAAAGTAAGCGTGCCTTCGACAGAAAGACGGACGTACGGACGGACATGGCTAGATAGACATAAAATGTCATGACGATCAAGAATATATATACTTTATGGAGTCTGAGATGAATATTTCGAGGAGTTACAAACAGAATGGTGAAATTAGCATACCCCCATCTTATGGTGGAGGGTATAAAAAACATTTACTTAATATTTTATGATATTTTAGCGGAGAAAAGTGGATATTAATGGCTTTGACATAAAACCTCAACTGCTGTCAAAAGAAATAAACTTATCGCCATTAATTTATTTTATCCCCTACACCACTACTGTGGTACTTGGTATTATAACATAGTGCATTTGTTTGTAATACCCTCAAGGAAGAGAGATATGGGTCTATCTCTCTTCCTTGAGGGTTAGTATACCGATCAACTCGGAATCACTTCCGTTTCGATTTAGCTATGTCCGTCTGTCTACCTGTCAGTATGTCTATGTTAACTTGTGTATAAAATGCAGTTCGCAATCTTCATCCGATCTTCAAAAAAAAAAAAACCAAAGCTAAAAACTACCTTACACATTTCAGGGAAACTGAAAACTGCTTCATGTAAACTAAGTGCTCAGACTCAGGCCCAAAGGTCGATAAAGGAAAGATGGTCACAAATTGCGGGTTGTAAACACTTCAAAATTATGTGGCCCGATCTAGACTTGACTATCATTTTGTTGTCGGAGGCAAATCAGTTACTGTGTCCATCATGGGGGGTCAATGTCTGATCGAAAAACAGGCAGAAGGAGTTCCACCTAAGGTTAACAAATATTTTAAGACTTGCATGAGTAAGCAGTTGTGAACATTTCCAAGTTGTTTTGCCTTTTAAAGCTATTTGGATGATTCAACTGTAGAAACAAGAGGACATCTTCCTTCCCATGTTGCTTTGGTATCACAATGAACGAAAATGTTTAAATGAGTCTGATTGCGGATAGGAGACTGCCACTTCAACATAACCTCATGTATAATACATTTCAATTTATAACACACTAGCCGAACCGGGCCCGCTTCGCTGCACCTTCTTAAACTCTCTAATATCTTTTAAGGGTGGGAACACTTTGCCCTGATTATGGATATTGAATTCGTGCCATTGTAGCCTATGAAGCTGAACGCGTTCGAATCTTGGCGAGAACATCGGGTAAGGCGGGGTTTATTCCCTCTTAATGTTGGCGACCTTGGCGAGGTACAATGCCATGGTCATTTAAAAAATTTTCTCTAGAGAGGTGTCGCACTGCGGGACGCCGTTCGGACTCGGCTACAAAAAAAGGTCCCTTATCATTGGCTTTAAACTAGTATCCAAGTTTTAATGTCATATTCGTTTTCCGGTCTCCAAAAACTTTCATTTGATACCCTTATAGTGCCTTTCGGACCACTTTCGGATACGGGTGGGGAAACGGGGAGGGTCCGCCTCCACCCGACATCTAAATATTATATACCTTATGTTTCCTTACAGACTAACGTACACAATCAATGAAAATTTTAAGGAAATCGGTTCAGGCAAGTATCATATAGTCATTACGGATCTAATGGCGTTTTGAGGGGTGGCGTGACCCCCTATACTTCGATCAGACTTTGTATATATTGTCCCGATCGGTCCACTTTTGATTTTGGGTTGTGTTTTTGGCATAAGGGGAGGTCCGTTCCCCTTCCGACACCGAAAAATTATAAACCCTATGTTTCGTTCCAGACCAACCTACACAATAAGCGAATATTTCGAGAAAATCGGTTCTGCCGTTTTTTAGTCTATACGGAACAAATAAACCGGGTCCCATATATCCGTGATTGGCTAATGTGCCCACTTTGGGCGTTTTTGTGGAGGTTCACCCCACCCCAATACTTCGACATGAATTTGTATGCCAAATTCGTTAGCATACTATTCATTTGATTCCCATGTTGTCCTTATCGGTCCACTTTTGATTTTGGGTGGTGTTTTTGGGGTATCGGTGGAGGCTCCGCCCCCTTCCGTTATCAATAAATTATAAAGCCTATTCCTGCTTCCTGACCATAATCGTAATCTACTCCCGAATACCTTTCATTTGAATCCCATATTATCATGATCGTCAAATAAACCTATTTAAAGGGGGTTTGGGGCTGGGGTAGCCGCCAGGTACTTGGACCCAATTTCTTTTATGAAATTCGTACTCTACTCTTGAATACATTTCATTTGAATCCCATATTGTCCCGATCGGTTCACTTTCATTTTTGGTTAGAACTTTTGGGGTTAGGGGTAGGGTCCGCCCCCCTACCGATATCAAAAAATTATATAGCCTATGTTTCCTTACAGACCAACCTACACAATCTGTGAAAATTTCAAGGTAATCGGTTCAGCCGTTTTTGAGTCTATACAGAACAAACAAACAGAGATCAATATATCCGTGAATGACTAATGTGCCCATTAGCCCATTTAGGCTACAATGGCTACAAAAAAAGGTCCCTTATCATTGGCTTTAAACTAGTATCCAAGTTTTAATGTCATATTCGTTTTCCGGTCTCCAAAAACTTTCATTTGATACCCTTATAGTGCCTTTCGGACCACTTTCGGATACGGGTGGGGAAACGGGGAGGGTCCGCCTCCACCCGACATCTAAATATTATATACCTTATGTTTCCTTACAGACGTACACAATCAATGAAAATTTTAAGGAAATCGGTTCAGGCAAGTATCATATAGTCATTACGGATCTAATGGCGTTTTGAGGGGTGGCGTGACCCCCTATACTTCGATCAGACTTTGTATATATTGTCCCGATCGGTCCACTTTTGATTTTGGGTTGTGTTTTTGGCATAAGGGGAGGTCCGTTCCCCTTCCGACACCGAAAAATTATAAACCCTATGTTTCGTTCCAGACCAACCTACACAATAAGCGAATATTTCGAGAAAATCGGTTCTGCCGTTTTTTAGTCTATACGGAACAAATAAACCGGGTCCCATATATCCGTGATTGGCTAATGTGCCCACTTTGGGCGTTTTTGTGGAGGTTCACCCCACCCCAATACTTCGACATGAATTTGTATGCCAAATTCGTTAGCATACTATTCATTTGATTCCCATGTTGTCCTTATCGGTCCACTTTTGATTTTGGGTGGTGTTTTTGGGGTATCGGTGGAGGCTCCGCCCCCTTCCGTTATCAATAAATTATAAAGCCTATTCCTGCTTCCTGACCATAATCGTAATCTACTCCCGAATACCTTTCATTTGAATCCCATATTATCATGATCGTCAAATAAACCTATTTAAAGGGGGTTTGGGGCTGGGGTAGCCGCCAGGTACTTGGACCCAATTTCTTTTATGAAATTCGTACTCTACTCTTGAATACATTTCATTTGAATCCCATATTGTCCCGATCGGTTCACTTTTATTTTTGGTTAGAACTTTTGGGGTTAGGGGTAGGGTCCGCCCCCCTACCGATATCAAAAAATTATATAGCCTATGTTTCCTTACAAACCAACCTACACAATCTGTGAAAATTTCAAGGTAATCGGTTCAGCCGTTTTTGAGTCTATACAGAACAAACAAACAGAGATCCATATATCCGTGAATGACTAATGTGCCCATTAGCTCATTTAGGCTACAATGGCACGAATTCGATATCCACATTAAGGTAGAAGTGTCCCCACCCTAAAAAGATATTAGAGAGTTAAAGAAGGCGCAGCGGAGCGGGCCCGGTTCGGCTAGTTTTATATATAAGAAGATTCCACTGTATAACTTATTCTCGTATTCGTAACACATAAATTGTACTCTTTTACACTATATTCCAAGTAGACTTCACTAAACTTGGTGTATACTGGGACTTCATGGTTTGGAATAACCCTTTGCCAAATCTAGAACATATTGCGTGCCAAATTTAAGAAAATTTGGATTAAAAATGTGGGTTTCAGAGCAAAAACACAAAAACTTGGAGACACTTTGTTAGACCCACTGTGGTGGCCAACCTATTCAACCTAACCTAACTGTTATCCTATACAGAATCCCAACCAGCCCAACAGCAAAACAAGTATTCATATAGAATTTCGACTGACTAACTTTACTTGTTCGAAAGTTAATGTGCTTTTGAGAGACAGTCAGATGGACGTAAATACATGGCATGGCGATCAATAGCACATGTTTATAGTATATATTTTCTTATATCAGTAATTTGAGTTGTTACAAACGTAACCACGAAATGGTATATAGTTAGGTAGGTTAGGTTAGGTAGTAACACCTAAGCCAGTAATCGGATTGATGTGGCTCTAAAAACAAAAAGTAACTTCGAAAAAGAAAATTTTAAGTTAGGAATTCCGTGCTACTCACAAAATCCTTAATTGTTTTCCATAATACTCCCCTAAGTTGGTATATAGCAGTAAGTTCTTACAACCCTTCTATTACAATCTAACCATCACTCAGTCTCGGTATACACACCACCAAAGGTTGGGGGGTATACAAGCACATACTTTGTAACACATCGAAATATTGATCTGGGACGCCATTAAGTATATATATTATTGAATGCTTTGATATTCTGTGTCGATCCATCAATGTTTGTCCATCCATCTGTGGATCTGTAGCGCTCGAATGCGTAAAGCCAGCAGCCTGAAATTTGGCACACATCTCTCGATTAGCCTTCACCTGCTTTAGAAGCTTCAATTTTTGCCTGATTTGGCAGAAATTTGGTACTTAATGTAAAATTATGTCCTACAACTAAATTCAGTTTATGTACACTTTTAGCATAATCCATGGTGGAGGGTTCCCAAGATTCGGCCTGGCCGAATAATATCTTTTGCTATTTGGTAATATCTTTTGTCATTTGGTAGTACCCACGCTAGTTTTTTAAATACAAGATCCTGTCTTATTATGTAATAAATTATAAAGCCATCTATTATTAAAGCAATTAAATAACTAATGACATTTGAATACAAATTGAACTTAAAAACCATTTACATGCGATAGCTCTGACTTTGATAATCATCATCATCTTGTGATCATAAAAACATTTTCATAAAATTTAAGCGTTTGAATGTACTTTAGTTCCTGCTTTATTTCTGTTGTTACCAATTGCAGTTGCAACAAATATTTTAACCTTGAAACAAGTGCTTCACAAGAAACACATCACTTTGGTGCCTTACGACACTAATAAATGATATTTTTTATTATTTTAAGTGCATCTTTGCCATCACTTGGATGGCCGACAATGTTCGAATGAATAGAATAATCATTTGTCATCATTATCGGAATTAGTAATCCATTAGAAACAACATAAGATAAAACTATAAAATGCAACGAACAGTCACTTATACTCCTTGTTATAAAGAAACTGTAACCGATGTCGGAACTAAACATTCGGTGGAAAAATTTTGTTCATCAAACATAAAAACAAGGACTAGCATACAATACATATGTTCCAAAGATGGCAAATTAGTACAACGACTGGTATAGGAAAGTAAATCAACCTTCCCATCCTAATACCAATAATGTGAAAAAACATAACCATCTACATAACCCTGCTAACTAGGCGACCAAAAGCGGAGGCATACTCCAGCCATTAGATAAGTATGGACCAATAATGACTCACTTGACCATCTCCTTACGAATACCAGAGCAGACATCAGTTTACATATGAATGCAATCGCAGCATGTTGTCGAGTTAAAGTTACAAAGTAAACAATTTACCATCATCTACATACATCAAAAACTTAGAGTTTTTGATAACAGATGGAAGATCATTGCGAAACAAGGCGAAAATAGTGATACATGTTTGACTCTCACTGCTACACGCGGTTTTTATACCCACCACCGACGGATGGGGGTATATTCATTTTGTCATTCCGTTTGCAACACATCGAAATATCCATTTCCGACCCTATAAAGTATATATATTCTTGATCAGCGTAAAAATCTAAGACGATCTAGACATGTCCATCCGTCTGTCTGTTGAAATCACGCTACAGTCTTCAAAAATAGAGATATTGAGCTGAAATTTTGCACAGATTCCTTTTTTGTCCATAAGCAGGTTAAGTTCGAAGATGGGCTATATCGGACTATATCTTGATATAGCCCCCACATAGACCGATCCGCCGATTTAGGGTCTTAAGCCAATAAAAGCCACATTTATTATCCGATTTTGCTGAAACTTGGGACAGTGAGTTGTGTTAGGCCCTTCGACATCCTCCGTCAATTTGGCTCCGATCGGTTCAGATTTAGATATAGCTGCCATATAGACCGATCCTTCGATTTAGGGTCTTAGGCCCATAAAAGCCACATTTATTATCCGATTTTGCTGAAATTTGGGACAGTGAGTTGTCTTAGGCCCTTCGACGTCCTTCAATTTGGCTCAGATCGGTTCAGATTTGGATATACCTCCCATATAGACCGATTCTCCAATTTAGTGTCATAGGCCCATAAAAGCTACATTTATAATCCGATTTTGCTGAAATTTGGGACAGTACGTTGTCTTAAGCCCCTCGACATTCTCCGTCAATATGGCTTAGATCGGTTCAGATTTGAGTATAGCTGCCATATAGACCGATCCTCCAATTTAGGGTCTTAGGTCCATGAAAGCCACATTTATTATCCGCTTTTGCTGAAATTTGGAAAAGTGAGTTGTCTTAGGCCCTTCGACATCCTCCGTCAATTTGGCTGAGGTCGGTCCAGATTTGGATATAGCTGCCATATAGTCCGATCATTTATTGTCCGATGTTGCCGAAATTTGGGACAAAGAGTTAAGTTAAGACCCTCCACATATTTCTGCAATTTGGTCTAGATTGATCAGGATTTGCATATAGCTGCCATATAGACCGATCTCTCGTTTTAAAGTCTTGGCCCCATAAAAGGCGCTTTTTTAATCCGATTGCACTGAAATTTGACACTCTGACTTATTTTATGCTTTTCGACATCCGTGTCGTATAAAGTTCAAATCGGTTTATTTTTAGATATGCCTTCTAAAATGACCAATATTTTGTTATATACAATTGAACAATGACTTTTACTTATTAGTATTTGGTCCAAATCGGAACATATATTGATAAAGCTATATATAGGTATGAGTTTTGCACCAGATTTTGACGAAAGGTGGTTTACATATATATCCGAGGTGGTGGGTATCGAAAGTTCGGCCCGGCCGAACTTAACGCCTTTTTACTTGTTATCTTGTAAATTTGACAAGTAGTGTTCTAAATGATAAATATTTTACTATGATATACAAGGCAGAAGAAAGGGTGGAAACCCCATCTTCTTCTTATAAATGATCCCGTGGTGAAAATAGGGTACTACATTTTTTGATATCTGAAGGGGGGGGGGGGGGGGACGGACCCTCCCCCTTACCTTAATTTTCAGAAACACCAGACCTCGGAGATGAGTGGTGCGATTTAAGCGAAATTTTGTGTGGTCTCATATAGTACCCTAAAAATAAAAATTTGGTATCCAAATTTCGGATGGGGTACCTAGGGGGGCCGCCCCACCCTAAAACCTACCAAACATATACATAGACCAATCACGACAATATGGGACTCAAATGCAAGGTAATTAAGATTAGAAAACGTATCTGATATCCAATTGCCGAACCAAGTGTTTGGGGGACCACCTCAACCCCACTAAATCGGACATATTTACCACCATAGCAATATGGGGCTCAAATGAAAGGTCTTTGGGAGTAAAGCACGAATCTGATATCAATATTCCGGAAAAGTGTCTATGGGGCCACCCCACCCCCACAACACCACTCAAATAGGACTTTTTTCTGACTATTGCAATATGAGGCTCAAATAAGAGGGCTTTTAGAGTAGAACACGAATCCGATATATATTTTCAAGGCCAACTTATTGAGTGGCGGCCCATCCCCCAAAACACCCCCCAAGCCGGTCATGTTTGCCGACTATGGAAATATGGGGCTCAAATTAAAGGTGTTTGGGAGTAGACCACGTATCTGATATCAAAATTAGGGACCAATTGTCTAGGGGACGTCCCACCAGCATAAAAACCCCTAATAGGACGTATATGCTCACCAAGACAATTTGGGTTTTAAAGAGAATGGAACTAAAAATTTAAAGTTTTTAGGGCCAATAAACCGAACATATTTGCTGACTTTTGCAATAAGGAGTTTAAATGAGATTAGAAAACGAATCTGATATCCAATTTTAAGGCCAATGGCAATATGGGGTTCAAATAAATGATATATAGATATATGAGAATAGAGCACGTTGCTGATATATTTTCCGGGCTTAGTGTTTGGGGGACACTAAGCCCGCAAAACACCTCTAGATCGGGCATATTTGCCGGCCATGTCAATGTGGGGCTTAAATAAAAGGAATTGGGGGGTAGAGCAAGAATTGATACCCACTTTCGGGACCAATTTTCTGGGGGTCTACCCCTTTCCCAAAATACCCCACAAACAGCAATTTTTTATTGACCATCGCAGTATGGGGCTTAAATAAAGGTATGTGGGAGTAGAATACGAATTTGATATCCAAATGTAGGACCATGTATTTAGGGCATCACCACTTTCCCAAAACACCCCCCAAAGGGTAACAAATTTTCGACCATGCCAATATGTGGCTCAAATGAAAGGTATTAGAGATTAGAAAACGAATTTGATAACCAATTTTGGGGCTATGTGTTTGGGAGACGCCTCATCGTGTAAACTCCCCTAAACCAACGGAAATATGGAGCTTAAAAATGGCATTTGAATGAAGAACACGATGCTGATATTTTTCAGGGCCAAGTGTCTGGGGGACCACCTCACCCACCAGAACACCAATAAATCATGTATCATTAGAATATCTGGCTTAAATAAAGTATTTTAAGAATAGAGTGCACCTTACAACCAAACTTAAATTCGTAAACCAATAAGGAGCATATGGGATTCAGATAAAGGCACTTATTGTATATTGTTAAACTGTTAGTCAATTGATATACTATTTTCGTAGCATGGTATTTCACTAAAAGCTGTTTGTCGAAATTAAATATTTCAAGGAAAATGTTGTTCCATATAAAGTAAAAGAAGGCGCAGCGGAGCTGGCCCGGGTCAGCTGGTTTTATGTAAAATAAAGTGGCTTTTGCTTATTTGACTTGACGCTATAACGAAAACGAATGGAAAACATTAGATGTAAATTCGAGAAGGTTCGTCGTCATAAATATTCTCTTTAGTTGCTATCACACGATATGTACATTACATATTGTATATCAAATACGAATAGAGCGCGCTCTAATAGATATGTTTTCTCATATGTATTGTATATTTTTATACCCACCACCGAAGGATGGGGGTATATTCATTTTGTCATTCCGTTTGCAATGGAAATCCGATTCAAGTTTAAGCTCAATGATAAGGGGCCTCCTTTTTATAGCCGAGTCCGAACGGCGTGTCGCTGTGCGACACCTTTTTGGAGAGAAGTTTTACATGGCATAGTTCATCACAAATGTTGCCAGCATTAGGAGGGAAAAATCACCGCTGAAATTTTGAAATTTCTGATGGTCTCGCTAGGATTCGAACTTAAGCGTTCAGCGTCATAGACGGACATGCTAACCTCTGCGCTACGGTGGCCTCCGTTCCGTTTGCAACACATCGAAATATCCATTTCCGACCCTATAAAGTATATATACATTCTTGATCAGCATAAAAATCTAAAACGATCTAGCCATGTCCGTCCGTCTGTCTGTTGAAATCACGCTACAATCTTTAAAAATGGAGATATTGAGCTGAAATTTTGCATTGATTCTTTTTTTGTCCATAAGCAGGTTAAGTGCGAAGATGGGCAATATCGGAATATTTCTAGATATAGCCGTTCCGCCGATTTATGGTCTTAGGCCCATAAAAGCCACATTTATTATCCGATTTTGCTGAAATTTGGAGCAGTGAGTTGTCAACACTCTTCTTCAATTTGGCTCAGATCGGTTCAGATTTGGATATAGCTGCCATATAGACCGATCTCTCGATTTAAAGTTTTGGGCTCATAAAAGGCGCATTTATTGTCCGATGTCGCCAAAATATGGGACAGTGAGTTGTATTAGGTCCTTCGACACCCTTCTTCAATTTGGCCCAGATCGCTCCAGATTTGGATATAGCTGCCATATAGGCCGATATCTCAATATAAAGTCTTGGCCACATAAAAGTGCACTTATAATCCTGTTGCGCTGAAATTTGATACACTGACTTATGTTAGGCTTTTCGACATCCGTGTCGTATATGGTTCAGATCAGTTTATTTTTAACTACACAATTAAATACACAATTGAACAATGACTTGTACTTATTAGTAAGATAAGATATTTCGATATAGCTGCTATAGGGTATAAGGTATGCATTTTTCACTGGATTTTGACAAAAGGTGGTCTACATATATACTGTTATTATAATTTTGTTTATTAGAATTATTTATTAAATTAGAGCTCGCTTTCATCGAAGGAGTTGCAAATTTATTTGTAAATCCATTTTGATACCCACAACCATGGAATGGGGATATACTAATTTAGTCATTCCATTTGTTACACCTCGAAATATCGTCTAAGATTCATAAAGTATATATATTCTGAATCGTCTCGACATTCTGATTCGATCTAGCCATGTCCGTCCGTCCATCTGTTGAAATCGCTATCGTGATTTCAACAGATGGACGGACGCGAAATTAATCTAGCCGCTTGAAATTTTGGACAGATACATAATATCGATGTATGTCGTTGGGGATTGCAACTGTGCCATATCAGTTTAGATTTGAATATAGCTCCCATTTAAACCGATCGCCCAATTTGAATTCTGGAACCACTGGAAGCTGCAACCCCGATTTGACTTCTTGAGTCCTTACAAGCCGCAATTTTTGTTTGATTTTGCCTAAATTTTGCAAGCGGTGTTCTATTACGACATCCAAAAATTAGTCCATAACCTGATATAGCTCCAATGTAAACAGGTCTCTCGATCTTCGTTGTACGGTTCCTAGAAGCTTTAATTTTTGCTGGTTTGACAGAAGTTTGGTATGAAGAAAAAAATTATGCCCATCAACTAAATTTATTTTGTATAAATTTTTAGTAGAATCCATGGCGGTGGGTTCCAAGAATCGGCCCGGCCGAACTTAGCACGCTTTTACTGTTCATACTAAATTTTTCGTATGTAACGATGCGTAGATCTTTCAGAATAGCTATTTTTGAAAAGAAAAACATAAGAAAACATTTATCGTATCGGAATCTTTAAAAAACCATGTCGATATGAAGAAATATTGAGCAAAACATATGAACAAATCTATCTATGAATAAATTTTTAAACAGGTTTGGAATAACACTGAGTTTTGATATTCCTGTAAAGTTCCGTATATCAATTCTGCTTTAAATTTCTAATTCCCTTCTTTTAATAATGAAACTATCATTTCATAATACAGAAAAAACGCTTATCGACCAAAGAGTAGTAAGATAAGTCCGTCGGGAGTATATACAAGGAATCGGTGCCTTCAAGACCCCAGCTTTTGTCATAACCTTATAATAGACCATATTTTGAAAGTAATAGATTAGGTTAGATGAGGTTGGATGAGGATGATACAAGACTTTAAATGTCTATGTATCCTCCGGCGTCAAATGTGGCCCATTGTGATTTCGCAATAGCCTTCCTCTCTTCGATCTAGGTAGATTAACTGACGACACCACTGATTGCTACACAATTCTTTACTGTACCCTCTTTTACCACCCCTTAGATCTGTGAAGATTAGTTGGTGCCGTCACTGATTGATAAAAAAGGTGATTTTTCAAGAGCTGTAGCAAAGTATTAAAAAAACACATAAAATTCAGAAAAATGTATGAAATCTTTATTTGAATCTATAATACAGTCTATATAAATTAATGTTTGAAGATTATTTCATGCAAATGTTGACCGTGACTGCGCCTCAAACAGTCCTTCCGCTTAGTCCAATTTTGGCCTACTCTTTCCAACATTTTGGCCGGTAACTTAGGAATATGTGCTTCAATGGTGACGACCAATGAGTCAATTCAACCTGGTTTGTCTGTGTAGAAATGAGCTTTAAAATAGCCCCACAAAAAAAATTTACTAAAAGCGTTAAATCGCACGATCTAGACGGGCAATTGACCGGTCCCGAACATGACATTAAGGTTCATCGATCTCGCCTCTCAATAAGTCCATTGTTACGCGTGCTATGTGGCATGTGGCACGGTGTTGTTAAAACCACATGTCATCCAAGTCAAGCTCTTGCATTTGGGCAAAAAAAGTTTGATATCATCAAACGGTAGCGCTCACAATATGCCACCAGCCCATAACCCGCGCAAACTGTAACTCCCTCCACCATAGGATGGGGGTATACTAATTTCGTCATTCTGTTTGTAACAACCCGAAATATGCGTCTGAGACCCCATAAAGTATACATATTCTTGATCGCAATGTCATTTTAAGTCGATGTAGCCATGTCCGTCTGTCTGTCGAAAGCACGCTAACTTTCAAAGGAGTTAAGCTAGCCGCTTGAAATTTTGCACATATATGAGGTACTTTGCAACATATGTGAGGTACTTTGCCATGTAAAACTTCTTTCCAAAGAGGTGTCGCACTGCGGCACGCCGTTCGAACTCGGCTATAAAAAGGAGGCCCCTTATCATTGAGCTTAAACTTGAATCGGACTGCACTCATTGATATGTGAGAAGTTTTCCCCTGTTCCTTAGTGGAATGTTCATGGGCAAAATTTGCAATTTTACTTTTTATTAGTGTAGGTCGGTTGGGATTGTAATTGGTCCAAATCGATCCATGTTTTGATATAGCTGCCATATAAACCGATCTTGGGTCTTGACTTCTTGAGTCTCTAGAGGGCGCAATTCTCATCCGAGTTGACTGAAATTTTGCACGTGGTGTTTTGGTATCACTTCCAACAACTGCGCTAAGTATGGTTCAAGTCGGTTCATAACCTGATATAGCTGCTATATAAACAGTAGAACGTAGTGTTTTGGTATCTTTTCCAATAACTGTGTTAAATACAATATAATTCAAATCGGTTCGTAATCTTTTATAGATGTCATATAAACCGATCTTGGACCTTGATTTCTTGGGCCAATAGAGCGCGCAATTCTCATCCGATTTGGATGAAATTTTGCATGAGGTGTTTTGTCATGACTTTCAATAACTGTGCTAAGTATGGCGCAAATCGGCACATAAACTGATACAGCTGCCATATAAACCGATATGGGATCTTGATTTTGTCAGCTTTTAGAGGGCGCAATTTTCATACAATTTGAAAAAAATTTTGTACAACGGCTTCTCTCATGACCTTCAACATACGTGTCTTATATGGTCTGAATCGATCAATAGCTGGATTCAGCTCCCAATTTTCTCCCGATTTTGCTACTTGAACCCCTAAGAGGAGCAATTCTTATCCGAATGAACTGATATATTACACAATAGCATATTCTTATTTAATGCGATCCATGGTATAGGATGTATAAAATTCGGCTCGGCCGAACTTAGCAGGCTCTTACTTGTTCTGGATGCATTGCTTCTGGCTGATCTTCACTTCAACATCACCAATTCTGCTTATATACGCACCCATTGAGCCAAAAATGAGCGATGATGATGAAATTTCTTAACGGCGCAATGAACTTTCTAAACAGAGCATTTTGATAATAAATTTTAATAATTTGCACTGTGGGACAGTGAGCTTTGTTAGGCCCCCCGACATTCTTCTTTAATTTGTTCGGTCCAGATATTGGTATAGCTGCCCTATAGACCGATTTCTCGATTTAAGGTCTTGGGCCCATAAATTGCGCATTTGTTGCCTAATTTTGCCAAAATTTGGGACAATGTGTGGTGTTAGGCCCCTTCGACGAATGCGCATGCAGCAGCGAACAGCGAAACAGTCGGTAGGACGGCGAAAATTCTATGGGGGGATCCAGATCGTGAGAAGACGAGGCTATTACTGAAAGTAAGCAAAAAGGAGGTCAGTATAGCTATTGGTATCATAACGGGACACATAGGACTACGAGCTCACTTATGTAAAATCGGTGCGGCAAGTGATAGCATGTGTAGGGCATGGGGGGAAGATGATGAGACGTTGTAGCATTTCCTTTGTCATTGCCCGGCTTTTGCGTCCAACAGATACCGGTACTTAGGTGGAGACACAATATCAGACATGTACCAACTTAGGGGAGTGGCATTGAAAACAATTAAGGATTTTGTAAGTATCACGGAATTCCTAACTTAAAATTTTCTTTTTAGAGGTTACTTCATAGTTTTTAGAGCGCACAACAAGCCGATTACTGAAATAGGTGTATGCCCATAGTGGCATGGGCGGATTATTATCTACACCCTCTTTTCAACCTAACCTTACCTAATATCCTTCTGCAATTTTGTCCAGATCGGTTCAGATTTGCACATAGCTGCCATATAGACCCATCTCTCGATATAAAGTCTTGGGCACACAAAAGGCGCATTTATTGTTCGATGTCACCGAAATTTGGGACAGAAAGTTATGTTGGTCCTTCGATATACCTGTTAAGCTTTTCGACATCCAGATCGGTCTATATTTGGGAATAGCACCAGAAAGACCTATATTTTGTTCTACAAAATTGAACAATGAATTGTACTTATTAGACTATTCAATGCCCGTGCCGAGTTTAGCCCAAACCGGTCCATGTTTTGATATAAAGGCATTTGTGCACAATTTCAAGCGGCTAGCTTAACTCCTTCGTTAGCGTGCTTTCGACAGACATACAGTCGGACGTGGCTAGATCGACTTAAAATGACATGACGATCAAGAATATCTATACTTTAGGGGCTTTCAGACGCATATTTCAGGGTGTTACAAAGAGAATGACGAAGTTAGTTTACCTCCATCCTATGGTGGAGAGTATAAAAACATCAGCTTAAAGGAATATACAGAGCGCTCAATATAACACCTCTTGTTGAAAACTCTGAATTACGACCCTTCTACTTGATAACAATTAGGAACTATTTAAGAAGGTATACAACTTTTAATGTGTGCTTTAGTTTTGTCGCTTCAGTTTTAGACATTCGATTGCTTTTCCAAATACTAAAACTTAAAAAATTAAAGAGTGAAGTGTTTAAAAGATATATTTTCTTTAAATAGGGAGTTTAAGAACCAAAGAATAAAAAAAATTTTTTTATATGTGCAACGTTCAAATTTTTGTTAAAGGAAATTGTAGCTGACATAAGTCCGTACTTTAGTTTTGTGCGTTACTGTATATGGCACAACTGCAGTGGGAATGATGCAGCATGCGATAATGCAGTCGACTCAGAAACTCACTTTATTATCCCAAGGACATTATGAAAACTGGTTTAGCTCTGACATTCATATATGGATATCGCCAGATTTATAAGTGTAAATCTGGACGTAGTAACTAAAATTTTTAAAAAAGATTTTGGCATATTCTAAGTGTCCCTTAATTTAGTATGAAATACTCGGAATTATTAGCAAAAGAATCCAATTTTCCTATATATTACTAAGCACACAATTTTTAGCAATATATGATCATTCATAGTTTATACCAATGTAATGTTTCAACTGTCTAGTTATCGGTTTGTCATAGTCTTTGATATAACATTTTGAATCTATTATAGACAACTCAAAGAATTGTTCCCATAATATTTTCCAACATCTATTGATTTATGTATGAGAAAAAACGTTTTTTACAACATCTGGGAACAAAATAACCATTAACAATTTGCAAATTAACAAATTACAAGTTGATATTTTTGTGCATTAACAAAATTTTATTCACAACATAAAGGGGCATAGAACAAGAAGAATCACAAATTTACATTTACTTTACATTCAAACTGAAGTTAAAATAAGTTCACGTGTTAACACATGAAGGAATTGCTCAGTGCGTACTTTTTTCACCACCATCCCCCATGACCTCCTCCGCCATAGTAGCCACCATGATAGCCACCGCCAATGTAGCCACTTCCATAACTGCCACCTCCATAACCGCCACCGCTCCATCCACCGCCACCAAGGCGTATCACTTTTACCACTCTGGGATAAGAGGAATATCCACCATGCCAGCCTGAATTCCAACCACCACCATAGCCGCCTATAAATCCGGCTGAAGCTACTGCCAACAGAGCGCAAAGGACAATCAATACTTTCATGGCTGCTGCTATAATTCGGTTTATACGAAAATGCTCAGGTTCGTCTACAGGATGCTTTGGTGTTTCGCTGAATGCCTTCGAAAGACTGTTTGTTTTACTTACGGAAGTTGTGGTATTTATAGTTGCAGCTTAGTAACGCCCCAGAAAACGAAGCAAAAGAAGATTCCATTATTTTCGCAAGCCTGCAAAATGTCAAGTCAACTCGCTCAAGTCACTCACCACTGGCCATTGGTCACACACAGCAAATATTCTAGATTTGTAAGCCATCGACTCATCTTGTTGGTTGCTTGCCCCACTCTTCTGTTGCAATCGATGACATTATAACAAAAGCACCAATACCACTGACATAGCGTACATGTTTTGGGGCATGGTAGGATGACCGCATGGAAGACGCAATTCCATTACCAAAGAAAACCAGACCATTGACTTAAAACAAATTGCACACAGAACTCCCAGGGAAAACCTGTTACTTGTAATCACTCTTGTTTTCATCTAAATCTTCTGTGTTTTCTGCTGCAATTCTGATCACGGCCAACCAGTCATTACCAAAAGTTTATCACCTCCATCATAATGTTGATGTATGAAATCCATGAGGGATATTAACTTCAAGTATAGGAAACATCAAAATGTCAGTAACGTATAGTAGGCTTAGCTGCTGATGTTTGTGACATATTTGTTGTCTCTTATTAACAGAAATATTTAAATGTACAGAAAAAAAGGAGGATGAGCTGGCACTTTGTGTCTTGCTACAGAAGAATTTGTTCGTAATACTAAGGAAGCGATGTTGTCCTAAATGACGAGTAAATGCTCCTGATTGTTATGATTTTATGCTTGGTTTTTAAAAGTAAGTCTTGAACACAAAGATTTGTTAAATTTGTTTGCCTTAAAAATAGTATGCTAGATCCTTACAATCTCGTCCTTGACACAAGGATGCAGTCTGCCTTTAGACACACTTAGAGGTTTCTATCCATTGTGAGACCACATGAACAGAAGAAGGAAGATACCTTCTTGTTCCTACCGTTGAACCATCCAGATCGTATTTAAAAGCCCAACAACTTGCGAATGTTCATATCCTCGAAATCAGACAGGTTCTCATAGAAATGAGAACCCTGGACCTCCTTCTGACTGCCAGTGCCGGACACACACACAGAAGGTGTTCTATAGTCTCTTCTTCTTCGATGTCCTACAGTCTGTCAGCATGTTTTCCAATTAGACAGTGACCTGTCATGACGGACACAATGATTGAGACGTCTGTTCTAGCAAGTGACGGCAAAGCGGTAGACCTCTTCAAGTTTAGATTTGGCCTCATAGTTTTTATAATGCTCACACCCCGCTCTTTGTGACCATCTATCATTCGATGTCCTTCGGATCTGATTCTGAAAATTTTGCTTACATGTCGTCAGAGACATATCTACAGATTCCAGTTTTCCTGGTATGTGTAAGGTAGTTCCAACACTCGCAAGCTTGTCCGCCTTACAATTCCTTCGGATATCTCGGATGTTCAGCAATACGTTCTACAGGGATTAAATGGCTGCCTGGCTGTCTGAGAAGATATTTGTGCCAATCGTCGTTATAACATTATATTTTAGCCATTCCACTACTTCTTTAATTGCAAGGATCTCCGCTTGATACACACTGCAGTGGTTGTGTAACCTTTTCGATATCACCAGTTCTAGATCTTTGCAGTACACCACAAAGATGAGATTGCCGTCTAGTTTGGAACCATACGTATAGAGGAACATTAAAAATGTTTTATATTTTTATACCCTCCACCATAGGATGGGGGGTATACTAATTTCGTCATTCTGTTTGTAACTACTCGAAATATTCGTCTGAGACCCCATAAAGTATATATATTCTTGATCGTCGCGACATTTTATGTCGATCTAGCCATGTCCGTCCGTCTGTCCGTCCGTCCTTCTGTCTGTCGAAAGCACGCTAACTTCCGAAGGAGTAAAGCTAGCCGCTTGAAATTTTGCACAAATACTTCTTATTAGTGTAGGTCGGTTGGTATTGTAAATGGGTCATATCGGTCCATGTTTTGATATAGCTGCCATACAAACCGATCTTGGGTCTTGATTTCTTGAGCCTCTAGAGTGCGCAATTCTTATCTGATCAGAATAAAATTTTGCACGACGTGTTTTGTTATGATATCCAACAACTGTGCCAAGTATGGTTCAAATTGGTTCATAACCTGATATAGCTGCCATATAAACCGATCTTGGGTTTTGACTTCTTGAGCCTCTAGAGTACGCAATTCTTATCCGATTGAAATTAAATTTTGCACGACGTGTTTTGCTATGATATCCAACAACTGTGTCAAGTATAGCTTAAATCGGTCCATAACCTGATATAGCTGCCATATAAACCGATCTTGGGTCTTGACTTCTTGAGCCTCTAGCGTGCGCAATTCTTATCCAATCAGAATATAATTTTGCACGACGTGTTTTGTTATGATATCCAACAACTGTGTCAAGTATGGTTTAAATCGGTCCATAACCTGATATAGCTGCCATAGAAACCGATCTTGGGTCTTGACTTCTTGAGCCTCTAGAGGGCACAATTCTTATCCGATTTGAATGAATTTTTGCACGAAGTATTTCGTTATGATATCCAACAACTGTGCTAAGTATGGTTGAAATCGGTCCATAACCTGATATAGCTGTCATATAAACAGATCTGGGGATTTGACTTCTTGAGCTTCTAGAGGGCGCAATTCCTATCCGATTTGGCTGAAATTTTGCATGACGTATTTTATTTTTACTTTCAAGAACTGTGTCAAATAAGGTTCAAATCGGTTCATAACCTGATATTGCTGCCATATAAACCGATCTGGGATCTTGACTTCTTGACCCCTAGAGGTCGCAATTATTATCCGATATGCCTGCAATTTTGTACGACGGATCCTCTCATGACCATCAACAAACGTGTTTATTATGGTCTGAATCGGTCTATAACCCGATACAGATCCCATATAAATCGTTCTCTCTATTTTACTTCGTGAGCCCCAATGGGCGCAATTCTTATACGAATTGGTTGAAATTTTACACTGGTCTCCAATCTTGATATCGTTTTAATAGCAGAGCAACTCTTTTCTTATATCCTTTTTTGCCTAAGAAGAGATGCCGGGAAAAGAACTCGACAAATGCGGTCCATGGTGGAGGGTATATAAGATTCGGCCCGGCCGAACTTAGCACGCTTTTACTTGTTTATTTTATAAATTAAATTTTTTCGATTTTGTAGGTATTAATTAACATATCCTATTTATATAATGTAAGTTCTTCATCTTCACATCAAACAAGGCTTTCAGACCAGGCAAAATATGTCCAAGGAAAGAGTTGATGTTTCTTGTGTTCTGTCAAAAAATCGTTTTGTTATACCCTCCACCATAGGATGGGGGTATACAAATTTCGTCATTCTGTTTGTAACTCCTCGAAATATTCGCCTAAGACCCCATAAAGTATATATATTCTTGATCGTCATGGTATTTTAAGTCGAACTAGCCATATCCGTCTGTCTGTCTGTCGAAAGCACGCTAACTCTCGAAGGAGTAAAGCTAGCCGCTTGAAATTTTGCACAAATACCTATCGGTCCCCGTTTTGATATAGCTGCCGTATAAACCGATCCGGGATCTTGACTTTTTGAGCCGCCAGAGGCCACAATTCTTATCCGATTTGACTGAAATTTTGCATGAGGTGTTTTGTTATGACTTCCAACAACTGTGCTGAGTATGGTTGAAATCGGTCCATAACATGATAAAGCAGTCATATAAACCTATCGGGGGTCTTGAATTCTTGAGCGTCTAGAGAGCGCAATTCCTATCCGATTTGGCTGAAATTTTGCACGACGTGTTTTGTTAGGACTTTCAACAACTGTGTTAAGAAAAGTTCAAATCGGTCCATAACCTGATATAGCTGCTAAATAAACCGATCTGGGGTCTTGACTTCTTGAGCCACTAGAGGACGCAATTATTATCCGATTTGCCTGATAATTGTAGGACGGATCCTCTCATGACCATCATAAGTGTTTATTATGATCTGAATCGGTCTATAGCCCGATACAGCTCCCATATAAATCGATCTCTCTATTTTACTTCTTGAGCCCCCAAAGGGCGCTATTCTTATTCGAATTGGCTGACATTTTACACAGGTCTCCAACATATAATTTAATTGTGGTCCAAACCGGACCATATCTTGATATCGCTCTAATAGCAGAGCAAATCTTTTCTTATATCCTTTTTTGCCTAAGAAGAGATGCTAGGAAACGAACTCGACAAATGCGATCCATGGTGGAGGGTATATAAGATTCGGCCCGGACGAACTTAGCACGCTTTTACTTTAGACCAATCACGACAATATGGGACTCAAATGAAAGGTATTTAGGATAAAAAAACGTATCTGATATCCAATTGTCGGACCAAGTGCTAGGGGGACCACCCAAGCCCCAAAACACCCCTAAATCGGACATATTTACCGACCATGGCAATATGGGACTCAAATGAAAGGTATTTACGAGTAGAATACGAATCTGATATCCAAATGTGGGACCACGTTTCTGGGGGTCGACCCCTTTCCCAAAAAAACCCCCCAAACAGGACTTATTTACTGACCATGGGAATATGGGTCTTAAATAAAAGGTATTTGAATGTAGAGTAGGAATCTGATATCGAAATATGGGACCAAGTGTTTGGGGGGCCGTCTCTCACCAAAAACATGCCCCAAAGGGGACAAATTTACGAATTCGATATCAATATTCGGGAAAAGTGTCTATGGGGCCACCCCATCACAACACCACCCAAATAGTAAGTATTTTCTGACAAATACAATATGAGGTTCAAATGAGAGGGTTTTTAAAGTGGAAGACGAATCCGATATATATTTTCAAGGTCAACTCACTGAGTGGCCGCCCATCCCACAAAACACCCCGCAAGCCGGTCATGTTTGCCGACTATGGAAATTAGGGGCCAACTGTCTAGCGGACGTCCCACCACCATAACAGTCCCCAAATAGGACGTATTTGCTCACCAAGACAATTGTGTCTTAAAGAGAGGGGAACTAAATATTCATAGTTTTTAGGGCCAATACCCCAAACCGGACATATTTGCTGACTTTTGGAATAAGGAGTTTAAATGAGATTAGAAAACGAATTTAAAGGCAATGGCAATATGGGGTTCAATTAAATGTACCCTTAATCGGGCATATTTACCGACCATGTCAATGTGAAGCTTAATTGAAAGGAATTGGGGGTAAAGCAAGAATTGATCCCCATTCTCGGGACCAATTTTCTGGGGGTCTACTCCTTTCCCAAAATACCCCACAAATAGCAATTTTTTTCTGACCATCGCAATATGGTTTACATAATGACTTCTACTATGGTTTCCAATATTCAGTTCAATAATGGTGCGAAATGAACCATACTTGATATTGTTCCACTAACATAGCAATTCTTTTCTTATATCCTTTGTTTGCCTAAAAAGAGATACCGTGGCAAGAGCTCAACAAATGCGATCCATGGTGAACGGTATATAACATTCGACCGGCCGAACTTGGCATGCTTTTTTTGTTTTCGTTCCAGATATTCTAGGTGGCAAAATTCAACTTATAAAACAAGATATTTATATAAATTAATACATACATTCATGAATACGATTATATGTGAATTGGAAGTGTAACATTATTCTTTTAGTTTGTCTAAAATATATATGTATTGCTGTTTTCGATATTTTGTTTTGTAGCTAAGAAAAAATTTTACACCATTATCCAATTAAATAAAAAAATGTAACTCATTAAACGAAGCAGAAAAAGGTATATTACATGTGGTTTTCTTTTAAGGATATTTTCTTTAAGGTTATTTTTCTATAAAAATACAACTTCCTTTTCATAAGTTGCAGCAAACTTTATTTAATTTCTATTTTTGTATTGAAGTTAGGGACTTGTATCGATTATTTAAGCCCGCATATCTTTCGGCTCCAAATGTAAAAAAACTTTGATTTTAATATTAATATCTTTGTATTAACGAGTCGTGCATTTTTTAATTTCAGATGACGTATAGTTGGTTATATATGAATTACGTCGTTTATGATAGGACGTTATCCTTATTTATACGATGCATATCTTTGGCTCGAAAATATTACCAAAATCTTAAAATCAATGACAAAATCTTTGAGCTTGAGTAAACTTTTTTTTGCAGTTTATTGTGTAGCAATTTAGAAGTTTTTCATTTATATTAAACAATGCCATGGACTATAACGAGTAATAACGCAATATGTTCGGCCGGACGGAACTTTGAATAGCGATCAACATTAATATGTATAAACTGAAAAAATGTTTATCCTAATTTTGAAGATTCGAGCCAAAGATTGCAAATTCCAAATTTTGCCCATGAACATTCCACTAAGGAACAGGGGCAAACTTCTCAATGATAAGGGACCTCCTTTTTATAGCCGAGTCCGAACGGCGAGCCGCAGTGCGACACCTATTTGGAGAGAAGTTTTACATGGCATAGTACCTCACAAATGTCGCCGGCATTAGGAGGGGAAAACCACCGCTGAAAATTGTTTCTGATGATCTCGCCAGGATTCGAACCCAGGCGTTCAGCGTCATAGGCCAAAGATTAGCAAACTTTATTTTAAGATGATAATATTTCCAACTTTTTAAGGAAAAATTTCTTTATGAAAAATATTTTCCTTCATATTAAAGATTTTTTATTTTAAGTGGTGTGTTAATAAAAATTTAAATTTGCATCTTGGTTTTAACGACAAGTAAAAGCGTGCTAAGTTCGACAGTTGTTGGAAGTCATTGCAAAACGATATGTGCACAATTTTAGCCAAATCGGATAAGAATTACCCCCTCTAGAAGTTCAAGAAGTCAAATCAGGAGTTTGGGTTATATGACAGCTATCAAGCTATGAACTGATTTAGCCCATACTTATCACAGTGAAACGTGTGCAAAATTTCAGCCAAATCGGATAGGAATTGCGCCCTCTAACTCAAAAAGTCAAGACCCAAGATGGGTTTGGCACATTTACAAGACCAACAGATATATTGGACTTTAATTTCAATATGGGACTCAAATGAAAGGTATTTGGTAGTAGATTTTGAATCTGGCACACAAAATCAGATCGAAGTATAAGGGGTCATGCCATGCCTCAAAAACAGCATTAGACCCATTATGACTATATGATACTTGACTGAACCGTTTTCGTAAAATTTGCATAGACTGTGTACGTTTGTATGGAAGGAAACATAGGCTATATAATTTTTAGATATCGGGTGGAGGCGGACCCTTCCCCTTACCCCAAAACAGCCACCCATATCCGAAAGTGGTTCGATGGCCACAAAAAGGGTATCAAATGAAAGGTTGTGGAGACCAGAAAACGAATATGGTATTAAAATTTGGGTCCAAGTAACCAGCCCCCCCAAACCCAAAAATTGTCTAAAGAAAATTTTCAATATGGGGCTCAAATTAAAGGGATTTGAAAGTGCAGCACGAATTTGATATCCATATTTGAGTCATATCTGAGGTGCCATTCCTCCCCTAATGAGAACATTACCCTAAGGAAGAACATTAGCATCAGGAATCGAGAAGGGGCTAATTCCCACACATCAATGAGTGATTTCCGATTCAATTTTAAACTCAATGGTAAGGGACCTTTTTTGATAGCCGAGTCCGAAATTTGGGGAAAATTTTTTAAGTGACCATACATGTCGCCAACTTTAAGAGAGGATAAACACCGATTTGTCCGATTTTCTCGCCAGGATTCGAACGCGTTCAGCGTCATAGGCTACAATGACACGAATTCGACACGAATTCGATATCCGCATTCTTGGCGAAGTGTCCCCACCCTAAGAAGATATTAGAGAGTTAAAGAAGACCATATTCGTAAACTACTCTCGAATACCTTTCATTTGAGTCCCTTATTGTCATGATCGTCAAATAAACCTATATTAAGGGGTTTTGCGGCTGGGGTGGCCCCCAGGTACTTGGACCCAACTTTTATTATAAACTTCGTACTCTACTCTTGAATACCTTTCATTTGAATCCCACATTGTCTTGATCGGTCTACTTTTATTTTTGGGTAGTAATTTGGGGTAAGGGGGAGGGTCCACCCCCTCCCAATATCAAAAAATTATATAGCCTATGTTTCCTTCCAGATCAACCTACACAATCTGTGAAAATTTTAAGGTAATCTGTTCCGCCATTTTTGAGTCTATACGGAAAAAACCAACCTGAAATTGAAACACCCACTACTTAATTTTGAATCATGGACATTATAAATGGAGGTGTATATTAGGGTGGTTGCCTCACAAAAGGAAATAATTCAATTCGTTAACCCAGATAAAAGTTAACAAAAAAGTCGCTAATTTTTATACCATTTGGTATTGACAGTGGAGTAACTCCGTATGGCAGCAGAACAATACTGCATATATAAAATACAAAACGATTTTGACCATTGGGTTCTGGTTTTATTACTAAACAAGTCTTTATATTATTAGGAAATGTTTATTGGCTTAAGTAACTAACTGAGATTGTTTCGGTTCTCGTTATCCCTGGAACATTTCACCCCCTAATAAGTCGAAAAAAAAAACAAGTAAGAACGTGTTAAGTTCCATGCCGAACTTTGGATACCCACCACCAATGATATTATAATCATCTTATTTTATTATAACTCCAGTACTATATCCATAGTTATATCTAAATAGGAGCTGGTCTCGATCATATTTTATTCAGGTCCCGAGAACTCATATACAAGTAATAGTTTCAGCGAAATCTGGCAATAATTCCGTTTTGGAAAATCAGTCTATATGACAGCTATATCTAAATAGTCTGATCTGATTCATATTTGGGTCGGATGTCGGGAGGTTTAAAACAACATACTGTTTAAAATTTCAGCGAAATCGGGTAATACGTAAACCTTTTATGGGCTTTAGACCCTTAACCAGCAGATCGGTCTATATGACAGCTATATCTAAATTTAATCCGATCTGAACCATGTTTGGGTCGGATGTCGGGAGGCTTAAAACAACGGACTGTTTCAAATTTCAGTAAAATAGGGTAATCAATGCAGCTTTTATGGGCTTCAGACCCTTTATCGGCAGATCGGTCTATGTGGCAGCTATATCCAAATATGGTTCGAACTGAACCATATTTGGGTTGGGGGTTAGAAGGCTCAGAGCAACTCACTGTTTACAACTTCAGCAAAATCGGTTAATAAATTCAGCTTTTATGGACCTTATACCCTTAACGGGCAGATCGGTCTATATGACAGCTATATCTAAATATAATCCGTTCTAAGCCATATTCGGGTCGGATGTCGGGAGGCTTAAAACAACTCAATATATCAAATTTAACCGAAATCGAATAAAAAAGAAAGCTTTTATGGGCTTCAGACCCTTTATCGACAGATCGGTCCATATGGCAGCTATATCTAAATATAGTCCGATTTGATCCTTTCAAAAACTTAACCTGCATGCAGCAAAAAGTCTTATTTTTGCCAAATTTCAGCTCAACATTTCCATTTTTGAATGCTGTAGAGTGATAGCAACAGTCTCCTCGCATATGTACATTAGGGTGATGACTTTTTGAGTTTTTTTTTCTCAAGAATTATTTCCTGTTTCACGAATTAATGAACTTTGCCTATTAATGACTAAAATAACACTGATTCCATTTAAATACTGAAAAAGATCGGGCACAAACCGCTTTAAAATGATATTTTTGTGAATTTCTTTTGTACGTTAGGGTTTCTTATCGAATCGCCTAACATTTAAAATTTTCTTTAATCTTCAAAAAATGACTAGGTTGTACAATAAATATTCAAAAAAAAATATACTTGCCTACACTACATTTCTAACTCACAAACCACTTTGAAATAAAATTTTTGTGATTTTTTTTTAAATCATTCTGTGCGCGAGTTGTTTTACGTATCACCTTATTTGTAAGATTTTATCTAATCTTATATATAAAACTAGCTGGACCGGGCCCGCTCCGCTGCGCCTTTTTATACCCTCCACCATAGGATGAGGGTATACTAATTTCGTCATTCTGTTGGTAACTACTCGAAATATTCGTTTGAGACCCCATAGAGTATATATATTCTTGATCGTTATGACATTTTATGTCTATCTAGCCATGTCCGTCCGTCTGTCCGTCCGCCCGTCTGTCTGTCGAAAGCACGCTAACTTTCGACGGAGTAAAACTAGCCGCTTGAAATTTTGCACAAATACTTCTTATTAGTATAGGTCGGTTGGGATTGTAAATGGAACATATCGGACTATGTTTTGATAAAGCAGCCATATTAACCGATCTTGGGTCTTGACTTCTTGAGCCCCTACAGGACGCAATTCTTATCCGATTGGAATGAAATTTTGCACGTCGTGTTTCGCTATGACTTTCAACAACTGTGCCAAGTATGGTTCAAATCGGTTCATAACCTGATATAGCTGCCATATATACCGATCTTGGGTCTTGACTTCTTGAGCCTCTAGAGGGTGCATTTCTTATCCGATTGGAATGAATTTTTGCATGACGTGTTTCGCTATTACTTCCAACAACTGAGCTAAGTTTACAGGATGAGGAGTCCCCCAAAAACATGGCCCCAAGATTGGTTATCAAATTCGTTTTCTAATCTCAAATACCTCTCATTTGAGCCACATATTGGCATGGTCGAAAAATGTTTACCCTTTGGGGGGTGTTTTGGGAAAGGGGTGATGCTTAAAACAAATGGTCCTATATTTGGATATCAAATTCGTATTCTACTCCCAAATACCATTTTTTGAGCCCCATTTGCGTCCAAGACCCCTTATTCTTGATCGTCTCGACATTCTGAATCGATCTAGCAATGTCCGTCCGTCCGTCTGTCGAAATCACGATAGCGGTCGAACGCGTAAAGTTAGCCGCTTGAAATTTTGCATTGATGATGTAGGTCATTGGGGATTGCAAACAGTTCAGATTTAGATATAGCTCCCATATAAACCGATCTCCCCATTTGACTTATTGAGCCCCTGTGTAAAGTAAGACCCGAGTCGGTCTATAACCTGATATAGCTCCCAAATAAACCAATCTCCCGATTTGACTTCTTGAGCTCTTACAGGCCGCAATTTTTGTCCGATTTGGCTGAAATTTTGAATGCGGTGTTCTGTTCCGGCTTCCAACAACTGGACCAAATACAGTCCAAATGATGATAGGTCAGTTCTCGTATTTAAACCCTACACCACTACTGTGGGATAGAGTATTATAACTTATTGCATTAATTTGGAAGGAAGATAACTTATTGCACCCAGAAGGAAAATAGATAGACCCACTGATAATTATACCGATCGACTCAGAATAACTTTCTGATTCGATTTAGCTATGTCAGTCTGTCTGTCGATGTTAATTTGTGTACAAACTTTCAAAATCTTGCGAACGACTTGCAGTATATATTTGCTCAAATTTGTACAAATTTTTGAGTACGCGAACACTTTCAATGATAATCCCCAGTTTTTACAATTTATAATTTAACCACCACTCAATATTGCAACAATACATAGTAGAACCTTAAAACTGTATGACATTTTAATATTTTAAAATATTTCCGGTTTTGACGACATTCTCGTGAGTATGGCTTTTTTATTATTGTCTTGACTAACAAAACAACTGCACGCACTTATAACAAGATTCTTAACATACATGTGTATTTTTTCAACAATGGAAATGTTTGGGAGATTTTTGATTAACTTGATTTGCTTTCCGCTTTCTGTGACGTCTGTTCCTTGTTTGCTTCAGGGCAAGATCCGCATTTCTCATAGCCCAATGAACGATGTTTATCACCTTTCATACCAAATGGTGCTTCACCGCGAACTTCCATGAAATAACTGCCCTTGACATTTGTGGGAGCTGAATAACCCATGGGCACTTCTTGTTTTGGACATTTGCCTTCGCGCAAGCGTGTCAACGACGTGCAGCGGGCACCCAAGAAATTGTTTTCATTACCTGGGTAGACTGTTTCCGCAAAATATTCCCAAGCTCTGGCATGGGCGCAAGTAACACTAACGCAGCCTGGCGGTAAGGGATCTAAACCGCCTGGATAGTAATCAACATCTCCCGTGGGATTGCGTTTACCCAACACACCAGAATTGCTGTGAATTACATCTATGAATTCCGCATCACCACGCATCAGACCCGAAAGGGCTTCCCCTTCATTGAAGCAGGGTTTGGCTGGATCCAAGCCTGTAACACGAGGTATCATTTTGCCAGTTTTCTCGTGGAAGAAACGAGCAGCAGCTCCCATAATATGAGCACCCAAGCTGTGGCCAATCAAATGGATTCGTTCAGTGGGAACAATTTTGACCAATTGCTCGAGACCTACTGCAATGTGCATACCCAAGTCCTCGGTATTAAAGGCTGACCAAGTGTACAGAGTATCGACAAATGAAGCAGCATCTATTGCCTAAATTAAAAAAAATTATTTTTAAGAATATTTTTGAAAATTTCGACTTCACTACTTACCACAAAGTTTACATCGCCTCTACAGGCATAGGCTTTGGCGAACACATCAATGAGTTCAGTGTCATTAACAGTGGTGGTCCAACCTGTGGCTAGAATTACTACCTTCTTGTTGGGCTGAAACTCAGGGCTTGTCCACATTTCACTGGCCTTGAGTAGTGGGTGGCTGTAACGATTGCATGCTGTTCTCAGTTGAAAATTTAACTTTTCGATGTTGGGAGAAAATTTGGGAGTTATTGTGTTGGATGACAAAGCCGAAGCACCTGCAAGAAAAACGCATACATATATATAATTTGATTAAATTCTGTGTAATTTATTACAAGAAATCTGCATGTCTCATACACATATAGCACAATCACCATCTGCTTTATGGTTCTACCAAAAAAAATCAACGTGATTGAATTATGAAGAACATTAAAGACGTCTCATTAGGTCAGGGTACAATAACTTAGTGCATTTCTTTGTAAAGCCCAAAAGGAAGATATAAAAAAAAACATTAATAGGTTAGGTTGAAAAGAGGATGCAAATATACACCTACGGACATACACCTCAGCCACTAATCGGCTTGTTGTAATAACAAGTAAAAGCGTGATAAGTTCGGCCGGGCCAAATCTTATATACCCTCCACCATGGATCGCATTTGTCGAGTTCCTTTCCCGGTGTCTCTTTTTAGGCAAACACCTTTGGATAAAAGAAAAAAATTGCTATGCTTTTGGAGCTATATCAAGTTATGGTCCGTTTCGGACCATAATGGAATGATTGTTGGAGATCACAGTAGAAGTCATTGTGTAAAATTTCAGGCAAACCGAATAAAAATTTCGCACTTTTGGGGCTCAAAAAGTAAAATACGTAGATCTTTTTAGATGGGAGCTAAATCAGGTTATAAACCGATTCAGACAATATTTGACACGTATGTTGAAGGTCATAGGAGAACCCGTTGTACAAAATTTCACCCAAATCAGATAATAATTGCGCCCTATAGAGGCTCAAGAAGTCAAGACCCCAGATCGGTTTATATGGCAGCTATATCAGGCTATGAACCGATTTACGATTTGCACAGTTGTTGGCAGTCATAACAAAACACGTCATGCTAATTTTCAGCCAAATCGGATAATAATTGTGCCCTCTAGTTGCTCAAGAATTCAAGATTAGATCAGGTTACGGACCGATTTCACCCGTACTTGGCACAGTTATTGGAAATCATAACAGAAAACATCATGCGAACTTTCAGCAAAGCGGATAAGTATTGCGTCCTCTAGTGGCTCAAGAAGTCAAAATTCAAGATCGGTTTATATGGCAGCTATATCAGGTTATAGACCGATTTGAACCTTGCTTAATGCAGTTGTTGGAAGTTATGACGAAACACGTCGTACAAGATTTCAGCCAAATCGGATAGGAATTGCGCCCCCAGACCCCAGATCGGTTTACATGATAACTATATCAGGTTATGGACCGATTTCAACCATACTTAACACAGTTGTTGAAAATCATAAAATGCAAAATTTCAGCCAAATCGTATAAAAATGTCGCCCTTTAGTGGCTCAAGAAGTAAAGATACGAGATCGGTTTATATGGAAGCTATATCAAAACATGGACTAATATGGTCCATTTACAATCCCAACTAGCCTACACATATAAGAAGTATTTGTGCAAAATTTCAATCGGCTAGCTTTACTCCTTCGAAAGTTAGAGTGCTTTCAACAGACAGACGGACGGAAAGACGGACGGACATGGCTAGATCGACATAAAATGTCATGACGATTAAGAATATATATACTTTATTGGGTCTTAGACGAATATTTCGAGGACATCGAGCGAATTGCTCAAATACAAAAAACATGCCTATGTCAAGGGTAGGTCGGTGGAGACTGCGCTGCATGAGGTTGTGCATAAAAAAGAAGAATTCTTCGATGCCAAGACTTACAAATTGGCGGTTTGCATTTACATCGAGGGGGCATTAAATAATGTGCGGACTGAAACATTGATCCAATTCTTAGATCAGTACCGGGTGGACCGGGTTCTTAGAGACTAGATAAAACATATGCTAAGGAACAGGTGGATAAATTACAGGTTCCATGACATAGATATAAGGGAGAAAGTGGCGCAGGTCACTCCACAGAGGGAGTCCCCTATGGGTGACCATCATAAATAACCTATTATGTATGATGACTGAAGTAGGATTTGAATCCGGCTGCTATGCAGAAGATAATACTTCCAAGGGGTAAGGATCCGAACCAGCTATGACCAAGGTGGGCCAATTGACTCACCACCTTTCCTCAACAAAACGACTTCGATATCTGACAAGAAATACTTAGGAGTGATGTTGAACAGGAAACTGAATTGGAAGTGTCACATACAGGAGCGTACTGAGAAGGCTAACAGATGTTGGGCACTATGTAGACAGGCCGTAGGCTTGAAATGGGGCCTACATCCGAGGATAGTCCACCGGCTCTACAGGAGCGTGATTAGACCAATACTTACTTACGCCTCAGTAGTTCGATCGACTGCGATGGAGAAAAAGTGCAACATAAGGACAATACAACCGGTTCAGAGAACATTGTCTTGTTGTCTTGGTATATTCGGAGTAATGGAGACTATTCTAGATATTCGACACTGTGGCTATGAGACTTAAGGTGATGGGAGAATGGATTGAGGATGGGAGCAGCTCATACCATCGCGAAATAATCGAGGCGACGATAGGAAACCTGGAAGGAAGGGAAGAGGTTTATAATCGGATAACTGGGACGATACTTGAGTTCAAGTGCGAGGCGCTGCTGCCAGCGTCACAGTCTTGGACTGAAGAATCATGTTACAAGGATGGATCAAAGCTAGAGGACAGAGTGGGCCTGGGGTCTACATTGATAGCCCAAGGACTGAGATCTGTTTTGGACTGCCCGACCATAATACGGTCCTGCAGGAGGAGATCCGGGTGATCACGGAATGCGTGAAGTGGTGTGGTTTTCACGTGAGGACGTCGAGTGTGAACATCTTTTTGAACAGAAAATTACCATAAGGGCAATAACAACTAGGAGGGTAAGGTCACAAATAGTCTTGCATTGTAAGAAGGAGATTAATGTCTTCTCTGAAGAAGGCCCAATCCGCATCGTTTGGGTGCTGGGCCACAACGGAGTTGGGGGGAATGAAAGAGTACTCGATTTGGCAGTGAAGGCCAGAAGATTGCCGTCAATAAACTTGGTTAATCCGAAGCCTTTCGAGTTGACGTAGTCCGATTTAAGGAAGTGGGCGACGAATGCGCATGTAACACAGTGGAACAGCGAAACAGTCGGTAAGATGGCGAAAATCCTATGGGGAGATCCGGATCGTGAGAGGATGAAGTTATTACTGAAAGGAAGTAAGAAAGAAGTCAGTAAAGCTTTTGGTATCATAAAGGGACACATAGGACTACGAGCTTACTTATGCAAAATCGAAGCGGCAAGCGTTAGCTTGTGTAGAACATTTGGGGTAGATGATGAGACGTTGGAGCATTTCCTATGTCATTGCGCGGCTAAAAGTCACCGGTACTTAGGTGGCGACACAATATCAGAAATGAACCAACTTAGGGGAGTAGTATGGAAAACAATTAAGGAATTTGTTAGTAGAACGGAACTCTTAACTAAAAATTTTCTTTTCGAGGTTACTTTTTAGTTTTAGGGCGCACAACAAACCGATTACTGGCTTAAATGTAGTGGCATTGGGCGGACTAATATCCACATCCTCTTTTCAACAAAACCTAAACTAACCTGCACCGTACCAAGTCTACGGTTAAGAATGTCGCACTTTAAACTAGCTGCTATCATTTCATAGGCACCTACACCAATATATTGGCGTTCAGCAAATAAAGGGTGATTTTTTTGAGGTTAGGATTTTCATGCATTAGTATTTGACAGATCACGTGGGATTTCAGACATGGTGTCAAAGAGAAAGATGCTCAGTATGCTTTGACATTTCATCATGAATAGACTTACTAACGAGCAACGCTTGCAAATCATTGAATTTTATTACCAAAATCAGTGTTCGGTTCGAAATGTGTTTATTCACCGTTCAGCGATGAGGCTCATTTCTGGTTGAATGGCTACGTAAATAAGCAAAATTGCCGCATTTGGAGTGAAGAGCAACCAGAAGCCGTTCAAGAACTGCCCATGCATCCCGAAAAATGCACTGTTTGGTGTGGTTTGTACGCTGGTGGAATCATTGGACCGTATTTTTTCAAAGATGCTGTTGGACGCAACGTTACGGTGAATGAACACATTTCGAACCGAACACTGATTTTGGTAATAAAATTCAATGATTTGCAAGCGTTGCTCGTTAGTAAGTCTATTCATGATGAAATGTCAAAGCATACTGAGCATCTTTCTCTTTGACACCATGTCTGAAATCCCACGTGATCTGTCAAATACTAATGCATGAAAATCCTAACCTCAAAAAAATCACCCTTTATTTAGGATATTCGTGAACTCCAATATTTAGTTTAAATGTGCGTAACTTTACTCATAAAACAGCAGATAAGATAAGATCTACAAGACCAATTTTGTTTGAATGTTTGGAAGAATGCAGTATAATATTAAAACTAAAATGGAAAAATTAAAAATCTGAACGCGTTCTTCATCCGAAGGCGAAAATGTACATTTTACCTATTTTTTGGTCGAAATGACAAAATCCTCAATGTCTCATAATCCTCCTCTGTCTGTCAGTCCATATTAAATTGTGAACAAAGTAGAAATTGCCCTCCTTTGTATTTTCGTCTGATTTTGAGTAATATTGCAAAAATGTTATCAATTTTCAACCAATACTCACGCACACATCATTTTCATATGACTTGACATTTTTGGTGAACTTTGCCATAATCGGTTCAGATTACTAAGGGGTGATTTTTTAAGAGCTTTAGGAAAGTTTTTCAAAAAAGAAACAGAAACTTCAAAAAAATGCTTGAAATCTTATTTGAATCGATAATATGGTCCATATTATTTAATGTTTGACGATTATTTCATGCATATGTTGTCCGTGACTGTGCCTCAAATGGTACATCAGCTTTGGCATACTCTTTCTAACATCTCGGCCGGTATCTCACAAATAAATGTTTCCAATGCGTCAATTGAAACCGGTTTGTCTGTATAGACATAATCTTTAACATAGCCCCCCCCACAAACTAGCCTAAAGGCGTTAAATCGCACGATCTAGGCGGCCAATTGACCGGCCGCGACCGTGAAATAAAATGTTTACCGAACTCGCCTCTCAATAAGTCCATTGTTACACCATGCAAGTCAGACCCTAGCATTTTGGGTAAAAAAAAGTTTGATATCATCTCACGATAGCTCCCACCATTCACAGTTACGTTACAATTCACATAATAGTTGAAGAAGTACGGTTCAATGGTGCCACCAGCCCATAAACAGCTCCAAACTGTAACATTTTCTGGATGCATTGTTAGCTCTGGCAATGCTTCTGGCTGATCTTCACCCCAAAATTTTCTTATTCACGTACCCATTGACCCAAAAATGAGCTTCTTCGCTGAAGAAGAAGAAGTGCGCGATGAAAGGAAGATTGGTCTGGAAGAAATCATAGGCTATATATTTTTTATACCCACCACCGAAGGATAGGGGTATATTCATTTTGTCATTCCGTTTGCAACACATCGAAATATCGATTTCCGATCCTATAAAGTGTATATATATTCTTGATCAGCGTACAAACCTAAGACGATCTAGCAATGTCAATCGGTCTGCCCGTCTGTTTGTTGAAATCACGCTACAGTCTTTAAAAATAGAGATATTGAGCTGAAACTTTCCACAAATTCTTGTCCATAAGCAGGTTGAGTTCGAAGATGGGCTATATCTTGGTAAAACCCTCATATAGACCAATCTGCCGATTTAGGGTTTTAGGCCCATAAAAGCTACATTTATTATCCTATTTTGCAAAAATTTGGGAAAGTGAGTTGGGCCAGTCGACACCTTCTTTCAATTTGGATCAGATCGGCTCAGATTTGGATATAGCTGCTATATAGACGGATCCTCCGATTTAAGGTCTTGGTTCCATAAAAGGCGCATTTATTTACCGATGTTGTCGAAATTTCGGACACTGTATTGTGTTAAGCCCTTCGACATCCTTCTCCAATTTGGCCTAAATCGGTCCCGATTTGGATATTGCTGCCATATAGACCGATCTCTCGATTTAAAGGTTTTGGGCCCATAAAAGGCGTATTTATTGTCCGATGTCGCCGAAATTTGGGAAAGTGAATTAAGTTAGGCCCCTCGACATATTTTTTGCGATATGGCATAGCTCGGTCCAGATTTGAGTATAGCTGCCATATAGGTCTTGAGCCCATAAGAAGCGCTTTTATTGTACGATTTCGCCAAAATTTAGGACAGTGAGTTGTGTATGGCCCTTCGACATCATTCTTGAATTGGCCCAGATCGGTTCAGATTTGGATATAGCTGTCATATAGACCGATCCCTCGATTTAAAGTCTTGACCTCATAAAAAGCACATTCATAATCTGACACGCTGAAATTTAACACATGAGCTTTTATACATCCGTGTCGTATATGGTTTAGATCGCCTATATTTGGCTATGGCTACCGAAATGACCAATATTTTGTTTTACAAAATTGAACAATGACTTGTACTTATTAAACCTCTCAATATAAGTGTCGAATTCGGTCCAAATCGAACTATATTTCGATAAAAATGCAATAAAAATTTTTCTTGTTTAATATCGAAAAGGAGGCGGACCCACCCTTACCACAAAACTACTACCCAAAAATAAAAGTGAACCGATCGTTACAATATATGACTCAAATGAAAGGTTTTCAGGAGTAGCGTACAAATTTCATATTAAAAATTGGGTCCAAGTAACCTACCAAACATATATTTACACCAATCACGACAATATGGGACTTAAATGAAAGGTATTTAGGATAAGAAAACGTATCTTAAGCTCAAATTAAAGGTATTTGGAAGTAGACCACGTATCTGATATCAAAGTTGGTGATATATTTTCCGAGGTTAGTGTTTGGGCGACCACTCCAATCCCCAAAACACCCCTAAATCAGCCATATTTACCGACCATGTCAATGTGAAGCATAAATGAAAGGAATTGGGGGTAGAGTAAGAATTGATATCCACTATCGGGACCAATTTTCTGGGGGTATACCCCTTTCCCAAAATACCCCACAAACAGCCATTTTTTACTCACCATCGCAATATGGTGCGCAAATAAAGGTATTTGGGAGTAGAATACGAATTTGATATCCAAATGTAGGACCATGTATTTAGGGCACCACCCCTTTCCCAAAGAAAACCCAAAGGGAAAACATTTTTCGACCATGCCAATATGTAGCTCAAATGAAAGGTATTTGAGATTAGAAAACGAATTTGATAACCTATTTGGGGCCATGTGTTTGGGGGACGCCTCATCGTGTTAACTCCCCTAAACCAATGGCAATATGGGGTTTAAATAAATGGTATTTGAAAGAAGAGCACAAAGCTGATATTATTTCAGGGCCAAGTGTCTGGGGCACCACCTCGACCCCGAAAACACCCCTAAATCAAATATCAAGAGAATATCAGGCTGAAATAAAGAAGGCGCAGCTGAGTCAGGGTCGGCTAGAAGGCTATGTAATTTTCGGTATCGGAAGTGGGACGGACTCTCGCCCTTATGCCAAAAACACAACCCAAAATCAAAAGTGGGCCGATCGGGACAATATAGGTATTGGAGAGTAGAATACGAATTTGGTATAAAAATTTGAGCCTAAGTACCCATCGGGTTCTTGGCCGTTCATTTCAATATGGGGCTCAAATGAAAGTTATTCGGGAGTAGATTTTGAATTTGTTATACAAAATCAGATCGAAGTATAGGGGATCACGCCACCCCTCAAAAACGCCATTAGACCCATTATGACTATATGAAACTTGGCTAAACCGATTTTCTTAAAATTTTCAAAGGAAATATTGGCTATTTAATTTTAAGACATCGGGTGGAGGAGGACCCTCCACGTTAAGGGGGAGGACCTCGATATCCACCATAAGGGGGAAATGTGCCCACTCTTAAAAAATATTAGAGATTTAAAGAAGGGTGCGGTTCGGCAAGTGAATTATATAAAAGCTATTTGGGAGTGAAGTATGAAATTGATACTCATTTTTCGGACAAGGACCCTGGGATCCAGTCCACCCTCAAACAGAACTTATTTACCGATCATGCCATGATGGGGCTCATATAAAATGCATTTGAAAGTGGAGCACGAAACATGTATTAAGTTTAAGGGCACAATTTCGATATCCACATTCAGGGCGGAGTGTCCCCAACCTAAGAAGAGAGTTAAAGAAGGGGTAGCGAAGCGGACCCGGTTCGTCTAGTTACACTATAAAGCAGTATTTATTACGGAATCGTATTTTGGTACGGGTTATATTATTACCCACTTGAAAACCTCTGCCGAAGTGCAACAAAGTTGGTTTAGAAGCAGGAATAGCGTCCAATTTCTAATTGTAGGGTAGTTGTATAGTCGGCGCCACTCGACTAACTTGTTTATTTTACAATTGTGAGTTATTTAATTAATAAATGTGAATATGAAACGCTATAAGAGAACTAATTGAAAAAATAGTTATCGATCAGTTCTTTGAATAACATATTCAACCTCATTAGCATTCAAATGTTGTCGGATTTGAAATTTGGACAAAAATCTGTGTTAGGCTCTTCAACTTCCATGTTCAATATTGCCCAGTTCGGACAATATTTGGAAAAAGCTGCCATATACATATACCGATCCCTCGATTTAGTTTTTGAGCCTACAAAAAGTGAGTTTTTTAACCGGTTTCATTGAAATTTAATACAATGAATTGTTTTAGACTTTTTGGAATTTCTTCCCGAAATTTGGTCCAAATGTGATCATATTTCGTTATAGCTACTATGGGTAAAAAATTTAAGCATTTTTTTTACTGTATTAAGACAAAAGGCAGTTAATACGAGTATATATATCCGAGGTGGTGGTTATCCAAACTGCGGTCCGGCCATACTTAGTGCCTTGGTACTTATTCAAGCTATTCTATTCATATACTTACAAAGTTGATTAACTGCTGATGACACAAATTCAAATGGATAGCCAGCAACCAACTGCTTACTAGTCTCAAACAATCCCTTGGGAGTTGGCAATTTATTGCCAACATCTTTGATGACCCCCGCGGTTACATCGCCCGTAGAGATGAGGATATTCTTAAAACCTAAATCAAGACCCTCATTGGAAGCAATGAGGGCGCAAAGTCCGATGAAAATATATGATACCGGCGATCTCATTCTGTAAATTTCGCAACGTTTATGCACTTTGTTTAAAACACTGCCATAAATTCCAATCCGGAACTTTTAATGATTGTCGACTCCTTTGAAGTGAACACACACCTTGCGATAAATTTAGAGACTAAAATGTGTTCACAGAATAGAACTCGGTTTTATATGAGAACCCAGCGACAATGTGGGAATTCTAAAATCAAATCACATAAAGTCTATAAAAATAAAATAAAAGGAAAACAATGGAAATGCATTGCTCATATGTATGTATGTAAATAAATATACAAATGAATATATGTAAATCTATGTACGAATGTTGGAGTGTATAAACCAACCATGTTCGTTGTGCGCCTATAAATAATTGTTATACCCTACACAACCACTGTGGTAGAGGGTATTATGCAACGAAAGTAGTAGAAGAGCTAGACCCACTGATAAGTATATCGATCGACTTAGAATCACTTGCTAATTCAATTTCGCTATGTCCGTCTGTCTGTCTGTCCAAGTATTCTTGTAATCAAGGTACAGGTGGCATTTGTTACCCGACTGTCGTAAAATTTTTCACAAGTCTTAAGACAAACGCTATTGATTTTGAAAAAAAAATCGGTGCAAATTAAGATATAGCTCCCACACATATCTTTCATCCGATATGCCCTTTTTAAGCTATAGAAGGCACTATTTTGATCAGATCTTTACAAAATTTGGCATGAAGTGTTGACGTACCAATATGTGTGCACAATTTCATCAAAATCGAATCAGATTTAGATATAGGTCCCACATATATCCATCATTCGATGTGAATTTTTAAGTCTTTAGTATCCACACTTTTTGGCCCGATTTTGCATGAGGTATTTTGTTTGACTTCCCAATATGTGTGCTAAATTTCATCAAAATAGGATGAGATTTAGATATAACTCCTATATATATCTTTCAACCGATATGAAGAGTTGTGGCAGAAGCCAAAACTTTGGTCCGATCTCTTATTTGACATCCCATTATGTGTGCGAAATTTCATCAAAATTGGTTCAGATTTATATGTAGCTCCCATATAGCCAATATCCAATATTCGCCTTTAAAATTGCTGTAGCCAGAATTCAGGTCCTATTGTAAAAACATCTTGCCATTCTATTTGATATTTTAGTAAGTATTCAAAATTAAAGTCTGACAAGATTAAGACATATGTTTACTACTATTTTTTAAAAGTAGTAGGATATTATACAGTCGGCTGCGCCCGACTTTCGTATTTCCTTACCAGTTTTTATTTGTTTTACAAATATGGCAGGTAAACGAGCCTACCTTTTGAGGCAAACTGCCAACATGTTGCTTCAATTGAAAACGTCACATTTTGTGGTGAAACACTTTCTGCTTTTACTCAAGTTCCAATAGGAAATTTTTTCCATTGACAGTGTAAATTGTGATGATTTATTTGTTATTAGTGTATTGCGATATAAGGTGGATCACCTCCATTTTTATTCAGAGCGGTCGACCGGAATAAAAGCAGGTGTTGAAAAATATTATAAATTTTTAAAACGCAAACGATTAAAAATCTTTGTTTGATAAACTGTTGTATAACTAAACTAAAATCACTTGAATGATTGATTTTTATTTTAACAATTTCATTTCTCAACAGTAGTTGTGCAGTGGCACAGTGGGTTGAAAATGAAGAAAACTGTAATAGCCTAAAATAAATAAAACAAGTAAAAAATACAAAGTAAACTTTGGATATCTACCACCAGAGATATACATATTATCCAAATTTCCACAATATTGTTAGTCCAAGAATTTATACGGGAGATGGTTCTATATGTCAGAGTAAATATCGTTTGATCTTTACCATAGTCGGTACAGATGTCAAGGGATAACATTCCCTGTTACACGCAAAAAATAAATCGTTCGGGGCATTTTACAGCAAACAAAACACATTTATTACTAAGTCTTTCTTTTAGTGTGACTTTTCATATAATGAACGTAGCATTATTAAACGTAACTAACTTCGTTTGTTGTAACCCCTTTTGCAGCTTCACCTATGATAAAAAGGATCTTTATTTTGTTGTAAAACCAAGATATCTTTAATGTCAAAATTTGTTATTAGCCGAAAACGATTATAAGTTTACTGAACCAATAATTATTCTCTTGTGTCTCTCTTTCTTGAGAGAAAGTCTGAGTATTTAATCGAATAGACCAGTCATGCCCAAAATAACTCATACTATTGAACATAACTGTACATAAAAAACTAGCCCCAAGCAGGGCCATGGGTTTGCACATAATTGCAATTGTTACTGGTATAGAGACATTCTTACCCACACTAATTTTTCCTTTTTTTGACTGAAAAAAAGCTACTAGAGCTACTCAACATATGGTAGATTCGCAAAATGAAAATTTTTGGAGTTTCGCCATAGGTACAACAAGTAAAAGCGTGGTAAGTTCGGCCGGGCCGAATCTTGGGAACCCACAACCATGAATTCTGTTAAAATATGGGAGCTATATCTAGTTGTAGACCGAATTGGACCGTAGTTGGCGCAGTTGTTGAGCTCCATAATAGAACACTATATGCAAAATTTATGTCAAATCGGAAAAAAATTGCGGCATGTAAGGGCTCAAGAAGTCAAATCGGAATATATCATGTTCTTCACCGATTTGAACCGTACTTGGCACACTTGTTGAGAGTAGTAACAGAACACCATGTATAAAATTTCAGCCAAATCGGATGAAAATTGCTGCTTCCAGGGGCTCGAGAAGTCTAATCTGGAGATAGGTTTATATGGGAGCTATATCAGATTATACACAGATTTAAACTGTACTTGGCACAGTTTTTGAAAGTCAAAATATAACACTATGTGCAAAATTTCAGCCAAATCAGTCAAATCGGGAAATCGGTTTATATGGGAGCTATATCAGGTTGTAGACCAATTTGGACCGTATTTAGCACAGTTGTTGGAAATAACAGAACACCAGATTCAAATGTCAGCCAAATCGAACTAAAATACGGCTTCCAGGGGATCAAGAAGTCAATTCGGGAGATCGGTTATTATGGGAGCTTTCTGAATCTGAACCGATATGGCCCATTTGCAATCCCCAACGACTTATATCGATACTAAGCATCTGTGCAAAATTTCAAGCGGCTAGCTTTACGCGTTCGACCGCTATCGTGATTTCGACTGACGAACGGACATGGCTAGATCGACTCAGAGTGTCGAGACGATCAAGAATATATATATACTTTATGGGGTCTTAGACGAATATTTCGAGGTGTTACATAGGGAATGACTTGATTAGTATACACCCATCTTATGGTGGCGGGTATAAAAATGCTGATAAGTTAAATGACAAAAATGATTAGAGCAACAGACAAATATACTATATATATATACTAATTTCGTCATTCCGTTTGTAATACTTCGAAATTTTCGTCTAAGACTATAAAGTATATATATTCTTGATCGCCATATCATTTTAATTCGATCTAGCTATGTCCGTCCGTCTGTCAGTCGAAAGCACTCTTAGTTTCCAAGGAGTAAAGCTATGCGCTTGAAATTTTGCTTCTTATTAGTGTAGGTCGGTTGGGATTGTAAATGGTCCAAATCGGTCCATGTTTTGATATAGCTGTCATATAATCTTAGCTAATCCGATTTGACTGAAATTTTGTGCGTGGTGTTTTGGTAGCTCGTACGGTTCAAATCGCTTCATAACTAGATATATATGCCATATAAACCGATCTCCCGATTAGACTTCTTGAGACAACTCTTACTAAACTTAGCTGAAATTCGGCACATAAGTTTTTGATTTGACTTTCCACACCTGTATTAAGTATTGTTAAGTCGTTCTTTTACTTTACTTTAATTGGCTACGACAGAATATTTCTTCTACTAGCCGAACGTAGAATAGCATCCCAAGCGCCTCGATCTTCTGCGCTCATTCTAAAATCTCTGACACCAAGTTTCGAGGTGTCTCCCACAACTTGATCTTTCCATCGGGCTTTTGGTCTTCCCGGTTTGCGTGTACCACCGTGTTTGCCTTCAATAGACTTCTTTGCTGGAGCTTCTTCATCCATTCTGACAACATGACATAGCCAACGCAGCCGTTGTATTTTGATGAATGTAACTATGCTATCGTCGTCATACAGCTCGTGGTTCATATGTCGCCTATATTCTCCATTAACGCAAACTGGTCCATATATTTTACGAAGAATCTTTCTCTCAAATACTCCAAGCACTGCCTCATCTGCTTTCACAAGTACCCATGCTTCAGAACCATATAACAGCACGGGTAGTATCGACACTGATTGTATAGTGTAATCTTCGTCTTTTGAGAGGTGGCATTGTTTCTAAACTGCTTACTTAGTCCAAAGTAGCATCTGTTTGCCAGTATTATTCTTCGGTTAATCTCAAAACTGGTGTCATTCGTTTCGGTTACGGCGGTGCCGAGGTAGATAAAATTATGAACTATCTCAAAGTTGTGGTTCCCAACTTTCTCCATTTTCTTTATCTGCTCGGTTGGGCAAGGCTTTTTAAGAGTTGAAACCATCCATTTCGTCTTATCTCCATTTACTGCCAGACCCATAAAATCGGTTCACAACCTGAAATATCTGCTATAGAAACCGATCCCCGGATAAGACTTCTTGAGCCTCTAGAAGACGTAATTCTTATCCAATTTCGTTGAAATTTTGCACATATCGTTCTGGTATAACTTCCAACAACTGTGTTATGTATGGTCTTAATCAGTCCATTAACCGATATAGCCGCCATATAACCGATCTTACGGTTTGACTTCTTGAGCAGTTCTTATCCAATTTGTCTGAAACTTTGCATATGCAGTTTTGGTATAGCTTCCAACAACTGTGTCAAGTATAGTCTGAAGCGGTTCATAACCTTATTTAGCTGCCATTAGAACCGATCTTCCAATTTGACATTCTGAGCCTCTGATTTATTACTCGATTTGCCAAAAATTTTGGAGGTGGTAATTTTCTATGGCTTCTAGCATCCGTAACAAGTACGGTCCATTTCGCTCCATAACTTGATATATATTTGAAAAAGTCATTTAAAGAACTTGACAAAAGTGATCTATGGTGTAGGGTCTGTAAGATAAGGCCCGGCCGAACTTAGCAAGCTTTTACTTGTTAAAATTAAAAAGAATATAACGAACCTGAACTTAACTATGCATAAGGATGACGTTAAACTTATTTATAAATAAAGAAACTCTAGTTGAAACCCCAAATAACTTGTTTTACATATCAAGAATGAAAGGTATTGTCAGGGTAAAAAAAAACTTTTTATTTGTCACAAATTCTTTGAGGATTTATAGCAAAAACCCACACAAAAAAATGTAAAAACTAAGATCAACTCAGATATGAATGCATTCAATTAAAATTTTTGCTGAAATCGACCCCATAAAGGATTTATATTATTGATTAGCATCTTTGCAATTTGGATTTATGATAAACTCAAAAAGTTTCCCATTCTTTTAAGGAACTTTTTTTACTTTCTTAAAAGAGATAAATAATTGATGTTTTTCACATGAATAAAAAACTGTTTATTTCATTGGATTAAACTGCGTATAAAACATGAAATATATTTTAATAAAAAACAATATATATATTTCTTATTTAATGATACCAGACTTCGAAAAAAGAAGAAAACTCCTCAGCCCCGTTTTCCTAGTTAATATAATCTCTTTATGGATAATAAATTATTTAAATAAAAAAATTTCAATAATATTTATTAATAAATACCAACTTTGCATTCCACAATGTACTCCAATTTGTTGTGATTGGAATTCATCAATGCTATTTAACGAAATAGCAGCTTTAACGAAATATGGTCCTACTTGGACCAAATTCGACACGGATATTTAGTGGTGTAATAAGTACAAGTCATTGTTGAATTTTGTAGAACAAAATATTGGTCTTTTTGGTAGCCATATCCAAATATAGATCGATCTGAACCATATACGATACAGATGTCGAATAGCCTAACATAAGTCACTGTGTCAAATTTCAGCGAAATCGTATTATAGATGTGCCTTTTATGGGGCCAAGACTTTAAATCGAGGGATCGGTCCAAATCTAAACAGATCTGGGCCAAATTGCAGAAAGTTTTCGAAGAGCCTAACGCAACTCACTGTTCCAAATTTAAGTGAAATCGGACATTAAATGAGCCTTTTATGGGCCCAAAACCTTATATCGAGAGATCGGTCTAAATGACAGCTATATCCAAATGTGGACCGATCTTAGCCAAAATGAAGAATAATGTTGAAGGACCTAACACAACTCACTGTCTCAAATTTTGGCGAAATCGGTCAATAAATGTGCCTTTTATGGGCCCAAAACCTTAAATCGAAAGATCGGCAGCTATATCCAAATCTGAACCGATCTGTGCCATATTGCAGAGGGGTGTCGAGGGGCCTAACACTGTCCCACATGTTGGCGAAATCAGTCAATAAATGCGCCTCTCATGGACCCAAAACCATAAATCGAAAGATCGGTCTATATGGCAGCAATATCCAAATCAGAACCGATCTGCAGAAGTATATTCAGTGGTTTAACATATCTCACCGTCCCAAATTTCGGCGAAATCGGTCAATAAATGCACCTTTTATGGGCCCAAAACATTAAATCGAGATATCGATCTATATGACAGCCAAATCCAAATCTGGACCGATCTGGGCCCAATTGAAGAAGGATGCCGTAAGGTCTTAATACAACTCTCCGTCCCAAATTTCGACAAAATTGGATAATAAATCTGGCTTTTATGGGCGTAAGACGCTTAATCGGCGGATCGGTCTATACTACAGCTATATCCAAATCTGGGCCAAATTGAAGAAGGATGTCCAAGGTCCTAACACAACTCACTGTCCCAAGTTTCAGCAAAATCGGATAATAAATGTGGCTTTTATGGGCCTAAGACCCTAAATCAGCGGATCGGTCTATATGGGGGCTATATCAAGATATAATCCGATGTAGCCCATCTTTGAAATTAACCTTCTTATAGACAAAAAACTTTCTGTGCAAAGTTTCAGCTCAATATCTCTATTTTAAAAGACTGTAGCGTGATTTCAACAAACAGACGGACGGACATGTCTAGATCGTCTTAGATTTTTACGCTTATCAAGAATATATATACTTTATAGGGTTGGAAATGGATATTGCGATGTGTTGCAAACGGAATGACAAAATGAATATACCCCAATCCTTCGGTGGTGGGTATAAAAATGGCATTTCGATGTCGAAAATTATTAAAGCAATCTGTTGATTGGAAAGTTTTTTGTAAGTCAATACCATATTTAATCGGTAAAATTTAGGTATATATTTTTTCTGTGCATGTACTTTAATCGTTACCAAAGTTTTTCACAAAAGAAGTTTACTTGTCGAAAATTTCCTTTATGTTGAAAGAATTAGTTTTTATGTGTAGTTTAATTTCTCAAAAAATCTTTTGGTTAACTAAAAGCAAAAGAATAAAATGTTTGAGACATTTATACGAGAAAAAAAATTTTATTACCAAGTTTTTATACCCTCCACCATAGGATGGGGGTATACTAATTTCGTCTGTTTGTAGCACCTCGAAATATGCGTCTAAGACCCCATAAAGTATATACATATTTTCTTGATCGTCATGTCATTCTAAATCGATCTAGCCATGTCTGTCAAAAGCACGCTAACTTTTGAAGGAGTAAAGCTTGGCGCTTGAAATTCTGCACAAATACCTTTTATTAATGTAGGTCGGTTGGGATTGTAAATAGGCCAAATCGGTCCATGTTTTGATATAGCTGCCATATAAACCGGTCTTGGGTCTTGACTTCTGGAGCCGCTAGAGGGCGCAATTCTCGTCCGATTTGATTGAAATTTTTCACTTGGTGTTCTGGTATCACTTCCAACAACTATGTTAAGTATGATTCTAATCGGTTAATAATCTGGTAGAGTTGTCATATAAACCGATCTTGGATCTTGACTTCTTGAGCCAATAGAGCGAGCAATTCTCATCCGATTTAGCTGAAATTTTGCATGAGGTGTTTGTAATGACTTCCAATAACTGTGCAAATTGTTTCATAACCTGATACAGCTGTCATATAAACCGATCTGCGATCTTGACTTCTTGAGCCTCTAGGGGGCGCAATTCTCATCCGATGTGGCAGAAATTTTGTACAACGGCTTCTTTCATGACCTTCAACATACGTGTTTAATATGGTCTGAATCGATCAATAGCTTGATACAGCTCCCATATAAATCTATCTCCCGAATTCGCTTATTGAGCCCCTACAAGGCGCAATTCTTATCCGAATGAACTGAAATATTACACAATGACATCTACAATGTTCAGCATTCATTTAAGGTCCGAATCGGACTATAACTTGATATAGTTTCAATAGCATAACAGTTCTTATTCCATATTCTATGTTTGCCTTAAAAGAGATACTGCGTATAGAACTCGACAAATGCGATCCATGGTGTAGGGTATATAAGATTCGGCCCGGCCGAACTTAGCACGCTCTTACTTGTTTTATATTAACTATGTATCGTTTCGCTTCAAATTAAACCGTACTCATAAACATAGCATTATTGAATGTCACTAACTTTGTTTATTGTAAACCCTTTAGCAACTTTTCCAACGGTAAAGGTACCTTTCTTTTGTTGTAAAACCAAAAACACTTTAATCACAGAAGTGTTTTGATAGCCGCAAACGATTATTCTTGTGTCTCTTCTACTACAGAGAGGGTGTTTAACCGTGTAGACCAGTGATGAATAAAAAGTTATGGGCGGATGGTAAACTTGGAAATTGTTAATTTCTTAAGTTTCGTCATAGGTGCGTTCGATGACAAAAATCATAAGAGCTACATGGAAGGCTTTTAATAAAATTGTGTACCATAACATCGAAATAAATCCAAACATACTCTGAACGCGTTTGAATTACCAACTTGGATCTTGTAAAAATAAAAAGAATGTATTGGGTTGCCCAAAAAGTAACTGCGGATTTTTTAAAAGAAAGTAAATGCATATTTAATAAAACTTAGAATGAACTTCAATCAAATATACATTTTTTACACTTTTTTTCTAAAGCAAGCTTAAAGTAACAGATGATAACTGACAGAAGGAAGAATGCAATTACAGAGTCACAAGCTGTGAAAAAATTTGTCAACGCCGACTATATGAAAAATCCGCAATTACTTTTTGGGCAAACCAATACATATACGTAAGCGTGCCGTTTAACTAATTTAGACACGCAAAAAACTTAATGATTTGGGAAATTTTCTCAAGAAATCAAATCAAATCATGAAGTTTCAATCCCATGGCAGCATCGGATGAACTTGATGAAATCCTTCATCGGCAAGAGCTACCGACTTAGTGTACGTGTTGGTCCTTTTTTCGTCATTTTATGAGTCGGAAGAACATATTGTTTGCGGCGAATCAAGAGACAAAGCTGACCACCACCCGCAGCTTGCGCAGTTGTCACGGATACAATGTGCTACGTAAGGATCGCTTAAGGAATGGAGGTTGGGATTTGGATTTGGTTTTCGTGATACACCAATCCGTGCAGTATAGGCCCATCTCGCGTGCGCCTGGCGCTAGTGACCCCAACTTGGAGTGCATGGGGATATAAGTCAAGTCCGGTACTGCCAAGATACGTTTGCACTTCAGCTCTAACTTCTAACTTCAGCTCGTTTACACTTCAGCTCTAACCATTCTAAATTTCAAAGAAATATCTGAATCCGTTCTTACACAGCATATTTTTTATTAATTTTTTCAATTTTCTTCCACTCTGCAACATACAAAATTGCATCCAAATCGGACAACAATTGCGCCCTAGAAGCTCAAGTAGTCTAATCGGGAGATCGGTTTATATGGCAGCTATATCAGGTTATGCCCCAATTTCAACCACACTTAGCACAATTGGTAAAATTCATAACAAAACGCGAGTTGGGTAATAATTGCACCCTCTAGAAAGTCAAGAAGATCGGCTATATCAGAACCTGAACCAATTTAGCTAATTTACCCAACCGACTTACACTAACAAGAAGTATCATGCGCCTAGCCTTACTCTTTCGAAAGTTAACGTGCTTTAGACAGCCAGGCGGACGGACGGACAGGGCTAGGTCGACTGATTGATGTCTTGATGATTAAGAATATACATACTTTATGGGGTCTAAGACGAATATTTCGAGGTATTACATACAGAATGACGAAATTAGAAAAAATTTGGCCAGCCGGTGATTCGAACCTGTGTTCCCGAATTCTTTAGTGGCATGTGAAAATTTGATAAGGACTAACCAATAAGGTAGTTAGTACATCTCCGGTAGTGTATTTAGCACAACTACCGTTAGGGTGTTTATCCAACTGTTCCATATCATATGGTTTATCCAGTCTTTAAGGACCCGGTTCACCCGGTACTGGTCTAATGATTGGATGAATGTGTCGGCCTGCACATTGTTAAACGCCCCCTCGATGTCAATGCAAACCGCTAATGTGTACGCCTTGGCATTTAAGGATTCTTCTATTTAATACACAACCTCGTGCAGTCTCATGGGCATGCTGTTTGTATTCAAGCAGTTTGCTGGATGTACTACTCTCTGTCGATGTATCCACAATGCAATCCATGGTTTTGAATAAAAAGGACGTAAAGCTTATAGGCCTGTAGGCATTTGGTGTAGCATAACTTGCCTTGCCACACTTGCCTCCTGCCAGGCTTTCGAAGTATGCAATATATGCTAATCCTAGGGACGCTGTGAAAACAGTCGCCAGATAGTCGGCCTGATTTTGTAGTAACGCCGGAAATATTCCTTCAGGTCGGGGTGACTTAAATAGTTTAAAGCTCCTCAATGCTTCCTTGACCATAAATTCCTTTGTGATTAACTTCATTATCCCAATATGTCGGTGTCTCCGTTAGCTCTAGCCCTTAAAAAATCACATAAATACAACATTTCTTAAAAAATACAATGTTACAAAGTTTTAAATAGAATCATACAGCAGCTGTCGGCAAACGGATTGTCAACTTAAAGTTTGGTACCGATGTGTACTTGCCATTGAAAGTTTTAGTTTGAAGTGGGTCTATATCGGGCTGCATGTTTATTTATATCGATATCCCAATATCTCATTTCTTGGATGGGTAGTTAGATTTTCAATTCGGACGACCTATCACGTATTTTTTTATACCCACCACCGAAGGATGGGGATTGAATCTAATACGATCTAGCCATGTCCATGTCCATGTTGATGCAGTGACTTATATTAGGCTTCTCGACATCCGTATCCCATATGATTCAGATCGGTGTATATTTGGATATAGCTGCTAAAAAGACCAATATTTATTCTACAAAATTGAACAGTGAATTGTATTTATTAGACCACTCAATGACCGTACCGAATTTGGTCCAAATCGGACCATATTTCGATAAAGCTGCAATGGGTGCATAAATTATGCATTTTTCACCGGATTATGACGAAAGGTGGTTTACATATATACCCGAGGTGGTGGGTATCCAAAGATCGCCCCGGCCTATCTTAATACCTTTTTACTTGTTTTATTGGATTTCGTTCAAATGAGGAGTGGTGAGTTGTATAGCCCTATCTGCAACTATTCGTAATAAACAACATATAGTAGCTGTTTAATTGAAATAAATATCAAAAGAAATTAAAGGCTGTTCTTACTCTCCTGCAAATTTTTACTGGAAAAGTACACGAACAGATCTATTGTTGGACATAAAACCACCAACACACTTTCGTAGAGTGCGAATTGAAGATCTTGGGTCTTAAATTCTTGAGCCTCTAGAGGGCGCAATTCTTGTCTGATTTGACTGAAATTATTCACGTGGTGTTTAGGAATCACTTTCAAAAACTGCACTAAGTATGGATCAAATCGGTCTATGTTTTTATATAGCTGTCATATAAACCGATCTTGTGTCTTGACTTCTTGAGCCTCTAGAGGGCGGAATTCTCGTCCGATTTGACTACAATTTTTCGTGAGGTGTTTTGTTATGATTTGCAATAACTGTGCTAAGTATGGCGCAAATCGGTATATAACTTGATATAGCTGCCATATAAACCGATCTGCGATCTTGACTTCTTGAGCCCCTAGAGGGCGCAATTCTCATCCGATTTGGATGAAATGTTGTACAACAGCTTCTCTCAATACCTTCAACATACGTGTTTAATATTTGACACGATTTTGTTTCTGGAGCCCCTACAAGGCGCAATTATTATCCGAATGAACTGAAATATTACACAATGACATCCACAATGTACAGCATTCAATTCATTTATGGTCCGAATCGGACTATAACTTGAAAGAGCTCCAATAGCATAATAGTTCTTATTCAATATTCTTTGTTTGCCTAAAAAGAGATACCGCATATAGAACTAGACAAATGCGATCCATGGCGGAGGGTATATAAGATTCGGCCCGGCCGAAAATAGCACGCTATAACTTGTTGTATCAAAAATTGTGTTCAGCGAGGAAGCAATTTTTTGGCTCAATGGGTACGTAAATAAGCAGAATTGTCGATTTTTTAGTGAAGATCAGCCAGAAGCATAGCAAGAGCTACCAATGCATCCAGAAAAAGTAAGTTTGGTGCGGTTAATGGGCTAGTAGCATCATTGGATCGTATTTCTACATAGAAAATCGTAACGTAACTGTGAATGGTGAGCACTACCGTGATATGATATTCAACTTTTTTTGCCCAAAATTCAAGAGCTTGATTGCATGATATGTGGTTTCAACAAGACAGTGCCACATGCGCACCTGCTTCAATTGATGAATTGGAAGACAACATTGGCGCATTTATTTTTGAGATACCGGTCGAAATGTCGGAAAGAGTATGCCAAAGTCGGACTAAGCGGATGGACCATTTGAGGCGCAGTCACAGTCAACATTTGCATGAAATAATGTTCAAACAGTAAATTTTATGCATCGTACTATCGATTCATATAAAGATTTCATGAATTTTTATACCCTCCACCATAAGATGGGGGGTATACTAATTTCGTCATTCTGTTTGTAACTACTCGAAATATTCGTCTGAGACCCCATAAAGTATATATATTCTTGATCGTCGTGAAATTTTATGTCGATCTAGCCATGTCCGTCCGTCTGTCCGTCCGTCCGTCCGTCCGTCCGTCCGTCCGTCCGTCTGTCTGTCGAAAGCACGCTAACTTCCGAAGGAGTAAAGCTAGCCGCTTGAAATTTTGCACAAATACTTCTTATTAGTGTAGGTCGGTTGGTATTGTAAATGGGCCATATCGGTCCATGTTTTGATATAGCTGCCATATAACCCGATCTTGGGTCTTGACTTCTTGAGCCTCTAGAGTGCTCAATTCTTATCCGATCAGAATGAAATTTTGCACGACGTGTTTTGTTATGATATCCAACAACTGCGCCAAGTATAGTTCAAATCGGTCCATAACCTGATATAGCTGCCATATAAACCGATCTTGGGTCTTGACTTCTTGAGCCTCTAGCGTGCGCAATTCTTACCCGATCAGAATGAAATTTTGCATGTCGTGTTTTATTATTATATCCAACAACTGTGCCAAGTATGGTTCAAATCGGTCCATAACCTGATATAGCTGCCATATAAACCGATCTTGGGTCTTGACTTCTTGAGCCTCTAGAGTGCGCAATTCTTATCCGATAGGAATGAAATTTTGCACGACGTGTTTTGTTATGATATCCAACAACTGTGCCAAGTATGGTTTAAATCGGTCCATAACCTGATATAGCTACCATATAAACCGATCTTGGGTCTTGACTTCTTGAGCCTCTAGCGTGCACAATTCTTATCCGATCAGAATGAAATTGTGCACGACATGTTTTGTTATGATATCCAACAACTGTGCCAAGTATGGTTCAAATCGGCTCATAACCTGATATAGCTGCCATATAAACCGATCTTGGGTCTTGACTTCTTGAGCCTCTAGAGTGCACAATTCTTATCCGATTGGAATGAATTTTTGCACGAAGTATTTCGTTATGATATCCAACAACTGTGCTAAGTATGGTTGAAATCGGTCCATAACCTGATATAGCTGTCATATAAACCGATCTGGGGATTTGACTTCTTGAGCTTTTAGAGGGCGCAATTCCTATCCGATTTGGCTGAAATTTTGCATGACGTATTTTATTTTTACTTTCAACAACTGTGTCAAATAAGGTTCAAATCGGTTCATAACCTGATATAGCTGCCATATAAACCGATCTGGGATCTTGACTACTTGATCCCTAGAGGTCGCAATTATTATCCGATATGCCTGAAATTTTGTACGACGAATCCTCTCATGACCATCAACAAACGTGTTTATAATGGTCTGAATCGTTCTATAGCCCGATACAGATCCCGTATAAATCGTTCTCTCTATTTTACTTCGTGAGCCCCAATGGACGCAATTCTTATACGAATTGGCTGAAATTTTACACAGGTCTCCAACATATAATTTAATTGTGGTCCAAACCGGACCATATCTTGATATCGTTTTAATAGCAGAGCAACTCTTTTCTTATATCCTTTTTTGCCTAAGAAGAGATGCCGGGAAAAGAACTCGACAAATGCGATCCATGGTGGAGGGTATATAAGATTCGGCCCGGCCGAACTTAGCACGCTTTTACTTGTTCTGAATTTTATGTGTTTTTGATTTTGAAAAACTTAGCTTTAGCTCTGAAAAAATTGCCGTTTATATTATTTTTAATTTTAAAATAGATTATGCATAACTAAAAGGGTACTAAATTCAATTTATTATTGTAACATAAAAACCATGTTGGTGAAATCGGTCTATTGTTGTAACCACCATTATATGATGGGGCTTATACTAATCTAGTTATTCCGTGTAACACCTCCAAATATTGATACTTTTTGATGATGTAGGACCCATGGGGTATCTCAGTTAGATTCGGATATAGCTTTCATATAAAATGGCTCTTCGACTTCACTCTTGAGCATCTTATAGCCGTATCCAATAGAGCTGAAATTTAGCACGTAGAAATCTGTTATGACATCCAGCATCTGTGGGAACACGCAAAAAAATTAAAGGTTTGAGACATTTTTACGAGAAACAAAATTATTTTATAACGAAGTTTTTCTTTTATTGTAACTATGTAATGTTTCGCTTCAACATATCAAACGTTAGCCTTAAACGAAGCATTATTGAATCCAACTAACTTTGTTTATTGTAAATCCTTTAACAACTTCGCCTACGGTAAAAGTATCTTTCTTTTGTTGTAAACCCAAAAAGTCTTTAACGCCAAAAGTGTTTCGATAGCCACAAACGATTTTTCGTTTACCGCAGCAATAATTATTCTCTTGTGTCTCTCCATCTAGAAAGAGATAAAGAGGGTGAGTATTTAATCCTATAGACCAATGATCGATGAAAAGTGAAGAGCGGATGGTATATGGTCAAATGACAAATATAATTAGAGCAATATATAAGGGTTTTAATATAATTGAATTTATTGCATTTATTTCATAACAACGAAATAAATTCAAATATACTCTGAAATAATTTGAATTACCAACTTAGATCAGCATATAATTAGTAAAAATTTGAGTTAGAATTATGTTACAACATTAAATTGAACTTGGCATCCTTTTCAATATGCAGAATCTAATTTAAAATTAAAAGGTAAAAGCGTGCTAAATTCTGCCTGGCCGAATCTTATATACCCCCCAAAATGGATCGTATTTGTCAAGTTCTTTGTCCGATATCAATTTATAGGCAAACAAAGTATAATGTACAAGAATTGCTATGTTATTTGAGCTATACCAAGTAAAGTGGAATTCATTGCGCCCTAAAGTGGCTCAAGAAATAAAATCGGGAGACCGGTTTATATGCGAGCTATTTCAGATTGTGAACCAATCAAGACAGTTGTTCGAAGTTAAAACAACCAACTTCATGCAAAATTTCAGCAATATCGGTTAATAATTGCGCCCTCTAGAAATCAAGATCCGAGATCTGTTTATATGGGAGCTATATCAGGCAACGAACCGATTTGGACGATTCTTGGCATAGTTGTTGATGGTCAAACCAAAACATTTCATGCAATATGTCGGTCAAATCGGATAATAATTGCGTTCTCTAGCGTCCCAAGAATTCAACATCCAAAATTGGTTTATATCAGAGCTGTATCAGGCTATAAACCTAATTGGACCATACTTGGAGCAGTTGTTGGAAAATAACTGGTGCAATATTTCAACCAAATCGAATAAGAATTGCGGCCTCTAGAGGCTGAAGAAGTCAAGATCCGAAATCAGTTTATATGGCAGGTATATCAAAACATGGACCGACGTGGCCCAGTTACATCCTAACCGACCTACACTATTTAGGATGTATTTGTGCTAAATTTCAATCTCCTAGCTTAACTCCTTCGAAAGTTAGCGTGCTTTCGACAGGCAGACGGGCGGACATGGCTAAATCGACTTAGAATGTCAAGGCGTCCCAGAATAAATATATCGAAGTATTATGAATGGAATGACGAAACTAGATTACGTTCCATCCTATGATGGAGGGTATAAAAAAATATACATAAGCATGACGTTAAATTAATTCATAAGTAAAGAAAAACTAATTGAAACCTCGAAAAACATGTTTTATTTTTAAAATGAAAGGTATTGTCAAACTTTATATTTGTCACAAATTGGTGCAAGATTTTTTCGCAAAAGAAACATATACTTTTATTGTAAACAAAATCCAACGTTTTTCAGAGAAGAAGGTTACTTGGCAAACATTTATGTAAAACAAATTATTTTTTTGTGTGTAGTAAAGTCCAAATCGATGATATACACAGAAAAAATGGAAAACCTCGCAATATGCATTAATAGTGGCATTAATTCAATTAAGTGGTATTCAACTCAATAAATAAATCAATTTATTGAAAATTTGTTTATTTCTTCAAAAACACGTTCAACTGACTTAATTGAAATAAATAATTGATATTTTTCGCATAAGTAGACCATTTTTTACTATAGTCGATTAATTGCGGATACAAAATGATATGTATTACATTTCGTGTTTACTAGTACCAGTTCCAATAGTCTTCTACAGCATTTTTATAACAAATAAAGCGTGCTAATTAAGACGGGCCGATTCTTATATACCCTCCATCATACTTGATTTTGATGTGGAAGCCATTGTGCAAAATTTCAGTCAAATCGGATAAGAATTGCTCCCTCTAGAGACTCAAGAAGTATAATCGGGAGCTATATCAGGATATAAACCGATTTAGACCAAATTTATAATAATTGTTTGTTGAAAGTCAAAACAAAACACTTCATGCAAAATTTCAGCCAAATCGTATAATAACTGCCGCCTCTAGAGGCTTAAGAAGTCAAGATCCAGGATCAGTTTATATGGCAGCTTTATCGAAACATGGACCGATATAGCCTATTTACAATCCACACCGACCTACACTTATACAAAGTATTTGCGCAAAGGTTCCAGCTAGTACTTTTATTCCTACGGAAGAAAGCGAACGGACATGGCTAAATAGACTTAGAATATCAAGACGATCAAGAATATATATACTTTTTATACCCTCCACCATAAGATGGGGGGTATACTAATTTCGTCATTCTGATTGTAACTACTCGAAATATTCGCCTGAGACCCCATAAAGTATAGATATTCTTGATCGTCGTGAAATTTTATGTCGATCTAGCCATGTCCGTCCGTCCGTCCGCCTGTCTGTCGAAAGCACGCTAACTTCCGAAGGAGTAAAGCTAGCCGCTTGAAATTTTGCACAAATACTTCTTATTAGTGTAGGTCGGTTGGCATTGTAAATGGGCCATATCGGTCCATGTTTTGATATAGCTGCCATATAAACCGATCTTGGGTCTTGACTTCTTGAGCCTCTAGAGTGCGCAATTCTTATCCGATTGAAATGAAATTTTGCACGACGTGTTTTGTTATGATATCCAACAACTGTGCCAAGTATGGTTCAAATCGGTCTATAACCTAATATAGCTGCCATATAAACCGATCTGGGGTCTTGACTTCTTGAGCCTCTAGAGTGCGCAATTCTTATCCGATTGCAATGAAATTTTGCACGACGTGTTTTGTTACGATATCCAACAACAGTGCCAAGTATGGTTCAAATCGGTCCATAACCTTATATAGCTGTCATATAAACCGATCTTGGGTCTTGACTTCTTGAGCCTCTAGAGTTCGCAATTCTTATCCAATTTGAATGAATTTTGGCACGTAGTATTTTGTTATTATATCTAACAACTGTGCCAAATATGGTTCAAATCAGTTCAAAACCTGATATAGCTGTCATATAAACAGATCTGGGGACTTGACTTCTTGAGCTTCTAGAGGGCGCAATTCCTATCCGATTTGGCTGAAATTTCGCAAGACGTTTTTATACCCTCCACCATAAGATGGGGGGTATACTAATTTCGTCATTCTGTTTGTAACTACTCGAAATATTCGTCTGAGACCCCATAAAGTATATATATTCTTGATCGTCGTGAAATTTTATGTCGATCTAGCCATGTCCGTCCGTCTGTCCGTCCGTCCGTCTGTCTGTCGAAAGCACGCTAACTTCCGAAGGAGTAAAGCTAGCCGCTTGAAATTTTGCACAAATACTTCTTATTAGTGTAGGTCGGTTGGTATTGTAAATGGGCCATATCGGTCCATGTTTTGATATAGCTGCCATATAACCCGATCTTGGGTCTTGACTTCTTGAGCCTCTAGAGTGCTCAATTCTTATCCGATTGGAATGAATTTTTGCACGACGTGTTTTGTTATGATATCCAACAACTGCGCCAAGTATAGTTCAAATCGGTCCATAACCTGATATAGCTGCCATATAAACCGATCTTGGGTCTTGACTTCTTGAGCCTCTAGCGAGCGCAATTCTTACCCGATCAGAATGAAATTTTGCATGTCGTGTTTTATTATTATATCCAACAACTGTGCCAAGTATGGTTCAAATCGGTCCATAACCTGATATAGCTGCCATATAAACCGATCTTGGGTCTTGACTTCTTGAGCCTCTAGAGTGCGCAATTCTTATCCGATAGGAATGAAATTTTGCACGACGTGTTTTGTTATGATATCCAACAACTGTGCCAAGTATGGTTTAAATCGGTCCATAACCTGATATAGCTACCATATAAACCGATCTTGGGTCTTGACTTCTTGAGCCTCTAGCGTGCACAATTCTTATCCGATCAGAATGAAATTGTGCACGACATGTTTTGTTATGATATCCAACAACTGTGCCAAGTATGGTTCAAATCGGCTCATAACCTGATATAGCTGCCATATAAACCGATCTTGGGTCTTGACTTCTTGAGCCTCTAGAGTGCACAATTCTTATCCGATTGGAATGAATTTTTGCACGAAGTATTTCGTTATGATATCCAACAACTGTGCTAAGTATGGTTGAAATCGGTCCATAACCTGATATAGCTGTCATATAAACCGATCTGGGGATTTGACTTCTTGAGCTTTTAGAGGGCGCAATTCCTATCCGATTTGGCTGAAATTTTGCATGACGTATTTTATTTTTACTTTCAACAACTGTGTCAAATAAGGTTCAAATCGGTTCATAACCTGATATAGCTGCCATATAAACCGATCTGGGATCTTGACTACTTGATCCCTAGAGGTCGCAATTATTATCCGATATGCCTGAAATTTTGTACGACGAATCCTCTCATGACCATCAACAAACGTGTTTATAATGGTCTGAATCGTTCTATAGCCCGATACAGATCCCGTATAAATCGTTCTCTCTATTTTACTTCGTGAGCCCCAATGGACGCAATTCTTATACGAATTGGCTGAAATTTTACACAGGTCTCCAACATATAATTTAATTGTGGTCCAAACCGGACCATATCTTGATATCGTTTTAATAGCAGAGCAACTCTTTTCTTATATCCTTTTTTGCCTAAGAAGAGATGCCGGGAAAAGAACTCGACAAATGCGATCCATGGTGGAGGGTATATAAGATTCGGCCCGGCCGAACTTAGCACGCTTTTACTTGTTTATTGTTACTTTCAACAACTATGTCATATAAAGTACAAGTCGGTTCATAACCTGATATAGCTGCCATATTAACCGATCTGGGATCTTAACTTCTTGAGCCTCTAGAGGTCGAAATTATTATCCGATTTGCCTGAAATTTTGTACGACGGATTCTCTCATGACAATTAACATACGTGTTTATTATGGTCTGAATCGGTCTATAGCCCGATACAGCTCCCATATCAATCGATCTCTCTATTTTACTTCTTGAACCCACAAAGGGCGCAATTCTTATTCGAATTGGCTGACATTTTACACAGGTTTCCAACATATAATTTAATTGTGGTCCAAACCGGACCATATCATGATATCGCTCTAATAGCAGAGCAAATCTTTTCTTATATCCTTTATTTTGCCTAAGAAGAGATACCGGGAAAAGAACTCGACAAATGCGATCCATGGTGAAGGGTATATAAGATTCGGGCCGGCCGAACTTAGCACGCTTTTACTTGTTTGGGTCTCAGATCAATATTTCGATGTGTTACAAACGGAATGACGAAATAAGTATACTCCTTGATCTATAGTGGAGGGTATAAAAAAGGCATTTTGTTTACTCTCATTACACATCATTGACTATTAAAAGGGGAGGTCTATTAGGCAATGGAATAGAATAATCTCTGTCGATTACGTAAAGTTTATATAATAGCTGGGTTTTATTTTAGTACTATATAGTGCAGTGCAATGAACGGAGGACAACGAAGTTCTGGATAAATTACCAGTTCAAGCTTATGTAGAACATCTCTTGTCATTCACAATAGAGGTATTTCGCAAGTGGCACCACTTGTTTTTGAAAAACATATCATACCATTTTTTTGCGTTTTATTTTTGATCTTCACGGCTTATCTATCCAATACTTAAGTAAAACACAGCGAATATCAGTATCGCAAAAGTAAATCATGTGTGAAATAAAGGCGGTAAAAATTAATCGAATATGTGTGGATATGTTTATATAATGTATGAAACATTGAGTGTATATGGTAAGCGGTAAATAAAGTCGGCATATACTCGTTGTTGGGTACTGTACGCTTATTAGTAATGTGTGTAAGAATGTCGACAATAATTTTTAGTTTTCAGAATAGTAAGAGGATTTGACACTTTAGCAATTTTCGTCACAGAACATACAACGATTTTAACATTATTTAATCCGCTAATAATGGCTCTTGCATCAATATAATTGACTCAAATAAACAATACACAACGGAGCATTAATGGAATTTTTAGATTCAAAATATCATATTTGGTAAATTGATTTTTAAAAATTTCAATTGATATGCACATGATAACGTACACTCAAAGAAATTTATTAGTAAAAACAGCAAAAATGTTAGATACAACAGTAGAAATTCTGGTGAAAGTGGGACAAGAGTATTTTTTTTTTCACTTTTTTGAAACAGCCAACATTTTCTGATGTTTTCAAAATGCTCTGAAATCTCATAAATATTTCAATTTTTTTTTTCATCTTATCTTCTAATTTAACAATCATATAACATAAACATTTTTCCAATTTTCTAATTTTTGAACGAATTTAAATAACAGCAGACAAAATATCTACTATTCTTATATTTATTCCTTTGAACAAAAAATTAACGCTTAAAAATTTTAATTTTTTTATTAAAACATAGCAAATGCTTCAATTATTATTAAGGAGTTTAAAAATTGTAAATAAATTCATCAAAAGTTTAATATTTTCAATAAAATAATAGCAGACAGTGTTTGCTGATATCAGCATAATAAATATTCTGGGTGTATTGTTGAATAACTTCCCAACTATTACTTTCCTATCATGAATATTTTATGCCCCATTGCAGCTATACCGAAATATAGCCCGATTTGTACCAAATTCGGCACGGACATTGAGTGGTCTAATAAGTACAAGTGATTGTTTAATTTTGTAGAACAAAATATTGGCGTTTTTGATAGCTATATACAAATATAGACCGATCTGAACCATATACGACACGAATGTCGAAAAGCCTTACATAAGTCACTGTGTCAAATTTCAGCGAAATCGTTTTATTAATGTGCCTTTTGTTGGCCCAAAACCTTTAATCGACAGATTGGTTTACATGACAGCTATATCCAAATCTAGACCGAGCAGGGCCAAATTGAAGAGGGATATCGAAGGGCCAAACACAACTCTTTGTCCCAAATTTCGGCGAAATCGGACAATTCATGCGCCTTTTACTGGCCCAAAATTTTAGGTCGGGAGATCGGTCTATATGGCAGCTACATACAAATCTGGACCAATCAGGGCCAAATTAAAGAAGGATATCGGGTGGACTTACACAACACACTGTCTCAAATTTCTGCAAAATCTGATAATATATGTGGTTTTTACGGGCCTAAGACACTAAATCGGCGGATCGGTCTATATGGGGGCTATATCAAGATATAGTCCGATAAAGCCCATCTTCGAACTTAACCTGCTTATCGACAGGGATAGTCGTCTTTGATTTTTACGACGATCAAGGATATATATACTTCATAGGGTCGGAAATGGATATTCCGATATATTGCAAACGGAATGACAAAATGAATATACCCTCATCCTTCGGTGGATGGTATAAAAAAAAAACACATATGGAAATGTGTGTCTCAGAGAATGTTTTTAATCACCCATCATAGGATAGGGGTATACTAATTTCATCATTCTGTTTGTAACACCTAGAAATGTGCGTCAGAAACCCCATGAAGTATATATATTCTTGATCGTCATGTAATTTTAAGTTCATCTAGCCATGTCCGTGCATCTGTCCGTCCATCCGTCCCTCCGTCTGTCTGCCGAAAGCACACTAACTTTCGAAGGAGTAAAGCTAGCCACTTGAAATTTTACACAAATACTTTTAATTAGTGTAGTATTTGGTATTTTAATGGGCCAAATCGGTCCATGTTTCGATGTAGCTGCCATATAAACCGATATTGGGTCTTGACTTCTTGAGCCTCTAGAGGGCGCAATTCTCATCCGATTTGGCATAAATTTTGTTCATCGGCTTCTCTCATGACCTTCAACATACGTGTCTAATATGGTCTGAATCGATCAATAGCTTGATACAGTTCCCATATAAACCTCTACCTCGATTTTGCTTCTTGAGCCCCTACAAGGCGCAATTATTATCCGAATGAACTAAAATATTACACGATGACTTCTACAATGTTCAGCATTCATTTATGGTCCGAATCGGACTAAAACTTGATATAGCACCAATAGCATAACAGTTCTTATTCAATATTCATTGTTTGCCTAAAAAATGATACTGCGCATAGAACTCGACAAATGCGATCTATGGTGGAGGGTATATAAGATTCGGATTTAAGATACGAAAAGTCATGCCAGTCATGTACACATTATTAAAGCGAGCTAGCTCATCCACCTTTCTAAATGTATACCAATGGATGGATCTGGTAGCTTCTTTACAGTAATATTCCGCAAAAAAAATAATCTCTTCCAACTTTGTTTCTAAAAAAATACTTAAAAATGCCTAAGGTAATCAAAACAAGTAACAATAAACCATGAAAAGTAGCATACAATTTTTGCCTGTAGACTTTAGTACTAAAAACAGCAGATTTTGTTAGTTGAAATAGCAATAAGAAGTGTTTGCTGATACAGCAGCCCCATGTTTGCTAAAACGGTAGTAACATCTGCATTCCCATTTTCAGTAAAAAAAAAACTGCTGTTTTAGCAAACAGTTTTGCTGTTTTAGCAAACAGTTTTGCTGTTTTGAATAACAAATTCGGTTGAGTGTCTGATAGTTATTGTAAGACATTTTTTTACCGTCCACCATTGCATGGGGGTATACTAACAACGCCATTCCGTTTATCGAAATATTGTTTTAAGACCCCATAAAGTCTATATATTCTTGATAGCCATGACATTTTAAGTCGATATAGGCATATTTGTCCGTGTCTAACCCGATCTTGGACTTAACTTTTTGAGCCTTTAGAGTGCGCAATTATTTGAGATTTGTTTAAAATTTTGCATAAAGTGTTTTGTTTCCACTTCCAACAACTTTGCCTAGTATGGTTGAAATCGGTTCATAACCTGATGTAGCTGCCATATAAACCGATCTCACCAATATACTTCTTGAGCCAATATAGGGCGCAATATTATCCGGTTTGGCTGGAGTTTTGTACAACGACTTTGCCCATGACCTTCAACATACGCGCCAAATATGGTTTGAATTGTTCTATAACCTGATGTAGCTCCCATATAAACCGATCTCCCGATATTACTTCTTGAGTCCCTATAGGGCACAATTCTTCTCCGATTTGACTGACATTTTGCACAATGACTATGGTCTCTAACATCTAAACCAAGTGTGGTCCGAGTGGATTCATAACCTGTTATGGCTCCAATAGCATGGAAATTTTTATCCATTTTGATTTGTTTGCCTATTAGGAGATACTGGACAAAGAACGTGACTAATGCGATCCATGGTGGAGGGTATATAAGATTCAGCCCGGCCGCACTTAGCACGCTTTTACTTGTTTAATGCAATATTAATCAATTTAACTTTTGGGTTATATATATGTACATTGAAACAATAATTTGGATTTCAAATAATGTTACAACCCGGCCATCCTAGGCTTCATTGACTGATTTTATATTCGCTGATTCATGATTCATATCCATCGTTTAAGAACTGGAAAGCTTAAGGCACCTAAAACATATTAAAATTATTAAGTTAAAAACTGTTAGCATCGTTTATATATTATGTATGCTAATAGACTCCTTCATTTAGAATTGGTTCAATTTAAATAGTAGTGAACATTTTTGTTTGTCTCTCTTTCGATACGAGCTCAATGATCCGATTTGGTTTAGAAGTTCTTATCAGCCGTATAAGGCTCTCTCTATAGTAGTGAAAATTTAAAAAATTAATACCACGTGCAGCCCTTTTTATAAGCGCAGTACCCCTATTTTGGGATTCTAAGCGACATCTGCGAGGAAGCTCAACGTACGACACGATGTATGCTACCGTAAGTGATCTAGGCATTAAACCGTTTAAAAAGGAAGTTATGCTTTCAGCAGGACATCCAAGGTACCAACGCTTGTACTTGTCTCCTTGGCAGAAGAGAATGTTTAATTTATAATTTATATATATGAAGGAAAATGAAGTTGGGATCCAACATTTTTGAAAGCGCCAAAAACCCGCCTGGAAGAGGGCTTTTGACTATCGTTGAGTTTTCAAACTGCGTATAAGCATATGCAAATTTGCTCATGAACATTCCATTAAAAAACAGGCGCAAACTTCCCACATTTTAATGAGTGCTGTCCGATTCAAGTTTAAGCTCAAGAATAAGGCACCTTCTTTCTATAGACGATTCTGAATGGCGTGCCTCTACCTCTTTAGAAGATTTTTCCAAAGCCCCTCGATTTTCTGCCTCATACTAAATTCTCCGACATCAAGTTTCGAGATGTCTTTCACCACTTGATCTTTCCATCGGACATTTGCTCGTCCCGATTTGTGTGTTCCACCGAGGTCGTTTCCAAAAGACTTCTTCGCTGGAACTCCGTCATTCATTCTAACAACATGACCTAAACAACGCAACTGTTGTATTTTGATACTTCGTCATACAGGTCAAACAGTTCGTGGTCATGTGACGCCGATATGCGTATGGGGGATTAACCAGGTCTAAAGCTGCATTAATAGGACCCAATTATGTCATTGACTTAAAGTTTAAATCTTTCAATCAATACGCACGTTTCTTGTAAACAATTATTCCTCTGACATGGACATAGTATGCTGAGGTTCCAGTCATCGGGTATGCGTTCTTCTAGCCAGACCGCGTAGACAAGCTTATGCATAAGCCTTATTAACGTGTTTCCTCCGGTCCTAAGTAGTTCAGCGGGCAATTCATCGGCTTCTGCTCTCTTGTTGTTCTTCAGTCTGGCCTATGCTACTTGGAACTGCTTTTGACTAGCAGATAAACATGCTGTACAATCATCAGAGATTGGTTTTGCGGTATTCACATCGCCGCCATGGTCGGATACTAAAGGGTGATTTTTTTGAGGTTAGGATTTTCATGCATTAGTATTTGACAGATCACGTGGGATTTCAGACATGGTGTCAAAGAGAAAGATGCTCAGTATGCTTTGACATTTCATCATGAATAGACTTACTACCGAGCAACGCTTGCAAATCATTGAATTTTATTACCAAAATCAGTGTTCGGTTCGAAATGTGTTCAAATTTTGACAAATTTTGTTCAGCGATGAGGCTCATTTCTGGTTGAATGGCTACGTAAATAAGCAAAATTGCCGCATTTGGAGTGAAGAGCAACCAGAAGCCGTTCAAGAACTGCCCATGCATCCCGAAAATTGCACTGTTTGGTGTGGTTTGTACGCTGGTGGAATCATTGGACCGTATTTTTTCAAAGATGCTGTTGGACGCAGCGTTACGATGAATGAACACATTTCGAACCGAACACTGATTTTGGTAATAAAATTCAATGATTTGCAAGCGTTGCTCGTTAGTAAGTCTATTCATGATGAAATGTCAAAGCATACTGAGCATCTTTCTCTTTGACACCATGTCTGAAATCCCACGTGATCTGTCAAATACTAATGCATGAAAATCCTAACCTCAAAAAAATTACCCTTTAGCACTAACTACCATTTCTTCACCTTATTATTTATTTATTAGAGAACTGTGCAATGGTAAAAGCATACCTTCCGAGTATGTAACGTTGGTACAACAATATTTGACAATTAGAACATTTTTCAGAAATATTGCACAATGTCTTTGAGGAAATATAAATCTTAAATAAATTTTCTATATCAATTACTTTTATTTTCTATTTAACAATATTATCATTTATCACTGCTGCATAAACCACAACTACTACTTATAATGTCATCTACAGGATTTGCATGTTTTCCAAACGGCGATTTTGACTTTACGCTAACGACATAGACACCCTTTACGCCAATCGTAGTATCAAATCCCATTGGTATTGACTCCGAAGTGCACATCCCATTGTCCACCTTTCGTAAGGACTTACAGCGTGTGGCCATGAAATCCATCTCATGACCAGGGTAGACGGATTCGCCATAAAAACGCCAAGCACGTTGATGGGAACAGCTGAAAAGTGAACAACCTGGCTTGACATTTGAATATCCTCCGGCATAGAAATCTACATCACCCAAATGACCACGTTTTCCTAAGCCTCCCGGGTTTGTGTGTATAACATCTATAAAATCGGCATCACCTCGTTGAAGACCCGATAAATACTCGCCCTCATTGAAGCAGGGGTTGGCGGGATCTAAGCCAGTTATGCGCGGCAAACGTTTTCCGGTAAATTCGTAAAAATAACGACCGGCCGAACCCACAATATGAGCTCCCAGACTAAAGCCAACCAAATGTAAATTCTCTATGGGAACTTTGGTAATCAATTTTAGTAAGCCAAGCGCTACAATACGGCCCATTTCTTCAGTGTTGAATGCGGACCATGTGTACAAGGTATCAATGTAGTCCGAAGCATTGAGAGCCTAAAAATTACCGCGAAAATAATTAAAAAGTTTTAATGTTAATTTCTTTTATGACTTACTAAAAAATTATAATCACCTCTGCAGTTATAAGCCTTAGACAAATGGGAAACCGAGCTTGAGTTGAGCGTAGTTGTCCAACCGCTCACAAAGAGCACAACCTTTTTATTAAGATCGAAATGGGGACTTTGTAAGATTTTCTCTGCTTCTTGCACCGGAAAACTTTCGTTGTGGCATGCTGTTCTTAGTTGAAATGACATGTCTTTGATGTCGGGAGTAACTGAGGGATTGATATTTTCCGATTCCAAGTAGATTGAGCCTGAAACAAGATTATTTCAATCTATTACATAAAAATGAAATTGTTGCGCTTTGTTTGTTAGTTTGTTGGTTTGTTAGTCTGTTAGTTTGTTTGTTTGTTCCGTATAGACTCAAAAATGGCTGAACCATTTTGGTAGAGTTTGGGCCCCCGGTGGAAACAGGGTACTATATTTTTATACCCACCACCGAAGGATGGGGGTATAATAATTTTGTCATTCCGTTTGCAACACATCGAAATATCCATTTCCGACCCTATAAAGTATATATATTCTTGATCAGCGTAAAAATCTAAGATGATCTAGCCATGTCCGTCCGTCTGTCCGTCTGTCTGTTGAAATCACGCTACAGTCTTTAAAAATAGAGATATTGAGCTGAAATTTTGCACAGATTCTTTTTTTGTCCATAATCGGGTTAAGTTCGAAGATGGGCTATATCGGACTATATCTTGATATAGCCCCCATATAGACCGATACGCCGATTTAGGGTCTTAGGCCCACAAAAGCCACATTTATTATCCGATTTTGTTGAAATTTGGGACAGTGAGTTGGGTTAGGCCCTTCGACATCCTTTGTCAATTTGGTTCAGATCGGTCTAGATTTGGATATAGCTGCCATATAGACCGATCCTCCGATTTAGGTTCTAAGGCCCATAAAAGCCACATTTATTATCCGATTTCGCTGAAATTTGGGACAGTGAATTGTCTTAGGCCCTTTGACATGTTTCTTTAATTTGGTCCAGATCGATTCAGATTTAGATATAGCTGCCATATAGACCGATCCTCCGGTTTAGGGTCTTAGGCCCACAAAAGCCACATTTATTATCCGATTTTGATGAAATTCGGGGCAGTGAATTGTGTAAGGCCCATCGACATCCTTCGTTAATTTGGCTCAGATCGGTCCAGATTTGGATATAGCTGCCATATAGACCGATTTCTTGATTTATGGTTTTGGGCTCATAAAATGCTCATTTATTCCCCGAAATTTGGAACAGTGAGTTAAGTTAAACCCCTTGACATACTTCTGCAATATCGCACAGATCGGTCCAGATTTGGATATAGCTGCCATATAGACCGATCCTCCGATTTAGGGTCTAAGGCCCATAAAAGCCACATTTATGGTCCGATTTCGCTGAAATTTGGGACGGTGAGTTGTCTTAGGCCCTTTGACATGTTTCTTTAATTTGGTCCAGATCGATTCAGATTTGGATATAGCTGCCATATAGATCGATCCTCCGATTTATGGTGTAAGGCCCATAATAGCCACATTCATTATCCGATTTTGCTGAAATTTGGGACAGTGAGATGTGTTAGGCCCTTTGACATATTTCTTCAATTTGGTCCAGATCGGTTCAAATTTGGATATACCTGCCATATCGACCGATTTCTTGATTTATGGTTTTGGGCCCATAAAATGCTCATTTATTCCCCGAAATTTGGAACAGTGAGTTAAGTTAAACCCCTTGACATACTTCTGCAATATCGCACAGATCGGTCCAGATTTGGATATAGCTGCCATATAGACCGATATCTAGTTTTAGGTTTTGGGGCCATAAAAGACGCATTTATTGTCCGATGTCGCTGAAATTTGAGACAGTGAGTTTGGTTAGGCTGTTCGTCGTCCTTCTTCAATTTTGCCCAGATCGGTCCAGATTTGAATATAGCTGCCATATAGACCGATCTCTGGATTTAAGGTTTAGGGCCCATAAAAGAGGCATTTATTGTCCGATTTCGCCGAAATTTGGGACAGTGCTTAGTGTTAGGCTCTTCGACATGTTTATGCAACTTGGCCCAAATCGGTCCAGATTTGGATATAGCTGCCATGTAGACCGATATCTCGATTTAAAGTCTTGGCCCCATAAAAGTTGCATTTATAATCCGATTTCACTAAAATTTGACACAGTGACTTATGTTCGGCTTTTTGACATCTGTGTCGTATATAATTCAGATCGGTATGAGGTATATGAGTATAAGGTATGAAATTTTCACCGAATTTTGATGAAAGGTGGTTTACATATATACCCGAGGTGGTGGGTATCCAAAGTTCGGCCCGGCCGAACTTAACGCCTTTTTACTTGTTTGATATCCAGACCCTCCCCCATACCTCAATTTTCAAAAACGCCAGATCTCGGAGATGCTTGCACCGATTTTTTGTATGCCACATTATGGTATACCAAAAACAGGAAATTGGTTAAAAATTTTGAGGTCAAATAATCTGGTAGGACGCCCCATCCTAAAACCCATCCGAACGGACATGTGCACCGATTAGAACAATATGGGTATCAAATGAAAAGTATTTAAGAGTAGAGTACGAATTTGGTATACAAAATTCACTCTTAAGTTTCGGGGGGTTCCCCCACCCTCAAAAAAGCCCCAAGAGAACACTTGTACCGCTTTGGGCAATATGTAGATCAAATGAAAGATATTTGAGAGTAGTGTACGAACTTGGCATTGAAATGTTACCCTAAGTGTCGGGGGGCCCCCACCCCCAAAAACATAACCCAACAAGACACTTTAACCGCTTTGAGTAATATGGGTATCAAATAAAAGGAATTTAAAAGTAGAATACAAATCTGAGAAAAAAAATTATTTTGTCTCCATTGCAGGACAAATTTACCGATTGGGAAAATATGGATATCAAATGAAAGCTACTTAAAGGTGGAGTACAATGCTGATATAAAAATGTATTCTTTGGTGTCTGATGCACCTCCCCACCCTCGAAAACACCTCAACAGGACATGTTTATCGATTGGGACAATTTGGGTATCAAACGAAAGATAATTGGAAGCTGAGTTCAAGGTTCAAGGTGTCTAGGGGGCCCCCAAAACATTAAATAAATATCCAACGTCACAAAATGGGTATCGAATGAAAGGTCTTTGGGACTTGACTACGAATCTGGCATGCACAAATAGGAGGGAGTGTGGGACCGGCCCACCCACTAAATGTCCTAAAATAGGACGTGCAGTTCGATCGGGATAATATGTCAATTTAAAGAAAGGGGTATGACAGTATATTTCGAATCTAATGTTGGTATAAGGATTCAAGCATATGGGTCACGTCCTATCGTTCCGCAGGACAGTAGATCACGACAATAAAAGACTCAAATTAATTGTCGTTTGTTTCTTAGCGTTGAGGGGACCGACCCTCTCCTTTTAATAAATGCAACGCCAAACAGTCATGTAGGATCACCGAGAATATATTGTACTCAAATGAGAGGACGTGTCAGAGGACAATCCCCCACCCCCTATCCTACCAAGAAAAGGAATTAAGAATAATGTATGAATAATATGAAATAATATATGAAGGCCGATCACGATCGAATAGGACAGGACTAAAAGGTCTTTGATAGTAGAGTACACTTTTTACCCTCAAATAGGGATGGAGACAGGAGGACCTACGGATCTTTAAGAATGTAGTATCCCAAGTGGTCGCTTTGAAATATAATTTTGAATGTAGATAACCAATACAAAAAATTAAATAGTGTGACTCTAAAAGAAACCCCCTGGCCCTGAATATCTTGACAGCCTCATTCAAAATGCTTGACATTATAGGGCTCAAACAAAATCGATGCTGAAATTACTTCAGGGTCCGCCTCTAAACTCCCTTCAAACCGGCCATGATTGCGTACTATGGCAATAAATAATAGGTATTTGATAATAGAAAACGAATTTGATATCCAAGTTTGAGGACAAATGTTTGGGGGTCGTGCTAACCCATAAACTCCCCCTAAATCAAAGGCAGTTGGGACTAAAATTAAAGAAATTTGAAAGTAGAGCACGATGCTGATATTTTTCCAGGGCTAATGCTGGCAACATTTGTGAGACACTATGCCATGTAAAACTTCTCTCAAAACAGGTGTCGCACTGCGGCACGCCGTTTGGACTCGGCTATAAAAAGGAGGCCCTTATCGTTGAGCATTAAACTTGAATCCGACTGCACTCATTGATATGTGAGAAATTTGCCCTTTTCCTTAGTGGAATGTTCATGGGCAAAATTTGTTGTATGTTTGTAAGTTCGTGGGTGGCCGCCCCACCCTGCATAAAAATGTATCCGAATTATTATTTGATTACTTTAAAGATATCAAATCGGCTAATCTTTGAGGCTTCTAGCAGCTCAAGAAGTCAATATCTTTACAAACTACCGGGGTGTTTGTAAAGTGCACCCAAATTAGCCCACATGTTAATGAGTGCTGTCCTTTTTATACCCACCACCATAGGTTGAGGTATACTAATCTAGCCATTTCGTTTGTAACACCTCGAAATATTGATATAGGACCCCATAATGTATATATATTCTTGATCGTCTCAAAATTCTGATTCGAACTAGCCATGTCCGTTTCGGTCTGTCGAAATCACTTAAATCAAGAGATTGGCTTATATGGGATCTATATCAGTTTATATATATCGATTTGGACCACAATTGCCGAAGTTTTCGAGAGTCGTAGCAGAAGTCATTGTACAAAATTTCAGCCAAATCGGATGATAATTGCACCGCGAGATCGGCTTATATGGTAGCTAAGTTGTGTTAGGTTAGGTTTAAGGGTCTACCATCAGACTCACACGTTTTCGTCCATTTGATACCCCAGGAACAGAAGAAGGAAGATGTCTTCTAGTTCCTACCGTTGAACCATTCAGAACGCTTCAAAAATCCCAATAACTTGTGAATGTTTACATCCAACAGACAGACAGATTCTTAAAAAAATGAGAACCTAAAGTGGAACTCCTTCTCATTGCTAGTGCTGGACATCACGCAGAAGGTGTTTTATAGTCTCTTCTTCTTCGATGTCCTAACAGCTTCTTCATATCGTAGCACACTTGAAGGCCATAGTAGCAATCACTGTGCAAAATTTAAGGCAAATCGGATAAGAATTAGCGGCTCAAGAAGTAAAATCGGGAGATCGCCTTATATATGGGAGCTATATAAGGTTATAGATCGATTTAGGCCATACTTAGCATAGTTGTTGGAAGCGAAACACATTATGCCAAATTTCAGTCAAATCGGATAAGAATTGCGCCTATTAAAGGCTCAAGAAGTATAACCGGGTAGTAGTTGTTGGAAGTCAAAACAAAACACTTCATGGAAAATTTCAGACACATTGGGTAAAAATTGCGCCCTCTAAAGGTCCAAGAAGTCAAGAACTAGGATTAGTTTATATGGCAGTATTACGATATTAGTATACCCCTATCCTAAGGTTGAGGGTATAAAAATCGGGTATTTAGCTCTGATCGCCCTGATGTTGCCAAATGGCAATGCAAAAGTACTATCAGGTCCATTATAGTCAAAATTGCGACAGTTTGCCATTATTTTGAGATGTTTGTTTAAGTGAGTGGTTCTCATATAAAATGGCTGCAAATTTGCAAATGCAAATTTTGCCCGTGAGTATTCCACTAAGGAGTGGCTTTAAAAAAATCATACAAAAATTTACAAATTGGCAAGTGTTGGGAACTGCTCATATTACTTTGGTTTGAGAAGAAAAATTATGTAACATTTATTGTAGGATATCTGGAAAATTTTAAAGCAGGTACTTCTCATTGATGCAGGTCGGTTACGACCTTTAATTGGACAAATCGGTCTACGTTTAGATATATTGTAGCTCCAATATAAACCGTTCTCCCGATTTGACTTTTTGAGCCCTTAGTCCGATCAAGCAGAAATTTTGCACAATGTCTATTTTGGCTCTTACAATAAATTTGGTCTATAATCTGATAATAAACCAATTTTAATCTCCCATATAAACCAATCTGTTGATTTGGCTCGTTGAGTCCTTAGAGGGGGTAGTTCTCAATCGACTTGATTGAAATTTGGCACGATGTCTTCTGCGATGACTTGCAATGTCTGTGGTTAGTAAAGTGCAAAACGGCCAATAAGCTGATATAGCTCTCATAATAACCCATCTCTCATATTGGCTTCTGAACCCCTAGACAGCTTAATTTGACAAAAGGTGAAAATTGCACAACCGATGAATTTGACAACCGGTGAAAATTGCACACCTTATGTCCCATAGCAGTTTTACCGAAATAAGATCCGAGTCGGATCAAATACTAATAAATACAAGCCATTGTTCAATTGTATATAACAAAATATTGGTCTTTTTAGTAGCTATATTTCAAAATAAACCGATCTGAACCATATACAATATGAATGACGAAAAGCCTAACATAAGTCACTGTGTAAAATTTCAGTTAAATCGGATTATAAATGCGCCTTTTTTGGGGCCAAGACTTTAAATCGAGATATGGGTCTATATGGCATCTATATGCAAATCTTGATCGATCTAGACCAAATTGCAGAAATATGTGAAGGGGCTTAACTTAACTCTCTGTCCCGAATTTCGGCAACATCGGACAATAAATGAAATCGAGAGATCGGTCTATATGGCAGCTTTATCTAAATCTGGACCGATCTGTGCCATAATGCAGAAATATGTCAAGGGGCTTAACTTAACTCACTGTCCAAAATATCGGTAACATCGGATAATAAATGCGCCTTTTATGCGCCTAAGACCCTAAATCGGAGGATCGGTCTATATGGCAGCTATATCCAAATCTGGACACATCTGAGCCAAATTGACGAAGGATGTCGAAGGCCCTAACACTACTCCCTGTCCCAAATTTCAGCAAAATCGAATAATAAATGTGGCTGGTGGGTATAAAAAATTGCAGATTCAATTAAAAAGTGATTGAAAAGTGTTGAAATTTCTAATTGATGCAATTAAAAATATGATTGAAAATTTTAAATTTTTACTTAAGTTTTTAAAGGAACAGCTAGTGTGAACGGTATCGAACTTGGTTAGCGTCGTACTAACATCGTAAACTCGTTTTTTTTCGGAATATACTTACATCGAATATTCCACGAAAACGAGTTTACGATATCTTCTTCGATCGTTAAAGCTATTTAACATATTACTTAATTGAAAAAGATAACATTTTCAGTCAAATTTGTTTATCCACCACCAGAGTATGTTCGTTTTGTCATTCCATTTGCAACACATCGAAATGGATATTTCAGTTTATATATTCTTGATTGTTGTAAAAATCTAAGACGATCTAACCATGTCCGTCCGCCCACCTGTCCGTGTGTCTGTCGAAATCATGCCACAGTCTTAATAATAGAAATATTGAGCTGAGACTTCGCACAAATTCTATTTTGGCCATAGGCAGGCTAAGTTCGACGAAGGGCTATATCTAGAGCTATCGCTGAAATTTGGCACAATGAGCTTTGTTAGTCTATCCGACATCCGTGCCATATATGGTTCAGATCAGTCTATATTTGAATGTAGCAGCCATATATACAGACCTCTCGGTTTAAGGTCTTGGTCTTACAAAAAGCCCAATTTCGCTGAATTTTTGGTACAATGAGTTGTACTCGACCACTACACATCCTGAATATAGCGTAGATCGGATATAGTTATCGTTTAGACTAATCACCCGTTTAATGAAATAGAATAGAGTGAATTATGTTAGAACGCTTAAAGTCCCTGGCGAGTATGGCCAAGATCGGACTATGTGTCGAAATAGCTACTTGGTTTAACAAATGGTGTATATTTCACTAGACTTGATGTAATGATGTTGAATTACATATCAAAGGCGGTGCATTGAAAAAAATTGTTGTCCTAAATGTAAAGATTCAAGCCAATGATAAGCAAACAGTATTGAAAGATGATCAATTTTCCAACTACTTAAGTAACATTTCCTTTGGTGAAAGACATTTTCCTTGATATTAATTTTTTAAATGGTAGGTTAATAAATCCCTAAATTTGCCTCTTGTGATTAAAGAAAAAAAACTAAAATGAAAGTCAAAATATCGTTGAAAGTTAGAAAATTGACTTTAGGGCAAGACAACCGTGTGGCTTGGTTGAAGATGCGAAATAGTCTTATATATAAGAGCATCTTTAAATGTTTAGTTTTTATGCCCTCCACCATAGGATGAGGATAAACTAATTTCGTCATACTGTTTATAACACCTCGAAATATTCGTCTAAGGCCCCATTAAGTTAATGTGTTCTTGATCGTCATGACATTTTCAATCGATCTAGGCATGACCGTCCGTCTGTCGGTCGATAGCACGCTAACTTACGAAGGAGTAAAGCAAGGCGCTTGAAATTTTGCACAATTTGTTCTTATTAGTATAGGTCGGTTGGAATTGTAAATGGCTCAAAACGGTCCATGTTTTGATATAGCTGCCAAATAAACCGATCTTGGGTTTTGAACCACTAGAGGGCGCAATTTTTATCCGATTTAGCTGAAATTTTGCAAGAAGCGTTTTTTATGACTTCCAACAACTGTGTTAAGAATGGTTTAAATCAGTCTACAACTTGATATAGCTGCCACATAAACCAATATCACGATTAGATTTCTTGACCCTCTAGAGGGCGCAATTCTCATCCTATTTGGCAGAAAGTTTGTACAACGGCTTCACCCATGCCGTTCAATATTCGCGTCCAATATGGTATGAATCGATCTCTAGCTTCATACAGCTCCCATATAAACCTATCTCCCGACTTTGCTTCTTGAGCCGCTACAAGGCGCAATTCTTATCTGAATGGACTTAAATATTACACAATGACTTCTACAATGTTCAGCATTCAATTCATTTATCGTCCAAATCGGACTATAACTTAATATAACTCCAAAAGCATAACAGTTCTTATTCATTATTCTTTGTTTGCCTAAAAAGTGATACCGCGCAAAAAACCCGACAAATGCCACCCATAGTGGAGGGTATATAAGATTCGGCCCGTTCGAACTTAGTACGCTTTTACTTGTTTCTGATGTTCTCACCTGGATTCGAACGCAAGCGTTCAGCGTCACAGGCGGACATGCTGACCTCTGCGCTGCGGTGTGCTCCTGGTCAAAATTTGTTTGAAATATTTAACAATAACAAATTCTTAAGGTTTTCAGTTTGCGTAAAGTTTTATGGAAATAAAAGTCATTAAAAACCAATTGACTGACACAAACAATAACCTGTTAGAACACAAAACTACAATAGTTTGAGAGAAAATTAAAATGGGCGCAAAAGAAAAAATTTCATCAAAATACTTAAACTGATTTGCCGAAACTATCACTGGGCAAGCACATTTTGAATAAAATCCTGCCTACGTCCCTTGTGGCAGGTGTATGTAAGTATGGGCCAATACACAATATTCGGATCGGATATTGGGGTTCTTTAGTTCTTCAACTAACTGTTTTAAATTTCAACAAAAAAGGACGAAAAATTCTATTCGAAGACACTAAATTGCCAGATCGGTTTATATGGCAGGTATATCCAAATTAGAGGTGCGGAGTCGACCGAAGTCGGGGTTTTGAGGCCGGAGTATAACTATTAACCAGGGGTGGGAGTGCGGTTCGGTGTTGATTATGCTGGCCTCAACTCCCAACCGCACTCCGACTCCGGCTCAAAGGTCAGACTTCGAACGAAGCTCGAAGTCGAGGCTCTGACTCGGTAGCCTTGCGCATAGAATAAATACGAGGTTGTGGAAAGTGTAAGCTCAATATCTCAATTTAAATTATTCATCTAGAAATAAACAAATAGGAAATTAAATTTAATTAACACACTAGTTCATTTACGAACAATAGTATATTGTACAATTATTTTCAGTAGGAAAATTTAATTTTTTTAAATAATTATACTACATATAGCAGACTATAAATCTAAAATTGGAATTTTAAAGATTATAAGACGGACAGACGGACGGACGGACAACATCTTGGAATTTTACGACAAGCCGGAGTATATTTATACATTGTAGGGTCAGAAATGGTTAATTCGATCTGTTGCAAACGGAATGACTAAATGAAGAAAGAATCAAATAATTTTTTTACTGATAATTGCCTATATTTCAATTACGATCGTAATTGAAAAAAATCTGAATTGGACCACAAATGAAGAATGAACCTACTAAGGCGCCCGGACAACTTAGGGCCCTGAAATTTTGCATACCTTCGCCAATCATTATTTCAAACGGTTATCTCTGCCCCTTTTCAAATGTCAATTTTTTTCGGTTAAATCCCAAATTACCTTTGATGTCATCAACCAAATTATGAAGAGCAAGTTACTAAGAGAGTCTTTCCAGACAGTCATTGGAGTTTGAGAAAAAAACCTTCACCTTCTTAGGGTTAAGGAAAGACTCCTTGTGAATAATATTCGGTTGTAGAGTAGGCCTTTGAGTAACCGCTAGTTGTTAGAGTTTTCGATAAAACATATAAGTTGGTACCTAATCAAGAACTATGTGCGCTATATAAGAAGCATTCCCTAAACTCTTAATGGCATATTAGCGGGAAGTGTGTTAACATTCTGCTGCATGTCTTTGAAGGGTGGTTATATGTACGGTTTTCGCCAAATTTTGTCGTGATTACTTTTGTTTTTTTATACCCACCACCGAAGGATGGGGGTATATCCATTTTGTCATTCCGTTTGCAACACATCGAAATATCCATTTCCGACCCTATAAAGTATATATATTCTTGATCAGCGTAAAAATCTTAGACGATCTGGATATGTCCGTCCGTCTGTCTGTTGAAATCACTCTACAGTCTTTAAAAATAGAGATATTGTGCCGAAATTTTGCACAGATTTTTTTTTTTTTTTTTTGTCCATAAGCAGGTTAAGTTCGAAGATGGGTTATATAGCCCCCATATAGACCGATCCTCCGATTTAGGGTCTTAGGCCAATAAAAGCCACATTTATTATCCGATTTTGCAGAAATTTGGGGTCTTCGGCCCATAAAAGCCACAATTATTATTCGATTTTGCTGAAATTTGGGACAGTGTGTTGTGTAAGGCCCTTCGATATCCTTCCTTAATTTGGTCCGGATCGGTCTAGGTTTGGTTATAGCTGTCACACAGACCGATCCTCCGATTGAGGCTCTTAGGCCCATGAAAGCCACATTTATTATCCGATTTTGCTGAAATTTAGGACAGTGAGTTGTCTTTGACCCTTCGAAATCTTTCTTTAATTTGGCCCTGATCGGATCAGATTTGGATATAGCTGCCATATAGACCGATCCCTCGAGTTAAGGTTTTGGGCCCATTAAAGGCGCATTTATTGTCCGATGTCACCGATATTTGGGACAGTGACTTAGGTTAAGCCTCTTGACATACTTCTGCAATATGGCACAGATCGGTTTACATTTGGATATAGCTGCCATATAGACCGATCTCTCGGTTTTAGGTTTTGGGGCCACAAGCGCATTTATTATCCGATGTCGCCGAATTTTGGGACAATTAGTTGTGTTAGGTCCTTCGATATCCTTCTTCAATTTCACTCAAATCTGTCCAGATTTGGATATAGCTGCCTTATAGACCGATCTCTCAACTTAATGTTTTGGGCCCATAAAATACGCATTTATTGTCCGATGCCGCCGCTATTTGGCCAGTGAGTTGTGTTAGCACATTTATTGTTTTAAAATCTTGGCCCCAAAAAAGGAGCATTTATAATCCGATTTAACCGAAATTTTACACAGTGACTTATGTTAGTCTTTTCGACATTCATATTGTATATGGTTCAGATCGGTTTATTTTTATACCCTCCACCATAAGATGGGGGGTATACTAATTTCGTCATTCTGTTTGTAACTACTCGAAATATTCGCCTGAGACCCCATAAAGTATATATATTCTTGATCGTCGCGACATTTTATGTCGATCTAGCCATGTCCGTCCGTCTGTCCGTCCGTCCGTCTGTCTGTCGAAAGCACGCTAACTTCCGAAGGAGTAAAGCTAGCCGCTTGAAATTTTGCACAAATACTTCTTATTAGTGTAGGTCGGTTGGTATTGTAAATTGGCCATATCGGTCCATGTTTTGATATAGCCATATCGGTCCATGTTTTGATATAGCCATATAGCCATATAAGCCATATAAACCGATCTTGGGTCTTGACTTCTTGATCCTCTAGAGTGCGCAATTCTTACCCGATTGGAATGAAATTTTGCACGACGACTTTTGTTATGATATCCAACAACTGTGCCAAGTATGGTTTAAATCGGTCCATAACCTGATATAGCTGCCATATAAACCGATCTTGGGTCTTGACTTCTTGAGCCTCTAGAGTGCGCAATTCTTATCCGATTGGAATGAAATTCTGCACGACGTGTTTTGTTACGATATACAATAACTGTGCCTAGTATGGTTCAAATCGGTCCATAACCTGATATAGCTGTCATTTAAACCGATCTTGGGTCTTGACTGCTTGAGCTTCTAGAGTGCGCAATTCTTATCCGATTGGAATGAAATTTTGCACGACGTGTTTTGTTATGATATCCAACAACTATGCCAAGTATAGTTCAAATCGGTCCATAACCTGATAAAGCTGCCATATAAACCGATCTTGGGTCTTGACTTCTTGAGCCTCTAGAGTGCGCAATTCTTATCCGATTGGAATGAAATTTTGCAGGACGTGTTTTGTTATGATATCCAACAACAGAGCTAAGTATTGTTCAAATAGGTCCGTAACCTGATATAGCTGCCATATAAACCGATCTTGGGTCTTGACTTCTTGAGCCTCTAGAGTGCGCAATTCTTATCCGATTGGAATGAAATTTTGCACGACGTGTTTTGTTATGATATCCAATAACTGTGCGAAGTATGGTTCAAATCGGTTCATAACCTGATATAGCTGTCATATAAACCAATCTTGGGTCTTGACTTCTTGAGCTTCTAGAGGGCGCAATTCCTATCCGATTTGGTTGACAATTTTCATGAAGTATTTTATACTTACTTTCAACAACTGTGTCAAATAAAGTTTAAATATGTTCATAACCTGATATAGCTGCCATATAAACCGATCTTAGGTCTTGACTTCTTGAGCCTCTAGAGTGTGCAATTATTATCCGATTTGGCTGAAATTTTGTACGACGGATTTCTCATTACCATCAACATACGTGTTTATTATGGTTTGAATCGGTTTATAGCCCGATACAGCTCCCATATAAATCGATCTCTCTATTGTACTTCTTGAGCCCCCAAAGGGCGCAATTCTTTTTCGAATTGGCTGAAATTTTATACAGGACCATATCTTGATATCGCCTAATAGCAGAGCAAATCTTTTCTTATATCCTTTTTTGCCTAAGAAGAGATGCCGGGAGATGAACTCGACAAATGCGATCCATGGTGGAGGATATGTAAGATTCGGCCCGGCCGAACTTAGCACGCTTTTACTTGTTAGATATAGCTACTAAAAAGACATATATTTTGTTATACACAATTGAATAATGACTTGTACTTATAAGTATTTGGTCCAAATCGGAACATATTTCGATATAACTGCTATGGGACATAAGGTATGCAATTTTCACCGGATTTTGATGAAAGGTGGTTTACATATATACCGGCCGAACTTAAAGCCTTTTTACATGTTTGAGGTTTTGGTTTTGTAGCAGAAAAACTGATTTGATTCAGTAGGACATTCCCCCAGAACTTATGAGACAATATTAATAAAAGTATTATGTTATCATGGAGATTTTTGTAATATTTCAATGATCCCTTATCGAAACGGAAACAAAATTTAACAGAAACGGGCAGGTAAAGATTTGGGAGTTGTAATATTTGTATTATATTGTATTTTCTACATCTGTAAGATTCCTATCCGACTTCCCAATTTTTGGTCATTCTTGCCATCTCCGAAGAGTTTACATTTTAGCTGATTTCCATTAAATTTGGAATGGTAAGTTGCATTAGCCCCTGCCACATCTGTTGCAAACACAGGATACAAAGGTTCATTTTTCGATTTAGCTTTCATAGACCTAGAGATTATTTGTCATCCAATTTGAATCGTATTTTCAACGATAACTTTTATTAGTCCTAATACGGTTTTTATCAACATGCATTATTTGCAATATGTATGCTGAATACGGTTAAAATGGATTCAGTTCTTCGTATCGCAGTCATAAAAATTGCGTTAATGCAGTTCTAACTTTTTACAAATTATATTTTTATACCCTCCACCATAGGATTGGGCTATGCGAATTTCGTCCTTCCACTTGGAAAGCCTCGAAATATTCGTCTAAGACCCCATAAAGTGTATGTGCATATTCCTGACTGTCAAGACATATTAATTGATCTAGCCATGTCCGGCAGTCTGTCGGTCCGTCTATCTGTTTGTCTGTCGAAAGCACGCACGGTCGGTTTAGATTGTAAATGAGCCAAAACTGTCCATGTTTTGATATAGCTATATAAGCCGATTTCCCTAATTGACTTCTTTAGCTCCTAGAAGGCGCAATGCTTACCCGATTTTGTTGAAAATTTGCGTTTTGTTATTACTTCCAATATCTGTGCCAAGTATGGTCCAAATCGATCTATAACCTGATAAAGGTTATTAGGGTTAGGTTTAAGTGGCAGTCTGCCATCAGACTCACTTAGACGTTTTCGTCCATTGTGATACCACGGGAACAGAAGCCTTCTATTTCCTACCGTTGAACCATCCTGATCGCAATGATAACCAAAAGTGGAACTCCTTTCGGCTGCCAGTGCGGGACACACACAGAAGGTGCTGTATTGTATAAACTCTTCTTCTTCGATGTCCTCACGGCCTCTGCAAAAGTCGTTACTGGCAACCTTCAGTCTGTCAGCACGTTTTCCAATTAGACAGTGGCCCGTCATGACGGACACGATGACTGAGACGACTGTTCTAGCCAGTGACAGCAAAGCGGTAATCCTCTTCAAGTCTAGATTAGGCCATATATTTTTGGAAAGCTCACATCCCCTCTTCGAGACCATCTATCAATGTGGAATGTGTAAGGTAGTTGCTTTGTGACAACCTGTTATAGCTGCCACATAAACCAATCTCGGGTCTTGACTTCTTGAACCACTAGAAGGCGTAAGGGAGTAAGGGGAAATGAAAGGGCAGATGATTTGGCGTTGAAGGCCAGAGGACTGCCGTCAATAAACTTGGTTAACCCGAAGCCCTTTGGGTCGACGCAGTCCGAGTCAAGGGAGTTGAAACAGCGAAACGGTCGGTAGGACGGCGAAAATCCTATGGGGGATCCAAATCGTGAGAAGACGAGGCTATTACTGAAATGAAGTAAGAAGGAGGTCAGTATACAATAGCTATTGGTATCATAACGGGACACATAGTACTACGACCTCACTTATGTAAAATCGGTGCGGCAAGTGATAGTATGTGTAGGGCATGCGGGGAAGATGATGAGACGTTGAAGCATTTCCTTTGTCATTGCACGGCTTTCGCAGTCAACAGATACCGGTACTTAGGTGGAGACACAATATCAGACATGAACCAACTTAGGGGAGTGGCATTGAAAACAATTAAGGATTTTGTAAGTAGTATGGAATTCCTAACTTAAAATTTTCTTTTTAGAGGTTACTTTATAGATTTTAGAGCGCACAACAAGCCGATTACTGGCTATGGTGTATGTCTATAGTGGCATGGGGCGGATTAATATCTGCACCCTCTTCTCAACCTAACCTAAATTTAGTTCAAATCGGTTCATAGCCTACTATAGCTGCCATATAAACCGATCTCCCGATTCTATTATCTGATTTGGTTAAAATTTTGCACATTGCGTTTTGTTTTGACATTCAATAACAGCCATGGCAAATACGGCCGTATCGGTCGATAACTTGATATAGATCTACGATATTTGAAAAAGTCAGTCATTCGAAGAACTTGTCACATGCGATCCATGGTGGAGGGTATATAAAATTCGGCCCGGCCGAACTAAACGCGCTTTTACTTGCTTCTTATGACTTTGTTGTCGCGAAAAAAAAAACACAAAATAACAAAAGTAATTTCACTTAACAGATCTCAGGTAATTAACCAAAACAAACGTGACTCACATATCTGATGAAATGCTCCAAAAACTGCGCGTTCCGGTAGGCCTATTAACACTTGTTTTGACGCATGCAACAATTGTTTCGGTGAAGGGATCCGTTTTGCCAATTGTCTGCCAACTCCAGACACCAAGCTTTTCGCAGATTCGAAAACCTGATCACTGTTGACAACTAAGCGTCCTTCTACTCCATTAAATCCACACAAAAGCAAAAGAAACCCAATAACGATCTGCAATTTCAATAGCATTGTGATCAGTGGTAGGTAGGTGAGAACATCCAAAATATTCAATAACGGTCTTTTAGCTTGCTAGCGTGTTTCCGATCTTAGCAACGAATTCCAACTGAAATATTTAAAATATTCTCACACTTAATCCACAAATGATGCTCCACTACATTATTGTCTCTCTTATTACGAAATGTATTCAGCGCTTTTATCGGCGGCAAACAAAAACAATCATAGTCTAAGTATAAATGCAAATAATAGTCAGTGGCGTCCAATAACCACGAGCGGGTTTTTAAAGCGTGCCCCAGTAGTTTTAACCACACCTATTAATTGCGATTAATTAAGTTCCAGTAATTAGTTTGATAAGAGGTTATATTGGTCTAATGCTGGTCTATTTCATCTTTTTTACGCAGACTACTTAAGGTGGATTTTTCTCTTTCGTTTAGTTGTACCTTCCTGCAGTCGTTAAGATTAGTGACAGCTCATTAAACACTTTATTTAGTTTTATTGTGGGATATTGTGGCAAATCATTCACTTCTCTTTAATTAAGAAAAAAAAAATCCCATATCGAGCCAATTGTCACATTGATACTAAGTTTTTAAATAGCTAACTGCAAGTCTGTTCTGTTGGGTTCACAATCTATAGATTTTTGAATATAAATATCAGCATCGTAGCCACTTTGCCTGAAGGCCAGATGGATGGTGTGGATATGCTGACGGGCATATTATGGTATTAGTCATAGTTATTTTATAGGTGCTTTGATAAAAATAACAATAAACGGACTAAGTTCGGCTGGGCCGAATTTTATATACCCTACATAATGGATCACCTTTCACAAGTTATTTGAATGAATTTTTCAAAGAAGAATATTGGTTTATAAATTGGCAACATCAATTAAAAAAGCAAAATATATTTATCATGGCTGTTAAAAATCATAACAAATTATTACGTACAAAATTTCCTAATTCTGATTTCAAGAGTGCCCTACATGGGCTGTGGAAATTAAATCGAGAAATCGGTTTATGCTATATCAAAAGATTTGGGCCATTTACAATCCCAACCGACCTACACTAATAAGGCTGCTATATAAGTTTCTGCACCCAGAGAAAAGTTGATACCAAATGTGCTAATTTTAGTACCATAGAGTATTGATAATAAAGCAACACCGTATGGTACAGAAACAATACCGGATGATATGGATGAAACATAAAATGATTAGTATCGTTTGGTACTACCCCTTTTACCGAAATGACATTGGTTTTAATACAAATCTGTTATTGGTTTCAGTACCAAATTCCACCCTGATTGATTATTCCACCCCTGTAATGAACCAAGAAAAACAATAAAAATTATATTAATCTAATTTTTTTTGGAATATTTATGATAATAATTACAAAAAGAAATGTTGCACTGTGACCAACTTCAATTCTTTGTATTCAGCAATTGATTCCATATCCATTGATTTTCAGAAGTGGTTTGATATGAATACACCAACACAGCATCGTTTTTGATGCAGAATGTCTTTGGATTTTATACTATTTCCATTTTCACCGCTTCCGAGTATTTGAACAGTTTTTTTACGCATTCAAATTGTATTTAAACATTATTTATTTGTTTAACAAATATTTTATAATGGCGTCAATATTTTAAGTACAAAGCTTAACATCACTTTTGGCGTGGTGACATAAATACAAATGTGACACCGTCTATTCTTAATAGCCTCCTTTGTCTGATATTGAATTGATACCAAATGGTATTTAAATCTTTGCCAATAACGCGGACAAAGTATTACCAGACGGTATTGAAAAAGTACCGTAATTTTTCTATCCGTGTCCAATCTGACACTTTTATTGAAAAGTTTGACATTCTTAGCATAATCGTACTCAGAACGTTTTGACGTACGACCACCATTTTTGTGAAAAACTGTTTTAATGAATTCAGTCGTGGTCGTCAAGTGGCCGTTGAACCAGAGGACATGATGCCGTGCCTGAACTTATAAAGCTCGGTCGTCATATATACACAAGCATGCATTCGAAAATGCATGAATGCCTTGCCGTATAAAGGTTTGTTCTCTATGGGTTCCGAATAATTTTGACAATCGCCTCCAAAAGAGATCATATCGATGAATGCGAAGAAATTTAAAAAAAAACGATGGCGGTGCTTGAAAATTTATTTATAAGATCGTCAAAGGTGGCGATTCATGCATCTATGCGCATGAACCCGAATAGAATACGAGACAAATTCTACGAAAGCTGCTCGTGGAAGAAGCACATCAAAGCAAATGCTTGTATGTTTCCCCGGAAAACTGGTCCGTTTGAGTAACGTATGATGGTCAATTCCGAGTGGAACAACACAATTTGATTGCCTGAAGTCTTGGGAAGAATTCGAAATTTGCAAGAAAATGCTGTTGAAACGTTCAATAATCATATTTCAGAAGTGTCACAATCGGAGTGGAAAAAGTGTTTCGACAATTGGTTTGAGCGCATGCAATAGTGTATAAAACATGCTGGAGGTTACTTTGAAAAACAATAAAACCGTTTTTGATGATAAAAATTTGCATTTTCATGATAAGACCTGAAATTTATATAAAAGCCATCGTAATTAGAAGTATTTGTGCAACATTCAAAACGTTAGCGTGTTTTCGACAGACGAACGGAAAGATATGGCTAAATCGATTTAGAAGGGCAAGACAATCAGATCAATATTTCTAAGTGTTACAAACGAAATGACAATGTGGAATATCTCCCATCGTAAGGTAGTGAAATCAAGAAGTCAAATCGGGAGATCGATTTATATGGAAGCTATATCAGGTTATAGACCGGTTTGAGCCGTACTTGACACAGCCGTTGAAAGTCGTAACAGAACACTACACGGAAAACTTCAGCCAAATCGGACAAAAATTGCGGCTTGTAGGGCTCAAGAAGTCAAATGGGGTGAAGGGTTTATATGGGAGCTTTATCTAAATCTGAACCGATATAATCCATTTGTAATATCCAATGACCCACATCAATGTTAAGTATTCGTGCAAAATTTCAATTGGCTAGCTGAACGCATTCAACCGCTATCGTGAATTCGACAGACGGACGGACATGGCTAGATCGACTCAGAACGTCGAGGATACGAAAGGATAATGGATACGAATTGCTATGCTACTGAAGCTATACCAAGTTATGAACCGATTGTGGCCAAACTTTTTTGACCGTTGGAGAGCGCAATGGAAGTCATCGTACACAATTACAACCAAATTGGATAATAATTGCGCCCTATAGTGACTCACGAAATAAAATTGGGAGGTCTATTTATGTGGGAGCTATTCAGGTTCTGGACCGATTCAGAACATATTTAACATGTATGTTTAAGCTCATAAAAAAGTCGTTCTACAAAATTTCAGCTAAAACACATAAGAACTGCGCCCTCTGGAGGTTCAAGAAGTATAATCGGTAGATTGGATTATATGGGAAGTATGTCAGGTTATGAACCGGTTATGACCATACTTGGCACATACTTACTTGTTGGAAGACAAAACAAACCACGTCATGCAAAATTTCAGCCAAATCAGGTAATAGCTGCGCCCTTTAATCGTTCAAGAAATCAAGATCCGAGATCGACTTGTATGGGAACCGATTAATATGATAACCGATTTGAATCATACTTAGCACAGTTATTTGAAGTCAAAGCAAGAAACTTCATGCAAAATTTCAGCCCAATCAGATAAGTATGGCGCTAACTATATATGTTGGGAAATACTTTTACTTTTAACTTTTAAAAAAGTTAAAACAGTTCGATTTGGAATCACTATTCTCTACTTGGATCTGCTGGAGCGCCTCTTCTGATCGATAAATTATTTTGCGATTCATATTCAACAGGGAGTGTGTACAACTCTATCAATAAACAAATAAAAAAAGTTAATTAGCAATAAAATAATACATAAACTATTCGACAAACAGAATTCTGTCCTATTTGTCGAATGCAAATATGAACTATTAAAAGGTGGCCAACCCACAACTGTTGTGCAATTCAACAAATAACAAAATACAAACAAAATGTAACTACAATAAATATTGTATGTTTTACTACGAAATTGTGTTCTACATAAAAAATAATCGAACAATAGTAGTACACTCATAGAAAAAAGTTTGCTGAAAATAGCAAACACCGTCTGCTGAATATTTGTAGTTAATTTTGCTGCTATTGTAGCAGTAGTTCTGCTATTGCAGCAACAGTTCTGCAATTTCAGGGCATCAGCCTTACTGCTGAAAAGTCTATTGTTTGCTGAAAATGACCTCTGTTTAATTGTTGGAAGAAATAAGTTCGGCCGGGCCGAACTTTGGAGATATACATGTGTAGGTGTAAGTATATAAGTCATTGTTTAATTTTGTAGAACAAAATATTGGTCTTTGTGGTACCCATATCCAAATATAGACTGATCTGAACCATATACAATACGCATGGCGAAGCGCCTAACACAACACACTGTCCCAAATTTCGGCGCAATCGGAAAATAAATGCGCCTTTTATGGGCCCAAAACATTAAATCGAGAGATCAGTCTATATGAAAGTTATATCCAAATCTGGACCGATCTGTGCAATAATGCAGAAGTATGTCAAGGGGCTTAACCTAACTCACTGTCCCAAATTTCGGCGACATGGGACAATAAATGCGTCTTTTATGGGCCTAGGACCCAAAATCGGAGGATCGGTCTATATGGCAGCTATATCCAAATCTGGACCGATCTGAACTAAATTGAGGAAGGATGTTAGAGGGCCTAATACAACTCACTGACCCAAATTTCAGCAAAATCGGATAATAAATGAGGCTTTTATTGGCCTAAGACCCAAAATCGGCGGATCGGTATATATGGGGGGTATATCAATATGTAGTCCGATATAGCCTATCTTCGAACGTAATCTGCTAATGGACAAAAAAAAGAATCTGTGCAAAGTTTCAGCTCAATATCTCAATTTTTAAAGACTGTAGCGTGATTTCAACAGACAGACGGACGGACATGTTTAGATCGTCTTAGATTTATAAGGTCGGAAATGGATATTTCGATGTGTTGCAAACGGAATGACAAAATGAATATACCCCCATCCTTCGGTGGTGAGTGTAAAAATACACCGATCTGAACCATATACAATATGGATGTCGACAAGCCTAACATAAGTCACTATGACAAATTGCAGTTAAATCGGATTATAAATGCGCCTTTTTTGGGGCCAAGACTTTAAATCTAGATATTGGTCTATATGGCAGCTATATGCAAATCTTGATCGATCTAAACCAAAATGCAGAAACATGTGGAGGGGCTTAACTTAACTCTCTGTCCCAAATTTTGGCAACATCGGACAATAAATGCGCTTTTTATGGGCCCAAAACCTTAAATAAAGAGATCGGTCTATATGGCAGCTATATCCAAATCTGGACCGATCCTTTCAAAATTGGCGTAGAATGTCGAAGGGCCTAACACAACTTACTGTCCCAAATTTTGGCGAAATAAGAAAATAAATGCGCCTTTTATGGGCCCAAGACCTTAAATCGAGAGATCGGTATGACAGCTTTATCCAAATCTGATCCGATGTGGGACAAATTAAAGAATAATGTCGACTGGCCTAACACAACCCACTGTCCCAAATTTCAGCAAAATAATAAATGTGGCTTTTATTGGCCTAAGACCCTACATCGGCGTATCGGTCTATATGGGGGATATATCAAGATATAGTCCGATTTAGCCCATACCCCATCCTTCGGTGGTGAGTATAAAAAAACTTGCGATAACATTAGAGGGGACAGAAGCACAGTCATTCCAAATTGTCGTGGATTTTTACGACAATGAGGGGTATTTATGCCTTAAAGGACCCGAGATGAATATTTCAATATGTATTATGAAAGGATTGACAAAGATAGGCATAGCCTATAGCCGGATAATGCCGACTTTTTGATACCCTTCACGTCCGGAATATATTGAATTGTATAAAAATCTGAAATAATATTCAGAATATGTTTCGAATATAGTGCGTGGCACTACAAACTTATATTCCTTCATGTTTGTACGGCCAGCCTGAGCGATTAATGGCAAAGGGTCACTCTACAAAGAGGGAGTCGGCAGCTGGTCGAGTGACTCTGCCAAATCTATCAAGAAAATCACCAAAGATCACTTCCCGGGGTTGCACAACTGAAATGCGAACCACATCAAGTCAGACTGGGAACAACATCCAGATCGGCAATTATGTTTATCTAGATAAGGTCTCCTGAGCTAGAAACCGCTTTTCATCTTACAAATCTTTAGGCCTGAGTGGCATACTACCACGGATGCATCATCAACACATGGATAGTGCTCATTTATAAAATGTGCCTATCCCTCAACTATATAGCTTTAAGATGGAAACAACTAAGGGTGGTCTCCACCATCGAGGCAGAAAAATGTAAGCATGAATGTCTCTTCTAAGAAAAATGCAAGAAATATTTATCGACGTAAGTATTCGAAAAAAGACGGATAGCTCCGACAACACATCCTTTTGCCAACATGGCTGCCTAAACGGACGCAGCCCTGCATTGTGTAAGAACCATCGTTAGATCCACAGTACATAAGCATTACACTTCTAGCCGCCTTTGAATATACAATAGAATGTGCTTTCTACACAGTCGTGAAACATTGGCGTGGAACTATTCCTCTGGCTTCGGATAACTACTATGTTGAAGATTAGCATAATAAACGCTTAAATGGGTATGGGAAGTTAACGTAGCTCAGAGGTAAGCTTACCCGCCTTTGACGCTGAACGCCTGGATTCAAATACTGGCAATAACTTCAGAAAAAATCATTCTGTGGTTGTTTTCCCCTCCTAATGCTGACGACATTTGTGTGGTAGTATGCGATGCATAGAAGCCGTGTAAAAAACTTCTCCTCAAAGAGGAGTTGCACTGCACCACGCCATTTGGACTTGGCTATTAAAAGGAGGTCCCTTATCATTGATCTTGAACTTGAATCGGACAGCACTCATTGATATGTGAGAAGTTTGCCTCTGTTTCTTAATGGAATGTTCGTGTGCTAATTGCAATTTTATAAAAGGCTCAGCATGATGCCAAAGCACGATGATCCCCACAGAGTGGGGTGATCCCACCATTGCTATGGCCACTTGTTCAAAGTGATCAAAGTGGTTTCATATGCGGATGATTTGGTGATATTCGTCTCTGATTTGTTTCCGTTCGTGCTGAGTGATATCACGAATACCTGGGACTTAGATCACTGGATATCTGGGCCACCAGTAGTGGTCTAGGAGTGAATTCGAGATAAACTGAGATTGTGTTGTTCACCACAAAAACCAAATATCCATGCTTTATTCTGTCACGGCTACGAGATGAAGAGATATGTTTATCAGATCAAGTACTTGGTCAGTAACCCTAAACTCCACACCATCATGAAGACGTTACATGGAACATCGCGAAAATAAAGCGACCGTTGCATATTACAGAGAGCGATACTCACATGTGGAGCACTTGTGTGGTGGGCTGCAATGGAAAAAGTGGACTACTCAAAAGAAAGTTTATATCATACAGAGATCCACATGCACAGGGTTGCGCACATGTTCTGCTGCAGCCCTTAACATGATCCTGCAGCTTATATATATAGATCTTCAAATCAATGCAAGCTCGGCTTGCACTGCCGCATGACAAGCGACAGCGCTTCCGACAGCGGAGACAGAGCCGTATCTTTCAAAGGTTTTCCCTAAAAAATTTGATTAAAAAAATCTCTAATCTCGAAGCATTTGATTCTTGTTTGAGACGTTGAGTGGAGCAGACGTGTTACAATTTCGCTCCGGAAGAATATTCTGTAACCCGTTAGAGATAGATAGGTGGATCAGCTACGCCAGGCTCCACTAGACGACAGATGACTGAACCGAACGTATTTTACCATCGCATGCGTATATTGGTTAAGCCATCGGTCTTCTGGCAAACCACTACGTTATTTAAGAGTTTGGAATAATAAAAGGCGCATCTCTCTCAGGTTTATCAATAAGGATAGAGACTCCCTCTATTGGGCTCGGAGATTCTACACCTCAAGACTCTGAAATGGCACCGCAGTCAGCCAAAAAGCTGCGGTCACCTAGAGGGCATCCCATGCATAAAAGAACTAAGGCGAAAAATAGTAATATGGGTCCAAGGACCTTTTTATATCCTCCACCATAGGATGGGGGTGTACTAATTTCGTCATTCTGTTTGTAACTACTCGAAATATTCGTCTGAGACCCCATAAAGTATATATATTCTTGATCGTCGTGACATTTTATGTCGATCTAGCCATGTCCGATTGTCGGTCGAAAGCACGCTAACTTTCGAAGGAGTAAAGCTTGCCGCTTGAAATTTTGCACAAATACTTCTTATTAGTGTAGGTCGGTTGGGATTGTAAATGGGCCATATCGGTCCATGTTTTGATATAGCTGCCATATAAACCGATCTTGGGTCTAGACTTCTTGAGCCTCTAGAGAGCGCAATTCTTATCCGATTGAGATGAAATTTTGCACGACGTGTTTTGTTATGACATCCAACAACTGTGCCAAGTATGGTTCAAATCGGTCAATAACCTGATATAGCTGCCATATAAACCGTTCTTGAATCTTTACTTCTTCACCCACTTGAGGCCGCAATTCTTATCCGATTTGAATGAAATTTTGCACGAAGTATTTTGTGATGATATCTAATAACGGTGCAGAGTATGAATTAAATCCTTCCATAACCTGATTTAGATGTCATCAAATCTATCCTATCCGATTTGGATGAAATTATGCATGACGTATTTTATTTTTACTTTCAACAACTGTGCCAAATAAGGTTCAAATCGGTTCATAACCTGATATAGGTGCCATATAAACCGATCTAGGATTTTGACTTCTTGAGCCTCTAGAAGTTGCAATTATTATCCGATTTGCCTGAAATTTTGTACGACGGATCCTCTCATGACCATCATCATCATCATGACCATCATATCCTGATACAGCTCCCATATAAGTCGATCTCTCAAGTTTACTTCTTGAGCCCCCAAAGGGAGCAATTCTTATTCGAATTGGCTTATATTTTACACAGGTCTCTAACATATAATTTAATTGTGGTCCGAACCGGACCATATTTTGATATCGCACTAATAGCAAATCTTTTCTTTTATCCTTCTAAGTGGTGCCGGGCAAATAACTCGACAAATGCGATCCGTGGTGGAGGGTATATAAGATTCGGCCCCGCCGAACTTAGCACGCTTTAACTTGTTCTAAGCACAGCTTGGTGATGGTAGTTGTCGACAAGAGACAAGTACAGGGCCAAGAAGCAATTGAATTGGGTTATTCAATGGGCTGTCATCTATATACGGCGATGTTCTTGCGGAATAGCCTGGGCCTCCACTAGTTTGTGACGATGCACGGTGATATCGGGGCCGATATAAATTAATTCCTTTCGGGGATCAACGCTCAATTTAGAGTAATCGTTGCGCCCTTAAAAAGATTGGATCTAGATAGGCGCAGCACTGAACTTAGTCAAGAAGGAAGATATTCCTTCTCGACCAATGGCACACGATTGGGTACCAAAGATTCCCTCAGATCCTGAATCCATACTTGGGAGACTAAGGTACTGTTATCCCAATCTTTCAACCACCGACTGGAAGATCGGTAGGTTGGATGAGGCTAACGGTGATCAAAATATGAGGGGAATGCCTCGAAACGGTAAACCACAAGCTCTGCGTGGGTATCGGTGGGAAGGATGGAACTCACAACGATAGCTGCAGCTAATGAAGCATATAAGGAAGAATCGTTCACACCGCTAGTGCCCTAAAACCTACCAAATATATTTTTAGACCAATCACGACAATATGGGACTCAAATGAAAGGTATTTAGAATAAGAAAACGTACCTGATATCCAATTGTCGGACCAAGTGCTAGGGGCACCACCCCAACCCCCAAAACACCCCTAAATCGGACTTATTAATCGACCATGGCAATATGGGACTCAAATGAAAGGTGTTTGCGAGTAGAATACGAATATGATATCCAAATGTGGGACCACGTTTCTGGGGTTCCACCCCTTCCCCAAAACACCCCCCAAACTGGACTTATTTACTGACCATGGGAATATGGGGCTTAAATAAAAGGTATTTGAATGTAGAATACGAATCTGATATCCAAATATGGGACCAAGTGTTTGGGGGGACGCCTCTCACCAAAAACATCCCCCAAAGGCCAAAGTGGACAAATTTACGACCATAGCAATATGGGGCTCAATTAAAAGGTCTTCGGGAGTAAAGCACGAATTTGATACCAATATTCGGGAAAAGTGTCTATGGGGCCACCCCACGCCCACAACACCACCCAAATAGGAAGTATTTTCTGTCTATTGCAATATGAGGCTCAAATAAGAGGGTATTTAATGTGGAACACAAATCCGATATATTTTTTCAAGGCCAACTCACTGAGTGGCCGCCCATCCCACAAAACACCCCCCAAGCCGGTCATGTTTGCCGACTATGGTAATATGGGGCTCAAATTAATGGTATGTGAGAGTAGACCACGTATCTGATACAATATTAGGGGCCAACTGTCTAGCGGACGTCCCACCACCATAACAACCCCCAAATAGGACATATTTGCTCACCAAAACAATTTGGGTAGTAATGAGAGTGGAACTCAATATTTATAGTTTTTAAGGCCAATACCCCAAATGAGATTAGAAAACGAATTTGATATCCAATTTTGAGGGCAATAGCATTATGGGGTTCAAATAAATGATGTATAGATATATGAGAATGGATCAAGGTGCTAATATATTTTCCGGACTTAGTGTTTGGGGGACCACCCCAATCCCCAAAACACCCCTAAATCGGGCATATTTACCGACCATGTCAATGTGGAGCTTAAATGAAAGGAATTGGGGGGTAGAGCAAGAATTGATACCCATTTTCGGGACCAATTTCCGGGGGTCTACCCCTTTTCCAAAATACCCCACAAACAGCAATTTTTTAGTGACCATCGCAATATGGGGCTCAAATAAAGGTATTTGGGATTAGAATAGGAATTTGATATCCAAATGTAGGACCATGAATTTAGGGTACCACCATTTCCCCAAAACATCCCCCAAAGGGTAAACATTTTTCGACCATGCCAATATGTGGCTCAAATGAAAGGTATTTGAGATTAGAAAACGAATTTGATAACGTATTTTGGGGGCATGTGCTTAGTGGATGCCTCATCCTGTAAACTCCCCTTGAACCAATGGCAATATGGGGTTTAAATAAATGGTATTTGAGAGAAGTGCATGATGCTGATATTTTTTCAGGGCCAAGTATCTGGGGGACCCCCTCTCCCCCGAAAACTCCCCTAAATCAGACATCATGAGGATGTCGGGCTGAAATAAAGTATTTTATGAATGTAGTACACCTTACATCCAAACTAAAATTCGCAGACCAATAAAGATCATATGGGATTCAGATAAAGGCACTTATATTGTTAGACTGTTAGTCAAGTTTGCATGGTATTTCACTAAAAGATCTTTAATTGTCGAAAATAAATATTCCAAGGAAACTTTTGATCCATATAAATGATTAAAGTTCATTCTAAGTTTTATTAAAAATGCATTAACTTTCTTTTAAAAAATCCGCAATTACTTTTTGGGCAACCCAATATATTCTTGATCGTCAGCGGCATACTCCACTCGACTGACCCAACAGCTTGATGAAAGCACTCCTTGTTCCGATGATATAAAGGCGCAGTGGCAAACTATTTTCCACTCCACATTTTTATACCCACCATCATAGGATGGGGGGTATACTAATCTAGTCATTCCGTTTGTAACTTCTCGAAATATTATTATGGGATCCCATAAAGTTTATGTACTCTTGATCCTGTTGATATTCAAAGTCGATCCAGCGATGTCCGACTGCCCGTACGTCCTCGTATCCGACCAATCGCCTTAAGCTAGCCGCTTGAAATATTGCACAGCTACTCTTTAGTTATGTAGGTCGATGTGGATTTAAAGTGGTCATTCGACTTGGCTTCTTGTGCCACTATAAGCCGAAAGTGTTACCCGATTAAGCTGAAACTTTGCTGGTAGGATTCTGTTACGACTTCTAACAACCGTGCCCAGTACGATCCATATAAACCAATCCTATATGAACCAATCCCATATAAACCAATCTTACGATTTGACATCTTGAGCCCCTAGAAGCCGCAATTGTTATCCGATTGGTCTCACAGTTTGCACGTAGTGTTTTTTTTTTTGTGACTTTCAATAATCGTAACAATTATGGCCCGAATCGGTGTATAATCTGATATTGCCGTCAAATAAACCTATCTCCCGATTAGCCTTCTACGGCCCCAAGAAGCTTTAATTTTTGACTGGTTTTGCAAAAATTTGGTACGTTCATTACAACTATGCTCTTCAACCAAGTGATTTTGTGTAAACTTTTACCAGAATCCATGGTGGTGGGTTTCCAATATTCGGCCCGGCCGAACTAAGCGCGCTTTTACTTGTTAACTATAACTGCTGTTCTGACTTCTAAAATCCATGTCAATTATTGAATCAAATGAAAGGTATATACGATTCGACTCAAATGTAACGCTGAAACCATTTACAAGGTTGGGAAATTACCGATTTCCCAGAAAAATGTGGAAGGCCAAGAAAAACAAAGCAATTTGAAATAATGAACAGATTTAAAACTTCGTTAAATATATTCAAAAAGAAATATTTGTATGGCAACTACGCAAGAACTAGCAGATAACTTTGTAACTCCTAAAAGTATGTTAAAAAAATAAATGTAGAACGCTAATGCGCATTTATCAATATTTTCAATTAACATTATACGCTAACAGTTAACATATGGCGTACTGTTATTTTTCCAAACACTTCTGTTGAACATGACTGAGTGATGCTTTACCTTTGGTTTGGATTGACATTCAACCAAATTGTGCCTTAGGAGTAACATAAGTTGTTAAAAAACCAAATTTAAAAAATGTGTATCGTGATTAGAAAATACCCTTTGCTAAAATATTGCCCCATATTTGACGGCCGTCCATCCGTCTGCCGAAATCACGATAGCGGGCGATCGCATAAAGATAAAAGAGGTATCCTATTGATGTCAATCGTTGGGAATTGCAAACGGCCCAACCGATTCTGAGTTTGATAGCTCACATATAAATTGGTCCTTCTATTTGATTTCTTAAGACCCTCGACGCCACAATTTTTAACCGTTTTGGCTGCATGTAGGGTTCTGTTACGACTTCCAATAACAGTGCCTAATATGGCTCAAATCGGTCTAAAACCACATCAAACAAAAAAATAATTCATTGGCCACAAACGAAATTTTCGACAAGTAATCTTCTTTTGTGAGATTCGTTGGGCATTGGTTGCGATAAAATAAACGAAATACCTTTACAACAAGAAAACAGTAACCAAAATACTTTTACATTAAAAGAGTTTTGTAGATGATGTTTGTGTTTCTTGCCATTGGCATCGTTGGATAAGTTGGATTTGAATAAGGTAAGTAATATTTGATTAGTTTTCTATTGCGCTTATGAATCAAGTCGTCTTAAAGAGCCCTGTTCAAATTCAGGTATGTGCTTTACAACCTACTCTAGTTGGGATGACCACCATGATCCGTTTGACAACTCCCGATGATGATATTTCTTGGTCGAAATTAAATTTACCTGACCAATAATTATTCTCTTGAGTCCCTTCCACTGGAGATAAAGGGTCAGTATTTAAGCGTACAGACCAGTGATGGACAAAAATAATCACACAATTGCAAAATTTTCCCCTAATCTCCCAAGCAAATCCATGGGCTTGCAATTGGGTGCTCGTCAGTGTTACAGACACAGTCTCCCACACTTTTTCCTTTTTATACCCTCCACCATAAGATGGGGGGTATACTAATTTCGTCATTCTGATTGTAACTACTCGAAATACTCGTCTGAGACCCCATAAAGTATATATATTCTTGATCGTCGTGAAATTTTATGTCGATCTAGCCATGTCCGTCCGTCTGTCCGTCCGTCCGTCCGTCTGTCTGTCGAAAACACGCTAACTGCCGAAGGAGTAAAGCTAGCCGCTTGAAATTTTGCACAAATACTTCTTATTAATGTAGGTCGGTTGGCATTGTAAACGGGCCATATCGGTCCATGTTTTGATATAGCTGCCATATAAACCGATCTTGGGTCTTGACTACTTGAGCCTCTAAAGTGCGCAATTCTTATCCGATTGGAATGAAATTTTGCACGACGTGTTTTGTTATGATGTCCAACAACTGTGCCAAGCATGGTTCAAATCGGTTCATAACCTGATATAGCTGGCATATAAACCGATCTGGGGTCTTGACTTCTTGAGCCTCTAGAGTGCGCAATTCGTATCCGATTGAAATGAAATTTTGCACGACGTGTTTTGTTATTATATCAAACAACTGTGCCAAGTATGGTTCAAATCGGTTCATAACCTGATATAGCTGCCATATAAACCGATCTTGGGTCTTGACTTCTTGAGCCTCTCGCGTGCGCAATTCTTATCCGATTGGGATGAAATTTTGCACGACGTGTTTTGTTATGATATCCAACAACTGTGTCAAGTATGGTTCAAATCGGTTTATAACCTGATATAGCTGCCATATAAACCGATCTTGGGTCTTGACTCCTTGAGCCTCTAGAGTGCGCAATTCTTATCCGATTGGAATGAAATTTTGCACGACGTGTTTTGTTATGATACCCAACAACTGTGCCAAGTATGGTTCAAATCGGTTCATAACCTTATATAGCTGTCATATAAACCGATCTTGGGTCTTGACTTCTTGAGCCTCTGCAGGGCGCAATTCTTATCCAATTTGAATAAATTTTGGCACGTAGTATTTTGTTATGATATCCAACAACTGCGCCAAATATGGTTCAAATCGGTTCATAACCTGATATAGCTGTCATATAAACAGATCTGGGGACTTGACTTCTTGAGCTTCTAGAGGGCTCAATTTCTATCCGATTTGTCTGAAATTTCGCAAGACGTTTTTTATTGTTACTTTCAACAACTATGTCAAATAAAGTACAAGTCGGTTCATAACCTGATATAGCTGCCATATAAACCGATCTGGGATCTTGATTTCTTGAGCCTCTAGAGGTCGCAATTATAATCCGATTTGCCTGAAATTTTGTACGACGGATTCTCTCATGACCATTAACATATGTGTTTATTATGGTCTGAATTGGTCTATAGGCCGATACAGCTCCCATATAAATCGATCTCTCTATTTTACTTCTTGAGCCCACAAAGGGCGCAATTCTTATTCGAATTGGCTGACATTAAACACAGGTTTTCAACATATAATTTAATTGTGGTCCAAACCGGACCATATCTTGATATCGCTCTAATAGTAGAGCAAATCTTTTCTTATATCCTGTTTTGCCTAAGAAGAGATGCCGGGAAAAGAACTCGACAAATGCGATCCATGGTGGAGGGTATATAAGATTCGGCCCGGCCGAACTTAGCACGCTTTTACTTGTTTTTCCTTTTTTACGGAGCAAAAGAACAGTAATGAACAGCTCGGTCGAGTGCGGATGATAAACCCGGAAAGTGAAAATTTTTAAAGTTTATGGTCTATGGGCTTTTTGAAAATTTTGGTCGCTATTGGGAGCGGGATCTGACCCATCGGCGATGACATTCAGAGCTGAATTTTACAATGATTGCCAACGCACTATTTATATAGGCCGATCCTTTTTTTCAAAGCCTTCAAAGTGTGCGAATATCTTAGTTTTATAGTCAACTAGCCAAACCGGGCCCGCTCCGCTGCGCCTTCCTTAACTCTCTAATGTCTTTTAAGGGCGGGGACACTTCGCCCTGAATACGGATATCAAATTCGTGCCATTGTAGTCTATGAAGCTGAACGCGTTCGAATCCTGGCGAGAACATCGGACAAAGCGGTGTTTATTCCCTCTTAATGTTGGCGACATTTGCGAGGTACAATGTTATGCATGGTCATTTAAAAATTTTTCTCCAAAGAGATGTCGCACTGCGGGACGCCGTTCGGACCAGGCTATAAATAAAGGTCGCTTATCATTGAGTTTAAGCTTGAATCGGAAAGCACTCATTGATGTGTGGTACGGTTCTTCTTTAGGGTAATTTTATCATTAGGGGAGGGATGGCACCTTAGACATTTCGACTCAAATATGGATATCAAATTCATGCTGCACTTCCAAATCCCTTTAATTTGAGCCCCATGTTGCCATGGCCGGTAAATATAAACCGTTTGGAGGGTGTTTTGGGTTTGGGGCGGCCAACTTTGCACTGGAATTAGATATCAAATTCGTTCTTTATTCCAAACGGAAATGAAGTTCAGTTAAGGGGGTGCTTTACGGAACTGAACTTAATAAATTTATACTTGTTTATACTATTCTCTATAAAGCATATAATAAAAAAAAAAATAAACATTCAAAATAACATTTATTTTAGATATTATTAAGTAGTTCAAACCAATAATTCACTAAACATATTTATTTATTTTTTTGTGAACATACTCCGCATTCTTCCAATCCCGCAGAACTGCCACTGCTTGCATTTGTTCCATATGGGGACTTATCACGAACTTCTGTTGAATAAATTCCTCTTATATTTGGATCGGCTGCAAAGCCCATGAAAGCATTGGGACCCATGCATTTCTTCTTTTGCAGTTCGTCCATGTTATTGCATTGTTTTGTCAAAAAGTTGTTCTCATTTTGGGGATAAACGCTTTCAGCAAAATAGAAAATGGCTCGCTCGTGTGAGCATAGGAGTGTAAGACGACTACAACCAGGTTTGATTACATCCAAACCACCAGCATAAAAATCTGTATCACCAATGGCCTCCTCAATGCCCAGATCGGTGGGATTCGTGTGGATAATGTCAATGAATTCAGCATCGCCTTTGCCAATGCGAGGAAATACAATGGGAGTAAGGAAACACGGTCTGGCTGGATCCAAGCCCGTTATGCGAAGTAATTTTTCATTGGTTAAATTATGGAAATAACGGCCAGCACTACCCGCTATTTGAGCACCCAAACTATGGCCAACTAGGTAAATATCTTGTGTTGGTATTCCTAAATTCTGGAGGCCCATGGCTACAAATTCTCCCAGCTTACCAGTATGATAAGCTGAGTTTATATACAAGTTCGTAATAACACCTCCAGTATTGACAAGCTGCGAAAAATTTCCGAGACATTATCTATACGAATGGTGGTGTTTTGTGTTTGCCCAACCTACCACAAAATTGTAGTCTTCTCTGCAATGGAATGCTCTGGCAACAACCTGGATATAATCCATGTCTGGCTCAACCAACCAGCCAGTGATGAAGACCACAGTCGTCTTATTCCTGTCGAATTCTGGCGATTCACTCAATTGATTAGCTGAGCCAACAGGAAATTCTTTTCGCCCACATGGTGTTATTAATTGGAAGGATACATCCTCTATGGTAGGATCTTTTATAGGGTGGTCCTTAACGGTTTCAGCAAACAAGCGACCTACATATGCCAAATGTTATAAAGCATTTTAGTTATACCAATCAAAGACTTACATCCAGCATCGGCCACATCCGAGGTTAATTCCTTAACTGTTCCCGAGACGGTGTTCAGGGTGTTACCAAGTAGGTTAGACAATATACTAGCGGCACTAGTACTTATTATCACTCCAATAAGAAGAAAGTTATGAAACAGTTTCATTCTCAGCATTTTCCAATAAAGTCTGATTCAAGTCATGGATTTATTAACCGCTTTATATAAAAAACAGATGCTTTCGTTCAAAAGAATATTTTTAAAAAGTCTATATTGATATGAAGTTTGTACAATTTTTCAAAGAACACATTTGTGAAATATTTGACACATAACAACAATACCTATGTAGTATTGTATAGCCATTGTTTGCAAAAATTAATATTGCCGAAACAAATGTTCCATGCCCTCCAAAGTGGATCGCGCATCAAATATATATATTTAGATTTTTGATACCATATACATTGCCATAGATTATTATTTAAAAAATGTTACAAGCAAAAAAAAGGTATTAAGTTCGGCCGGGCCGAACTTCGGATACCCACCACCTCGAGTATACATGTAAACCACCTTTCTTCACAATCCAGTGAAAATTGGATAACTCAAGCACCCAAATTAGGCACGGACATTAAGTGGTCTAATAAATATAAGTCACTGTTCAATTTTGTAGAAAAAAAATTAGTCTTTTTAGCAGCTATATCCAAATATAAATCGATCTGAACCATATTAAGGTCGGATATCGGGACGCTCAACACAACTCACTGTATCAAATTTCAGCGATGGGCTTTAGACAGATTGGTCATATAACAGCTATATCTAAATATAGTCCGATCAAAACCATATTTGGGTCCTATGTTGGGAGGCCTAAAACTACTTACTGTTCCAAATTTCAGCGAAATCGGTTAAAAAATAAAGTCTTTAAGGGCTTTAGTCCCTTTATCGGCAGATCGGTCTATATATATGACCGATTTGAACCATATTTAAGTCATATGTCGGGAGGCCTAATATTGCTCACTGTTTCAAATTTGAAATCGGATAAAAAGTAAAGCTTTAATGGGCTTCGACTCTTTATCGGGAGATCGGTCTATATGGCAACTATATCTAAATATAATCCGATCTAATCCATATATAGGTCAGATGTCGGAAATAACCTACTAAAGCTTTAATGGGCTTCAGACCCTTTATCGGCAGATCGGTCTATATGACAGATATATCCAAATATAGTCCGATCTGAACAATATTTGGGTCCTTTGTAGGAAAGCCTAAAGCTAATCACTGTTTCAACTTTCAGCGAAATCGGGCGATAAAGGCAGCTTTTATGGGCTTCAGACCCTTTATCGGCAGATCGGTCTATGTGACAGCTATATATAAATATAGTCCGATATTTACCATATTTGGGTCAGATGTCGAGAAGCTTTAAGCTACTCACTATTTCAAATTTCAGCGAATTTAGGTAAAAAACAAGTAAAAGCGTGCTAAGTTCGGCCGGGCCGAATCTTATATACCCTCCACCATGGATCGCATTTGTCGAGTTCTTTTCCCGGCATCTCTTCTTAGGCAAAAAAGGATATAAGAAAAGATTTGCTCTGCTTTTAGAGCGATATCAAGATATGGTCCGGTTTGGACCACAGTAAATTATATGTTGGAGACCTGTGTAAAATGTAAGCCAATTCGAATAAGAATTGCGCCCTTTGTGGGCTTAAGAAGTAAAATAGAGAGATCGATTTATATGGGAGCTGTATCGGGCTATATACCGATTCAGACCATAATAAACACGTGTGTTAATGGTCATGAGAGAATCCGTCGTTCAAAATTTCAGGCAAATCGGATAATAATTGCGACCTCTAGAGGCTCAAGAAGTCAAGATCCCAGATCGGTTTATATGACAGCTATATAAGGTTATGAACCGATTTGAACCATACTTGGCACAGTTGTTGGAAATAATAACAAAACACGTCGTGCAAAATTTCATTCCAATCGGATAAGAATTGCGCACTCTAGAGGCTTAAGAAGTCAAGACCCAACATCTGTTTATATGGCAGCTATATCAAAACATGGACCGATATGGCCCATTTACAATACCAACCGACCTACACTAATGAGAAGTATTTGTGCAAAATTTCATGCGGCTAGCTTTACTCCTTCGGAAGTTAGCGTGCTTTCGACAGACAGACGGACGGACATGGCTAGATCGACATAAAATTTCACGACGATCAAGAATATATATACTTTATGGGGTCTCAGACGAATATTTCGAGTAGTTACAATCAGAATGACGAAATTAGTATACCCCCCATCTTATAGTGGAGGGTATAATAACGCATTTATGGGCAGTAGCCCCTTTTTCGGCAGATCAGTTTATATATTTGGCCCGTTCCAGAACCTAGCCAGCGTGCATTAAAGATACGTATCTGTGCCAAATTTCAGCTCAATATCTCAATTTTTGAAGGCTGTATAGTGATTACAACTGACGGACGGACAGACACACGGACATCGTTAAATCGTCTTAGAATTTTACGACGATGCGAAATAGTTGCATCCCAATTTATTGGGATGCAATTTAAGGTCTTAATGAAGAATTCGTCGAACGGTGGTGTCAGAAACTCTCATATCAGCTGCGTGCTTGCGGGAAAACGCACAACTGACTGCATCGCAAAATTGAAAATTTCGCCCATGAAACTTATCACATACGAGTATCACTGATAGTTGTCCAATTCTAGTTTAAGCACAATGATAAGGGAGCTCCTTTTTATAGCCGAGTCCGAACGGCGTGCTGCAGAGTGACATCTCTTTGGGGAGAGGTGTTTACATAGCACAGTACCTCACAAATGTCGCCAGCTTTAGGAAACTGACAAATTGTTTCTGATTTTCTTGCTAGGATTCGAACCCAGGCATTCAGCGTTATAGGCGGGCATATTTACCTCTGAGCTTTGGTGGCCTTGCTCTTTCGATATTTTTCAGAGTTCTGATGGTCCATTAAAGTTCATTTCTCGGTTTAGCGACACTTGAAGCTGCAATTATTAACCTATTGGGCTAAAATTTTGTACGTAGTGTTCTGTTACAACTTCCAAAAATCGTGTCACATACGGTCCAAGTCCTTAGTGTAAATTTTTAACAAAATCCATGGTCCATATCAAGCCACATTTGAATATAGCTGCCATATAAGGCGATCTGCCGACTTGGTCCACATTAGACCCCATTTTGATATAGCTGACGTCTATTCCGATCTGTCGATTTTAGGTCTTAAAGCCTCATTTATTAATCCTTTTCTCTGAAATTTAAATCTATAACTTGTATATGGATTCTCGATACCTAGACCCAATACGTCCAGATTGACAATACGGATCTACTAGAGTAATCAAAAAGGATGATAAATATATCGACGGCGGTGTGTATCCAAAGCTCGGCAATGCCAATTTTAATTCGCTTTTACTTGTTTAAATGTTTTATTAGAAAATGGTTTTAAATTTCTTAAAATAAAACAAGTAAAAGCGTGCTAAGTTCGGCCGGGCCGAATCTTATATACCCTCCACCATGGATCGCATTTGTCGAGTTCTTTTCCTGGCATCTCTTCTTAGGCAAAAAAGGATATAAGAAAAGAGTTGCTCTGCTATTAAAACGATATCAAGATATGGTCCGGTTCGGACCACAATTAAATTATATGTTGGAGACCTGTGTAAAATTTTAGCTAATTCGTATAAGAATTGCGCCCATTGGGGCTTACGAAGTAAAATAGAGAGAACGATTTATATGGAATCTGTATCGGGCTATAGACCGATTCAGACCATAATAAAAACGTTTGTTGATGGTCATGAGAGTATCCATCGTACAAAATTTCAGGCATATCGGATAATAATTGCGACCTCTAGGGGTCAAGAAGTCAAGATCCCAGATCGGTTTATATGTCAGCTATATCAGGTTATGAACCGATTTGAACCTTATTTGACACAGTTGTTGAAAGTAAAAATAAAATACGTCATGCAAAATTTCAGCCAAATCGGATAGGAATTGCGCCCTCTAGAAGCTCAAGAAGTCAAATCCCCAGATCTGTTTATATGACAGCTATATCAGGTTATGAACCGATTTGAACCATACTTGGCACAGTTGTTGGATATCATAACGAAATACTTCGTGCAAAAATTCATTCAAATCGGATAAGAATTGTGCCCTCTAGAGGGTCAAGAAGTCAAGACCCAAGATCGGTTTATATGGTAGTTATATCAGGTTATGGACCGATTTGAACCATACTTGGCACAGTTGTTGGGTATCATAACAAAACACGTCGTGCGAAATTCCATTCCAATCGGATAAGAATTGCGCCCTCTAGAGGGTCAAGAAGTCAAGACCCAAGATCGGTTTATATGCTAGCTATATCATGTTATGGACCGATTTGAACCATACTTGGCGCTGTTGTTGGATATCATAGCAAAACACGTCATGCAAAATTTCATTCCAATCGGATAAGAATTGCGCCCTCTACAGGCTCAAGAAGTCAAGACCCAAGATCGGGTTATATGGCAGCTATATCAGGTTATGGACCGATTTGAACCATACTTGGCACACTTGTTGGATATCATAACAAAACCCGTCGTGCAAAATTTCATTCTGATCGGATAAGAATTGCGCACGCTAGAGGCTCAAGAAGTCAAGACCCAAGATCGGTTTATATGGCAGCTATATCAGGTTATGAACCGATTTGAACCATACTTGGCACAGTTGTTGGATATCATAGCAAAACATGTCATGCAAAATTTCATTCCAATCGGATAAGAATTGCGCACTCTACAGGCTCAAGAAGTCAAGACCCAAGATCGGTTTATATGGCAGCTATATCAAAACATGGACCGATATGGCCCATTTACAATACCAACCGACCTACACTAATAAGAAGTATTTGTGCAAAATTTCAAGCGGCTAGCTTTACTCCTTCGGAAGTTAGCGTGCTTTCGACAGACAGACGGACGGACGGACGGACGGACGGACGGACAGACGGACGGACATTGCTAGATCGACATAAAATGTCGCGACGATCAAGAATATATATACTTTATGGGGTCTCAGACGAATATTTCGAGTAGTTACAAACAGAATGACGAAATTAGTATACCCCCCGAAAAGCGAAATAGAATTCCCAGCTCGAGAATTCCCAAGCCAAACCACAAACAGTTCTTTTCAAGAGAATTTTCGGGAGCTAAGGTGACTGTCCAGATAATAAGTTCTACTTGGAATCCTTTTCGTACCCAAATACTTTCGAATCGCCTATTGTCATTATTAGTGTGTTAAGCAATTTGCGGGATTTCTGAAGAATTTAGTCGCCACAAACATTTGCACTCAGATTTGAATGTTTTATTAGTACTCTTCTCCTAAAATGGTGATGTTTTTATACCCTCCGCCATAAGATGGGGGGTATACTAATTTCGTCATTCTGTTTGTAACTACTCGAAATATTCGTCTGAGACCCCATAAAGTATATATATTCTTGATCGTCGCGACATTTTATGTCGATCTAGCAATGTCCGTCCGTCTGTCCGTCCGTCCGTCCGTCCGTCCGTCCGTCCGTCCGTCCGTCCGTCCGTCTGTCTGTCGAAAGCACGCTAACTTCCGAAGGAGTAAAGCTAGCCGCTTGAAATTTTGCACAAATACTTCTTATTAGTGTAGGTCGGTTGGTATTGTAAATGGGCCATATCGGTCCATGTTTTGATATAGCTGCCATATAAACCGATCTTGGGATCGAATGAAAATTCATTCAAATCATCCGATTTGAATGAATTTTGGCACGACGTGTTTTGTTATGACATGCAATAACTGCGCCCAGTATGATTCAAATCGGTCCATAACCTGATATAGCTGCCATATAAACCGATCTTGGGTCTTGACTTCTTGAGCCTCTAGAGTGCGCAATTCCTATCCGATTGAAATAAAATTTTGCAAGACGTGTTTTGTTATTATACCCAACAACTATACCAAGTATGGTTTAAATCGGTTCATAACCTGATATAGCTGCCATATAAACCGATCTGGGGTCTTGACTTCTTGAGCCTCTAGAGGTCGCAATTATTATCCGATTTGCCTGAAATTTTGTACGACGGATTCTCTCATGACCATTAACATACGTGTTTATTATGGTCTGAATCGGTATATAGCCCGATACAGCTCCCATATAAATCAATCTCTCTATTTTACTTCTTGAGCCCACAAAGGGCGCAATTCTTATTCGAATTGGCTGACATTTTACACAGGTCTCCAACATATAATTTACTGTGGTCCGAACCGGACCATATTTTGATATCGTTTTAATAGCAGAGCAATTCTTTTCTTATATCCTTTTTTGGCTAAGAAAAGATGCCGGGAAAAGAACTCGACAAATGCGATCCATGGTGGAGGGTATATAAGATTCGGCCCGGCCGAACTTAGCACGCTTTTACTTGTTATATTCTACTCCCAAACACCTTTCACTTGACAACCCCATATCTTCATGACAGTCTATATGCCCGTTTTTAAGGCGGCCTCGACTCTTGGCTACAAAAGTGCAGTTCTTTTGTATTCTACTCCCAAGTACCTTTCATTGGAGGCCCAATTTTTCATGGCTGGTAAAAATTTCTTGTTCGTGGGCTTTTCAGCACTTGGCCTTGAAAAATGATATCAGACTTAATTCAATCCCAATTACCTTTTATTTTAACCCCATATTATCATGTTTGAGGACGAGATGGCAATTTATAACCAAATCATGCTCTTCTCCCTAATGCCTTTGATTTTCCATAATTTTCCCAGGGTGCTCTATTCCGCCACTTGACCATTCTGCACCTTTTTTATGAAAATTTCGGGAACATCAGTTAAACCGTTTTTGAGTCTATATGGAACATATAAACGAACAAACCAACACAAAATGATTTTTATAAATAAGAGAAATTTGAGGCTCCTTGATTTTTGAATATATGCATAATGCTTTCGCCTTCGAACAGCTTTATCCAATCGGGGGTTGAAAGATCCTTCTTACTCTACAGGAATGTGACCATTTATACGTTAATAATCTTTACCAACAAGATGCGCTTACCAACAACAGGAAAGCTCCTTGGATCTTGTCTTCTCAGGATGACCCACAGACGTTTGAATGACTGCTATACCGCTGTTGGATTTGTAGTATACGAAATCTGAGTACTCATCTACTCAATCCTATCCTTGAACTCTGAAGTATTCGTTGCAAGTTTCTGCGGATTAATACGTTTCAGTAGCACACAACATGTCATAGACTTACACCGATACTGCAACTGTTAGGTCTTCGGAGTTGATTTTAAGCAACAAATGTTTCAGGAGTATTTCACGCAAAATGTTCTTTTTAGATTATGTGAGCAACTGTTATTGCAGAACAATAAAAAGCAACAGTGTAACATATAATTAGTTATAATATCTCAAAGAAATAGGTCTTTGAGGGTATACATAGATAACGCCACCCGTTTGTGGGTATTCTTATCACGCCTTTTCGTTTGTAACACCTGGAAACTTCGGCCTCCTATAAAGAATAAATGTATTTTATAATTATATTCCCATAGTCAGTCGATCTAGCCCTGTCCGCCCATCTGTCGGCGAAGATCACGATAGCAGTTAAACGAAATAATATATCCGCTTGAAATATTGCACATAGACTTCTTGTTGTCGTAGGTCAGTGGGCGTTGAAAATTGGCCAAATCGATTTATATTTGAATACGGCTCCCATATAAAAAATCCTTCGATTTGACTTCTTGGGCCCAAAAGCCATAATTGTTACCCGATTTGGCTGCAATTTTGCATTTACTGTTTTTAACAACTTGCAACAATATTTGCGTATATGTTTCAAGTCTATTACCTAAAGCCTCTGGAAGCCAGAATTGTTATCTGAATTATATATAATCGTATGCGTATAACCCGCATTAACTGATTCCCTGATATGGCTTTTTGGGCTCCTAGGCGCCTTTATTTGCACCCCATTGGATTGAATTTTGGAACGTTATGCCTTTTATCAATCGCACCAAATTCTGCGCAAATAGGTCCTCAGAAACATATTGTGTGTAAGCCTTTAGTAATACCAACCACCATAGTGGTGGTGTCAAAAATTAAGCCCGGCGTCACATAATTCTTATGTCCACCACCATAGGATGGGGGTTTACTAATCTAGTCATGTTTATGTTTGTAACATCTTGAAATATTGACCTAAGATCCTATAAAGTATATATATTCTTCATCGTCACGACGTTCTGAGTCGATCTAGCCATATCTGTCCCTCTGTCCGTCTGTCGAAATCATGATAGCGGTCGAACGCGTAAAGCTTAGACGATTGAAATTTTGCGCAGATACTTACTCGTTGGGAATGGGGCTATATAGGTTCAGAATTGTATATAGATTGCATATAAACCGATCTCCCGTTTTGACTACTTGAGCCCCTAGAAAGCGCATTTTTTGTCCGATTTGGCTTAAATTTGGCACATAGTGTTCCGTTACGACTTCCAACAACTGTGACAAGTACGGTACAAATCGGTCTATAACCTGATATAGATTCCATATAAATCGATCTCACGATTTGACTTCTTGAGATAATGGAATCCGCAATTTTTGTCCCATTCGGCTAAAAATTTGGTCTATAACCTGATATAGTTTCCATATAAACCGATCTCCCGATTTGACATCTTTAGCCCCTGAAAGCAGCAATTTTCATCCGATTTTGTTAAAATTTTGCACATAGTGTTCTGTTATGACTGCTATAACCTGGTATAGCTCCCGCATAAACCGGTCTCTCAATTATCCTTGTTCTGTTCCTAAAAGCTTTAAATTTTGTTGGTTTGACAGAAGTTTGGTATGTAGATTAAAATTATGTCTTTCAACTTAATTTATTTTGTATCAATATTTAGCAGAATCCATTGTGGTGGGTTCCTAAAATTCGACCCGGCCAAACTTAGCACGCTTTATAACGCACGTTTTATAACAGTGATAGGCATATTAACACAGTTGAAAATAATAAATTGTGTTTTATGAGGGGCAGTAAATCACGAGCAAACAACCAAGTGCACAATAACAACAACAAATTGAACAAGTAAAAGCGTGCTAAGTTCGGCCGGGCCGAATCTTATATACCCTCCACCATGGATCGCATTTGTCGAGTTCTTTTCCTGGCATCTCTTCTTAGGCAAAAAAGGATATAAGAAAAGAGTTGCTCTGCTATTAAAACGATATCAAGATATGGTCCGGTTCGGACCACAATTAAATTATATGTTGGAGACCTGTGTAAAATTTTAGCTAATTCGTATAAGAATTGCGCCCATTGGGGCTTACGAAGTAAAATAGAGAGAACGATTTATATGGAATCTGTATCGGGCTATAGACCGATTCAGACCATAATAAAAACGTTTGTTGATGGTCATGAGAGTATCCATCGTAAAAAAATTTCAGGCATATCGGATAATAATTGCGACCTCTAGGGGTCAAGAAGTCAAGATCCCAGATCGGTTTATATGGCAGCTATATCAGGTTATGAACCGATTTGAACCTTATTTGACACAGTTGTTGAAAGTAAAAATAAAATACGTCATGCAAAATTTCAGCCAAATCGGATAGGAATTGCGCCCTCTAGAAGCTCAAGAAGTCAAATCCCCAGATCTGTTTATATGACAGCTATATCAGGTTATGAACCGATTTCAACCATACTTGGCACAGTTGTTGGATATCATAACGAAATACTTCGTGCAAAAATTCATTCAAATCGGATAAGAATTGTGCCCTCTAGAGGCTCAAGAAGTCAAAACCCAAGATCGGTTTATATGGCAGCTATATCAGGTTATGGACCGATTTAAACCATACTTGGCACAGTTATTGGGTATCATAACAAAACACGTCATGCGAAATTCCATTCCAATCGGATAAGAATTGTGCCCTCTAGAGGCTTAAGAAGTCAAGACCCAAGATCGGTTTATATGGCAGCTATATCAGGTTATGGACCGATTTAAACCATACTTGGTACAGTTGTTGGATATCATAACGAAATACTTCGTGCAAAAATTCATTCAAATCGGATAAGAATTGTGCCCTCTAGAGGGTCAAGAAGTCAAGACCCAAGATTGGTTTATATGGTAGCTATATCAGGTTATGGACCGATTTGAACCATACTTGGCACAGTTGTTGGGTATCATAACAAAACACGTCGTGCGAAATTCCATTCCAATCGGATAAGAATTGCGCCCTCTAGAGGGTCAAGAAGTCAAGACCCAAGATCGGTTTATATGCTAGCTATATCATGTTATGGACCGATTCGAACCATACTTGGCGCTGTTGTTGGATATCATAGCAAAACACGTCATGCAAAATTTCATTCCAATCGGATAAGAATTGCGCACTCTACAGGCTCAAGAAGTCAAGACCCAAGATCGGGTTATATGGCAGCTATATCAGGTTATGGACCGATTTGAACCATACTTGGCACACTTGTTGGATATCATAACAAAACACGTCGTGCAAAATTTCATTCTGATCGGATAAGAATTGCGCACGCTAGAGGCTCAAGAAGTCAAGACCCAAGATCGGTTTATATGGCAGCTATATCAGGTTATGAACCGATTTGAACCATACTTGGCATAGTTGTTGGATATCATAGCAAAACACGTCATGCAAAATTTCATTCCAATCGGATAAGAATTGCGCACTCTAGAGGCTCAAGAAGTCAAGACCCAAGATCGGTTTATATGGCAGCTATATCAAAACATGGACCGATATGGCCCATTTACAATACCAACCGACCTACACTAATAAGAAGTGTTTGTGCAAAATTTCAAGCGGCTAGCTTTACTCCTTCGGAAGTTAGCGTGCTTTCGACAGACAGACGGACGGACGGACGGACGGACGGACAGACGGACGGACATGGCTAGATCGACATAAAATGTCGCGACGATCAAGAATATATATACTTTATGGGGTCTCAGACGAATATTTCGAGTAGTTACAAACAGAATGACGAAATTAGTATACCCCCCATCTTATGGTGGAGGGTATAAAAATGACAACTATATACGAAGGTCGTACGAAGGCACACAGGTTGCTTACAATATCCGTGTGCTGCTGTTCGTTTTATGTGCGGTTGTGTGTTTCTGCCCATTAACAGATGCGGGTAAATACATACACACTATTACACAATATTGTGTGAACAAGAGTATAAGCCCATGGGCTTTGAAATAGTTTGCAAATGTGTGAGTGTGCCCTTCACTGTTTTATCACCTTCACTATGGGGTATACATATTTTATTATTTCGTTTGCCATTGTTTTATTATTATTTTAATTTGATCCGTAGACAGACACTTGACGCCGCACAATAGGGAAACAGCGAAAAAAATTGGAAATAAGTTTACAATTTTTACCTGTTGATCTAGACATTTATAGAGGAGGACATACACAGAAAAAATTAAAAACTAGGTTCAATTAAGAAATTTGTACATTCAATTAAAAAATTAGCTGAAATTGGTCCTATCAAAGAATTTGTGTTATTAATTAACAATTTTGCACGAACAGTCTTGCAGTCTAAGAAGGGATTAAGCAGGGATTGGTTCTGCGGTATACTCTTCGCCGCCAACGTCGGACTATAGCAGTTGGGTAAAATGTTCTTTCCATATCCTCAGCATGTTATCTGTGTCAGTTACCAGATTTCCTTCTTTGTCTCTGCAGGAGGATGTGCCTTCACCAAAGCCATCGGTTTGATGTTTAATTCTTTGGTAGAATTTCCGGACTTCATTCTGACTCCTGTACATCTGAATTCGCTCACACTCACGTCTTTCCATTTCCTTTTTCTTTCTGAGCAATAGACGTTTCTCCTCTCTTCTTTTCTCGCTATACCTCTCCTTCATCTGGCGCGTTGCTACTGATTGCAGGGTTGCTCTATATGCCGCATTCTTGGATTCAGTAGCATCTCGATACTCTTGGTCGTACCATGGGTTTCTCGGGGGAGGCTTCCGGTACCCAAGTACGGATTTCGCGGCATTTTCCATGCAGTTAGTTAGCCACTGCGCCATTATATCATCGGAACAAGGAGTGCTTTCATCAAGCAGTTGGATATTACAAAAAGTTATACAAGAAATTATTTATTTAAAACAAACAATTTAATAATTCCTTGACTATGAATACAGCATACAACGTGTACAATAGTAGGGAACATAAGCATCATCATTCTTTGCATTTCGGCCATAAGGAGGCGTCTTTGCTACTTCGGAAAAGAAAACACCTCTGACATTCGATCTGGTTTTATAGCCCATGAATGCTCTTGAACCTGTGCATTGTTTGTATTCCAATTCGACTTTGTTTCGACATTGCACACTAAGGAAATTCCTTTCTCTATAGGGATATACACTTTCTGTGTAATAGCGTATGGAACGTTCATGTGAACACAGCAATGGAGTTTTTCCGCAACCAGGTTTGATGATATTCAAACCACCCGCATAAAAGTCAGCATCACCTAAAGCTTCTTCCAAGCCGAATTCACCTGGATTCGAATGAATAATATCCACAAAGTCAGCGTCACCCCGACCTAAACGAGGAAATACCACTGGAGTTAGAAAGCATGTTCTGGCAGGATCCAAGCCAGTTATACGAGGAAGTCTTCTCCCTGTTATTCTTTGATAATAACGTCCAGCACTACCCGCTATGTGAGCACCCAAACTATGACCTATTAAATGCAGACTTTTCGGGGTGATTCCCAAATTTCTCAGACCTATGGCAATAAATTGCCCAAGCCTAGTGGAAATGTAGGCCGAATTAATATAAAGATTTGTGATGTAACCTCCAGTGTTAGCAAACTGCAGAAAAAATAATATTCATTCATATTATTATGGAGAAATATAACCTTTGTTTTTATGGCCAACTCACCACAAAGTTGTGATCACCTCGACAGTGATAAGCCTGTGCTAGGTCTTCGATATATTCTTTATCTGGTTCAACTATCCAGCCGGATATAAAAACTACGGTTTTCTTGTTGACATCAAATTGCGGCGATTGTCGTAGCTTGCCGACATCTTTAATGGGAAATTCCAACTGTTCACATGGAGTTCGCAGTTGAAATGACACTCTGTCTATGTTGGGAACTTTCAAAGGAAATTGTCGGACTGTATTTGCAAAAATTTTACCTGTAAACAAATAAACTTTAATATATAGAGACTTATGTGGTACAATTTTGATAACTTACAAGCATCTTGGGTTGCATTTGATGCAAATTCTATAACTGTCTCAGTTAGGTAACTCGATGTAGGGTCAAAATTTGTTAGGAAGGATCCATAGCAAGCGGTACACCCTAAAAGAATTACAGCACTTGCGACTATGAAAATTTTCATGTTTTACTTTTTGCCAGTGATAGCGCTTAGCATTCGATGTAAATTAACTACGATATTCACATATGAAACACACATAAGGTAATGTCTTATTTGATAATGTTTCCTCAAAATACCTGTTTTTCACAACAGTAGTAATTCAAGTTCGTGTGTTTGTAGTAATTAAATTTATCGATTACATTGAGACTTGAATTCTATATGTAGTCATTCGGTGCAGTTAGTTTTTTAATTGCGGCAATTATATGTAAACTGGCAAGAAACCTATACTTTTATATACTGCTGCAACCATGCGAAGTGGATGCAGGCTCTACGACTTTACCCTTTGGAAGTCACTTGGCACCAAAGGTTGCTCGCTTACCAACTCTTTTCCATATGAGTAAATATATCAAATTAATCATTGAAATTAGCTCAACATTTGAGAATTTGAAAAAAAATTAAGGCATGGTGATAGTTCTTAATAGAATGTTAATCTATGCTACTCTATGACCACCACAAATAACAAAAATCATCCTCTGTTGTTAAGTAATAAAGTCAATATTCTTTAATCAAAAGCTCAACTTGAAACCAATAACAAGTTATAGTCCGATTCGGACCATAAGTAATTTGAATATTGAAGATCATAGTAGAAGTCATTGGGTAATATTTCAGTCCATTCTGATAAGTACTGCGCCTTGTAGAGGCTCAAGAAGCATATTCGGGAGATCGGTTTATGTAGGAGCTATATTAGGCTATAGATCGATTAAGACCATATTGGACACGTATATTGTACAAAATTTCAGCAAAATCGGCTGAAATTTTGACTTTAGAAGTCAAGATCCCAAATCGGTTTAAATGGCAGCTGTATCAGGTTATGTATCGATTTGAACCATATTTATCACAGTTGTTGGAAGTCATAACCAAATATTTCATGCTAAATTTCCGCCAAATCGGATAAGAATTGCGCTCTCTAGTGGTTCAAGAAATCAAGGTCCAAGATCGGTTTATATGGCAGCAATAATAGGCTGTAGACCGATTTAAACTATATTTTTCATAGTTGTTGGAAGTCATAACAAACAACTTCATGCAACATTTCAGCCAAGTTGGACGAGAATTGCACCTTCTATTGGCTCAAGAAGTCAAGATCGGTATATTTGGCAGCTATATGAAGTTATGGACTAATTTCAACCATACTTAGCACAGTTGTTGGAAGTCATAACAAAACACTTCATGCTTAATTTCAGCCAAATCGGATGAGAATTGTGCCATCTAGAGGCTCAAGAAGTCAAGACCCCAGATCGGTTTATATGGCAGCTATATTAGGTTATGGACCGATTTCAACCATACTCAGCACAGTTGTTGGAAGTGATACCAAAACACCACGTGCGAAATCTCTGCCAAACCGGATAAGAATTGCGCCTTCTATTGGGTTGCCCAAAAAGTAATTGCGGATTTTTCATATAGTCGGCGTTGACAAATTTTTTCACAGCTTGTGACTCTGTAATTGCATTCTTTCTTCTGTCAGTTATCAGCTGTTACTTTTAGCTTGCTTTAGAAAAAAAGTGTAAAAAAAGTATATTTGATTAAAGTTCATTCTAAGTTTTATTAAAAATGCATTTACTTTCTTTTAAAAAATCCGCAATTACTTTTTGGGCAAACCTATAGATGCTCAAGAAGTCAAGATCCAAGATCAGTTTATATGACAGCTATATCAAAACGTGGGCCAATTTGGCTTATTTACAATTCCAACCGACTTACTTTAATAAAAAGTATTTGTACAAAATTTCAATTTTACTCCTTCTAAAATTAGGGTGCTTTCGACAGACGGAGGGACATGGCTAGATTACTTTATGGGGTCTTAGATGCATATTTGGAGGTGTTACCAACGGAATGACGAAATTATTATATCCTACATCCTATGGTGGAGGGTATAAAAATGTACTAAATTCGGCCGGGACGAATCTTGAGTACGCACAACCATAGATTATTCTAAAAATTTATAATAATTAACTCTTGTTATACCCTCCAGCATAGAATGGGGGTATGCTAACATCATCATTCCGTTTGTAACTCATCGAAGTAATCATCTGAGTACCAACAAAGTATATATATATTCTTGATCGTCTTGACATTATAAATCTTTTTAGACGTGTCTGTTACTACTTCTTATTAGTGCAGGTCAGTTGGGATTTTAAATGGGCCAAATCGTTCCATGCTTTGAGATAGCTGCCGTAATTTTAATCCGATTTGGCTGCAATTTTGCACGTTACGTTTTGCTATGACTGCGAACTGAAGACTTACGTAGAGTGTGAACTGAAGAAAATAACGCTGGTGTATCGGCCAATATTAATGATGACCATCAATTATCGTAGCAATTGGGCCTCTGTTACTCAAAAACGTGGAAAATTTTGCTGAAGGATTTAGGTGTGAAGCCTTTCAAAATACTGGTGATGCAAGAATTGAAGCCGAACGACTTACCGCAAAGCAGAATTTATGGTGTATGGGCTCTTGGAAAATTGGCAGAAGATCCTCTTTTTTTATCCACTAAGGAACAGGGGCAAACTTCTCACATATCAATGAGTGCAAGTTTAAGCTCAATGATAAGAGGCCTCCTTTTTATAGCCGAGTCTAAACGGCGAGCCGCAGTGCGACACCTCTTTGCAGAGAAGTTTTACATGGCATAGTACCTCACAAATGTCGCCAGCATTAGGAGTGGAAAACCACGCTGAAAATTTTTTCTATTGGTCTCGCCAGGATTCGAACCCAGGCATTCAGCGTCATAGGCGGACATGCTAACCTCTGCGCTACGATGGCTCAATGGGTACGTTAATTAGTAGAATTGTCGATTTTTGGATTGAAGATCAGCCAGAAGCATTGCAAGAGCTACCAATGCATACATGAAAAGTCACAGTTTAGTGCGGTTTATGGGCTGGTGGCTTCATCTTCAAAGATGATGCGAATCGTTACATAACTGTGAATGGTGAGCGCTATCGTGAGATGACATCCAACTTTTTTTGCCCAAAATGCAAGAGCTTGACATGCATTACATGTGGTTACAACAATACAGTGCCACATGCCACACAGCACGCGTAACAATAAACTTATTGAGAGGCGAGTTCTGTGAACATTTTATTTCACGTTCGGGACCGGCCAATTGGCCGCCTAGATCAAGCGATTTAATGCCTTTAGACTATTTTTGTGGGGCTATTTTAACGTTTATATCTATAAAGGTAAGCCCGCTTCAATTGACGCATTAGAAGACAACATTGATGCATTCATTTGTGAGATACCGGCCAAAATGATGAAAAGAGTATGCACTAAGCGAATGGACCATTTGAGCCGCAGTCACGGTCACGGTCAACACTTGCATGAAATAATCTTCAAACATTATATTATATTGGACAATTTAACGATGTCCATGTGTCTGTCCGTCTACCCGTCCGACTGTTGAAATCACTCTAAAGGCTTCAAAAATTGAGATATTGAGCTCAGATACGAGATATTGAGCACAGATACGTCTTTTTGATGCACGCTGGTTAAGTTTTTGAACGGGAATCGGAACATATTTGGCTATAGCTGCTATACAGACCGATTTTCCGACAAAGGGTCTAATGCCCATAAAAACTTCAATTTGCATCCTATTTCGCTGAAATTTGAAACAGACAGTTGTTTAGGCCTCCCGATATCTGATTCAAATATGGTTCAGATTGGAATATATTTAGATATAGCTGCCATATAGACCGATCTGCCGATAAAGGGTCTGAAGCCCATAAAAGCATTATTTATTTCCCAATTTTGCTGAAATTTAAAACCGTGGGTTATTTTAAGCCATCTGACCTAAATATGGTTCAGATCGGAATATATTTAGATATAGCTGCTATATAGACCGATCTTCCGATAAAGGGTCTGAAGCCCATAAGAGATTTATTTTTTTTATTCGATTTCGCTAAAATTTAAAACAGAGATTAGCTTTAAGAATACAAACATCTGGCCCAAATATAGTTTAGATCGGACTATATTTAGATATAGCTGCCATATAGACCGATCTTCCGACAAAGGGTCTGAAGCCCATAAAAGCTTTATTATACCCACCACCGACGGATGGGGGTATATTCATTTTGTCATTCCGTTTGCAACACATTGAAATATCCATTTCCGACCCTATAAAGTATATATATTCTTGATCAGCGTAAAAATCTAAAACGATCTAGACATGTCCGTCCGTCTGTCCGTCTGTCTGTTGAAATCACGCTACAGTCTCCAAAAATAGAGATATTGAGCTGAAATTTTGCACAGATTCCTTTTTTGTCCATAAGCAGGTTAAGTTCGAAGACTGGCTATATCGGACTATATCTTGATATAGTCCCCATATAGACCGATCCGCCGATTTAGGGTCTTAGGCCCATAAAAGCCACATTTATTGTCCGATTTCGCTGAAATTTGGGACAGTGAGTTGTGTTAGGCCATTCGACTTCCTTCGTTAATTTGGATCAGATCGGTTCAGGTTTGGATATAGCTGCCATATAGACTGATCCTCCGATTTAGGGTCTTAGGCCCATAAAAGTCACATTTATTATCCGATTTTGATGAAATTTGGGACAGTGAATTGTGTTAGGCCCATCGGCATCCTCCGTCAATTTGACTCAGATCGGTACAGATTTGGATATAGCTACCATATAGACCGATCCTCCGATTTTGGGTCTTAGGCCCATAAAAGCCACATTTATTATCCGATTTTGCAGAAGTTTGGGACGGTGAGTTGTCTTAGGCCTTTCGACATCTTTCTTCAATTTGGCCCAGATCGGATCAGATTTGGATGTAGCTGCCATATAGACCGATTTCTTGATTTAAGGTTTTGGGCCTATAAAATTCTCATTTATGGTCCGATGTCGCCGAAATTCGGGACAGTGAGTTAATTAAGCCCCGATCGCACAGATCGGTCTAGATTTGGATATAGCTGTCATATAGACCGATATCTAGGTTTTAGGTTTTGGGGCCATAAAAGACGCATTTATTGTCCGATGTCGCTGAAATTTGAGACAGTGAGTTTACTTAAGCTCATCGACGTCCATCTTTAATTTGGACCAGATCGGCCCAGATTTGAATATAGCTGCCATATAGACCGATCTCTCGATTTAAGGTTTTGGGCGTATAAAAGGCGAGTTATTGTTCGATTTCGCCGAAATTCGGAACAGTGCTTTGTGTTAGGCTCTTCTACATTTTTCTGCAACTTGGCCCAAATCGGTCCAGATTTGTGTATAGCTGCCATGTAGACAGATATGTCTATTTAAATCTTGGCCGCATAGAAGTTGCATTTATAATCCAATTTCACTGAAATTTGACACAGTGACTTATGTTAGGCTTTTTGACATCCGTGTCGTATATGGTTCAGATCGATTTATTTTTAGATATAGCTACTACGCTTATAAGTATTTGGTCCAAATCGGATCATAATCTTATATAACTGCTATGGGACATAAGATATATTTTCACCGAATTTTGATGAAAGGTGGTTAACATATATACCCGAGGTGGTGGGTATCCAAAGTTCGGCCCGGCCGAACTTAACGCCTTTTTACTTGTTAATTGATAAAATTTAAGTCAATATTTTTTTCTGTGGTGGTCTTGTTGGGTACCTTTTGCACAACCTAACTTAAAAGTTACTTCTCAGAATTTTTTTTTTATCACAGACATTTATTACCCAATCACATTCTCATCAACTAACACATCGCCCACACGAATCAAACCGATATGAGTCATCGGTGGTTGCATTTGCCCCAAATGGTGATTCGGGCCTTACAGGCACATAATGCATTCCTCTCGAGCGGCCAGCATTGGCAAACCCCATAATTGATCTGGGGCCGCTGCATGTTTTCCTAGCCAAATCCTGATAGTCTTCGCACTGATACCCAATAAAGTTTAGCTCATTGCCGGGATAAATAGATTCGGCAAGATATTGTATGGAGATTTCATGGGAACAACGAATATTTATTCCGCATCCTTTTCTTGTGGGAGAGAGTCCTCCTGGAAAGAAATCTACATCACCCAATAACTCCTCCGTGCCAAGTTCCGATGGATTTGAGTGGATAATATCGGTGAATTGGGCGTAGCCTCTTTGTAAACTTGGAAAAATGGAAGGAGTTCGAAAACAAGGCCGTGCTGGATCTAGACCTGTGATTCGTGCTATTTTCCGCCCTGTTAGTTTGTAATAATAGCGCCCAGCAATACCCACAATATGGGCACCCAAACTATGACCAACTAAATGTATCCGATTGGGTGAAAGCCCCAGATTGCGCAAACCTATGGCCAAAAATCTACCCAGCTTGCCGGTGTTGTAGGCGGTGTTGGCATATAAAGTCGCCAGATAAGTTCCAGTGTTGTATAGCTGCAACGAGAGAGAGAGCAAATTACGATTAAGCACTTGGTTAACATCAATTTGAAGTATATCTTCTCACCACAAAGTTGTAACCTCCTCGGCAATTATAGGCTTTTGCCATGTCCGAAATAAAATATATTTCAGGTGGAGCAAAAAATCCTGCCACAAAGAACACCGTCCTTCGCACCGCATTAAACTGGGGATGATTCCTTAACATGTTCGCTTGAGTTACCGAGTATTCAATACGGCCGCATGGTAGTCTCAGTTGGAATGAGACCTTTTCAATTTGAGGGTCATTTAGGGGATTTCTAGAAACAGCTTCCGCAACAGCTCTACCTGAAACAACAGTAGTTAATAGCTGTTTTTTCAACGAATCTTTGCCACATACATGCCAAATCTGCTTTATTTGAAGTTATTTCCAAAATAAGATCCGCGAAGCCATCAGCATCAACCGTACTTAACAACAGAGCTTCTACTGTAAATAAAGTAATTGCATAGAACCGCATCTTTTACACTATACTCATTAGTATTTATCGATTTATTTGTTATGGAAGCGAGAGAAATAGAAATCACCGCGAACGCTGCACTATCATAACTATTCTGAAATATTGTCCTACTTTCCGTCCGAGGTACAAAACATACAGTGTATACAATTTTTTTAATGGGTCACAAAGCCATGAATTGTCGGATAAATATAATCGCTTATTAGTCTCATTAATTCAGAGGCTACTAGCTCTAACATTCTGAATGCTGGAAATGTAGCCAACCTCTAAACATTCAAACGTATATTAGAAAAGGTAAAAAAAGTTTTTCTATCTTTGTAGAAACAGCTAAAATTTTCTTGGCGTATAATTGCCCAGTAAAATAAATTGGAAGTTATTCTAAAAGAACCACATTTCATGTATGTAAAAAGTGAACAAGTAAAAGCGTGCTAAGTTCGGCCGGGCCGAATCTTATATACCCTCCGCCATGGATCGCATTGGTCGAGTTTCATTTCTCTTCTTAGGCAAAAAAGGATTTAAGAAAAGATTTGCTCTGCTATTAGAGCGATATCAAGATATGGTCCGGTTTGGACCACAATTAAATTATATGTTGGAGACCTGTGTAAAATTTCAGTCAATTCGAATAAGAATTGCGACCTTTGGGGGCTCAAGAAGTAAAATGGAGAGATCGATTTATATGGGAGCTGTATCAAGCTATAGACCGATTCAGACCATAAAAAACTCGTATGTTGATGGTCATGAGAGGATCCGTCGTACAAAATTTCAAGCAAATCGTATAATAATTGCGACCTATAGAGACTCAAGACACAGTTGTTGAAAGTAAGAATAAAATACGTCATGCAAATTTCAGCCAAATCGGATAGGAATTGCGCCCTCTTGAAGCTCAAGAAGTCAAGTCCCCAGATCTGTTTATATGAGAGCTATATCAGGTTATGAACCGATTTGAACCATACTTAGCACAGTTGTCGGATATCATAACAAAATACTTCGTGCTAAAATTCATTCAAATCGAATAAGAATTGCGCCCTCTAGAGGCTCAAGAAGTCAAGACCCAAGATCGGTTTAAATGACAGCTATATCAGGTTATGAACCGATTTGAACCATAGTGGGCACAGTTGTTGGATATCATAACAAAATACTTCGTGCAAAATTTCATTCCAATCGGATAAGAATTGCGCACTCTATAGGCTCAAGAAGTCAAGACCCAAGATCGGTTTATATGGCAGCTATATCAGGTTATGAACCGATTTGAACTATACTTGGCACAGATGTTGGATATCATAACAAAACACGTCGTGCAAAATTTCATTCCAATCGGATAAAAATTGCGCACTCTAGAGGCTCAAGAAGTCAAGACCCAAGATCGGTTTATATGGCAGCTATATCAAAACATGGACCGATATGGCCCATTTACAATACCAACTGACCTTCACTAATAAAAAGTATTTGTGCAAAATTTCAAGCGGCTAGCTTTACTCCTTCGCAAGTTAGCGTGCTTTTGACAGACAGGCGGACGGAGGACAGACGGACGGACATGGCTAGATCGATTAAGAATGACGTGTCGATCAAGAATATATATACTTTATGGGGTCTCAGACGAATATTTCGAGTAGTTACAAACAGAATGACGAAATTAGTATCCCCCATCCTACTGTGGAGGGTATAAAAAGTTTGTTCCTATTCTACATCTTGGAAAGTATTGTATAATAACACTGCATATGCCAAATTTAAACGCTTCTATGGAATGTAGCATGGGAGAGTTAGGAATGAATTCTTGATTCAGCGTTGGACAGTGGAAGAAAAAACAAGTAAAAAGGCGTTAAGTTCGGCCGGGCCGAACTTTGGATAATCACCACCTCGGCTATATATGTAAACCACCTTTCGTCAAAATCCGGTGCAAAACTCATAACTTATGTCCCATAGCAGAAATATGTGGAGGGGCTTAACTTAACTCTTTGTCTCAAATTTCGGCAACATCGGACAATAAATGCGCTTTTTATGGCCCCAAAACCTAAAACCGAGAGATCGGTCTATATGGCAGCTTTATCCAAATCTGGACCGATCAGTGCGATAATGCAGAAGTATGTCAAGGGGCTTAACTTAACTCACTGTCCCAAATTTCGGCGACATCGGACAATAAATGCGTGTTTTATGGGCCTAAGACCCCAAATCGGAGGATCGGTCTATATGGCAGCTATATCTAAATCTGGACCGATCTGAGCCAAATTCACAGAGGATGTCGGAGGGCCTAAGACAACGCACTGTCCCAAATCATAGCAAAATTGGCTAATAAATGTGGCTTTTATGGGCCTAAGACCCCAAATCGGAGGATCGGTCTATATGGCAGCTATATCCAAATCTAGACCGATCTAAGCCATATTGACGGAGGATGTCGAAGGGCCTAACACAACTCACTGTTCCAAATTTCATCAAAATCGGATAATAAATGTGGCTTTTATGGGCCTAAGACCCTAAATCGGAGGATCGATCTATATGGCAGCTATATCCAAATCTAGACCGATCTGAGCCAAATTGACGGAGGATGTCGAAGGGCCTAACACAACTCACTGTCCCAAATTTCAGCAAAATCGGATAATAAATGTGGCTTTTATGGGCCTAAGACCCTAAATCGGCCGATCGGTCTATATCAAGATATAGTCAAGATATAGTCTGATATAGCCCATCTTCGAACTTAACCTGCTTATGGACAAAAAAAGGAATCTGTGCAAAGTTTCAGCTCAATATCTCAAAGGCTGTAGCGTGATTTCAACAGACAGACGGACGGACATGTCTAGATCGTCTTAGATTTTTACGCTGATCAAGAATATATATACTTTATAGGGTCGGAAATGGATATTTCGATGTGTTGCAAACGGAATGACAAAATGAATATACCCCCATCCTTCGGTGGTGGGTATAAAAATCTAAATAGTAAAACATATACCGTGTGAGAACGAGTAAAGATATATCTTTGAAATTTGGTTTTTCTTTGTTTCTTTTTGAATTTTGCAGATAAAAGTGCCCTTAAACAAGTAAAAAGGCGTTAAGTTCGGCCGGGCCGAACTTTGGATACCCACCACCTCGGGTATAAATATAATCACATTTCGTCAAGATCCGGTGAAAAATTCATACCTTATGCCCCATAGCAGCTATATCGAAATGTGTTCCAATTTGGACAAAATATTAATAAGTACAAGTCATTGTTCAATTGTGTATAACAAAATATTGATCTTTTCAGGAGCTATATTTAAAAATAAACCGATCTGAACCATATACGACACTGATGTTGAAAAGCCTAACATAAATCATTGTTTCAAATTTCTGTGAAATCGGATTATAAATGCACCTTTTATGGCGCAAAACTTCAAATCGAGATATAGGTCTATATGGCAGCTATATTTAAATCTGAACCCATTTGAGCCAAGTCGCAGAAAAATTTCGAAGAGCCTAACACAACTCACTGTACCAAATTTCAGCGAATTCGGACAATAAATTCTCCTTTTATGGCCCCAAAAGCTTAAATAGGGAGATCGGTCTATATGGCAAATGTATCCAATTCTGAACCGATCTGCGCCAACTTGAAAAAGAATGTCGAAGGGCCAAACACAACTCACTGTGCAAATTTCGGCGACATTGGACAGTAAATGGTCTTTTCATTGGACCAAAACCTTAAATCGAGAGATCGGTCTATATGGCAGCTATATGCAAATCTTGATCGATAAATGCGCCTTTAAAATAAAATGGGGAGATCGGTTTATAGGGGAGCTGCATTAGGCTATAAACTGACTCACGCCTTTGACGACACGTATGTTAAAGGTTATGAGAGAAGCCGTTGTACAAAATTTCAGCTAAATCGGATAATAATTTCGCACTTTAGAGGCTCAAGATCCCGGATCGGTTTATATGGCAGCTATGTATCGATTTGTGCCAAACTTAGCAAAGTTATTGGAAGTCATGACAAAACACCTCATGCAAAATTTTAGTCAAATCGGAAGAGAATTGCGCCCTCTAGAGGCTCAAGAAGTCAAGACCCAAGATCGGTTTATATGGCAGCTGTATCAAAATATGGACCGATTTGGCTCATTTACAATTCAAACTGACCTACACTTATAAAAAGTATTTTTTGCAGAATTTGAAGCGGCTAGCTTTACTCCTTCGAAAGTAAGCGTGCTTTCGACAGACAGTCGGACAGACACGGTTAGATCGACTTAAAATGACATGACAGTCAAGTTTATATACACTTTGAGGGGTCTCAGACGCATATTCGAGGTGTTACAAAGAGAATGACGAAATTAGTATACCCCCATCCTATTGTGGAAAGTATAAAAATCATATAGAATTTACTGAAAAGGATGTAGAAAAAATTTAACACTTTTTGACAATAATCCTGTCGTAAAAAAGCGGAAGTTTATTGGGATGTGTATTACACACGGCTCAAGGAATACAATAAGATTACCAGAGCGGCAAAACGTGTCTCCTGGAAGCTTTTCTGCGAACAGTGCGATAGCGTTAATGACGCCGCCAAAATAAAAAAGTTTCTCTCTAAACTGAAACTTGGTGGACGACATGGGTGTGAGAGCAGAGACAACGGAGGACATGTTGAGGCTTTTGATGAAAACCCATTTTCCACGGGATACGAAGGGACTCACGGAGACATCTGGCCAACATTTTCACAGCGTGCCTAGGACTTGCATATACTCCAAAAGCCTGGCAGGGGGCAAGGGTGGTGTTAGTTATGCGACACCAAAGGCCTACAGACCCATAACCCTTACGTCCTTTCTACTCAAAACCACGGAACATATTATAGACACCATGATAAAGAGTAGGACATCCAGCGAACTGCCCAAATACAAACAGCATGCCTATGTCAAGGGAAGGTCGGTGGAGACTGTCCTACACGAGGTTGTGCATAAAATTGTGGAATCCTTCAATGCCAAAACGTACACACTGGCGATATGCATTGACATCGAGGGGGCTTTTAATAATGTGGGGACCGACACGCTAATCCAATCCTTAGGCTTGTACCAGGTGGATCCGGTCCTTAGAGACTGCGAAAGAACAGGTGGATAAATTGTGTCTCCCAAGGCATAAATATAAGGGAGAAAGTGGCACAGGGCACGCCACAGATGGGGCATTTTATCGCCACTCCTATGGGTGACCACCACAAATGACCTATTACGGATGCTGACCGAGGAGGAATTTGAACCCGTCTGCTACGCAGACGATGTTAAAATATTTCTAAGGGGTAAGGATCCGAAGGAGCTACGCAGAAGGGCCAAAAGGATCTTGCATATCGCATATGATTGGGCTAGACCCAGAGGTCTCAATGTTAACCCAGAGAAGACGGAAATATGCCTGTTCACGAGGAAGACGAAGGTGGGCCAATTTAACGCACCACGTTTCCTCAATAAGACGATTTCGATATCTGACAAAGCAAATACTTAGGTGTGATCTTGGACAGGAAACTAAATTGGAAGTGTCACATTCGGGAGCGTACTGAGAAGGCTCACAGATGTTGGGCACTATGTAGACGGGTCGTTGGCTCTGAATGGGGCCTGAAACCTGGGATAGTCCACTGGCTCTACAGGAGCGTGATTAAACCAATACTACTTACGCCTCAGTAGTTTGGTGGACTGCTATGGAGAAAAAGTGCAATATAAGGACCATACATCAGGTTCAGAAAACATGTTGTCTTGGCATAGGAGGAGCGATGAGGACCACGCCCACTAGGGTACTGGAGACTATTCTAGATAACCGATCCATTGACATACAGATTAAGTGTGAGGCAGCCAATGCGGCTATGAGACTTAAGGCGATGGGAGAATGGGTTGAGGATGGGAGCAGCTCATACCATCGCAGTATAATCGAGGCGATGATAGGAAACCTGGAAGGAAGGGAAGAGGTTTTCGATCGGATACCTGGGAGGATCCTTGAAGTCGAGTGCGAGGCACTGCTGCTATCGACACAGTCTTGGATTAACGGAACCCTAGTATTGCCATCTGGACGATCATGTTACACGGATGGATTAAAGCTAGAGGACAGAGTTGGCCTAGGAGTTTACACTGAGAACCCAAGGACTGAGATCTGTTTTAGACTGCCTGACTATAATACGGTCCTGCATGCGCAGATCGGGCGATCGCGGAATGCGTGGTGTGGTGCTAACGCGAGGACATCGATTGTGAACATTTTTACCGATATTAAAATTGCCATAAGGTCAATAACAAATAGGACGTTAAGTCCACAAACAGTCTTGCAGTGTAAGATGGAGATTAACGCCTACTCTGAGGATGGCAAAATCCGCATCGTTTGGGTGCCGGGACATAACCTAGTAAGGGGAAATGAAAGGGCAAACGATTTGGCGGTGAAGGCCAGAGGACTGCCGTCAATAAACTTGGTTAACCCGAAGCCTTTCAGGTCGACGCAGTCCGTGTTAAGGGGGTGGGCGACGAATGCGCATGCAACATTGGGGAACAGCGAAACGGTAGTAGGAAGGCGAAAATCCTATTGGGGGTTCCAGATCGTGAGAAGACGATGCTATTACTGAAAGGAAGCAAGAAGGAGGTCAGTATGGCTATTGGTATCATAACGGGACACATAGGACTACGAGGTCACTTATGTAAAATGGGTGCGGCAAGTGCTAGCATGTGAAGGGCATGCGGGGAAGATGATGAGACGTTGAAGCATTTCCTTTGTCATTGCCCGGCTTTCGCGTACAACAGATACCGGTCCTTAGGTGGTGAAACAATATATGACTTGAACCATCTTAGGGGAGTGGTATTGAGAAAACAATTAAGAATTTTGTAAGTAGCACGGAATTCCTATCTTAAAATGTTCTTTTTAGAGGTTACTTTATAAATTTTAAAGCGCACAACAAGCCGATTATTGGCTAAGGTGTATGTTCAAAGTGACATGGGGCGGATTTATATCTGCACCCTCTTTTCAACCTAACCTAACTGCTGTAATAGCAGAGCTACTGCCACAATATCAGTAAAATTGACTACCAATATTCAGCAGACAGTGTTTGCTATTTTCAGCAAACTTTTATCTATGAGTGTATGTTATAGTCACCTGGAACATATGTATGTAATAGTCAACTGGATCTACACCCTTGAAAAGAGGTAAATTCTTGCACCTCTTAAGATTAAGCGCAATGCCATTAACTCTGCACAAGTCCACCAGAGTGCTAAATTCTTGGAAACAATGTAATTAAAGTAAAATCTTTGTAGACGGTCGTGTAAACAAGAAGCTATTCAATTCACAAGAACTGAAGGGAAACCCATCATATCAAATTTAAACAGTAATAAATCACCACAGTATCAAAAGCCTTAGTAAAATCTCGGTAACTTATATCTGCTTGAAATCTGTTTGCAGAACCATCATAAATATGACACGTCATTTCCAACAGATTGGTCAAAGTCGATCTTCCCCTAACAAAGCCGTGTTGGTTAAGTGAATTAGTGGGATATTCATTGAGATACCAGTAGTTCATCTTTGGACTTTCAACAAACTGTTGAATCTGTCGACTGGTGTATGTCGTTGCCATCCCGCTTACAGATGCCCCCATGCTGGGATCACTAGCTGAAACGCCTTGTCGTTTCGAATATCATAGGCACTCGGTATTTAAGCAAAAGCCTGAGCCATCCGGCCCCTAACTGAGGCTCTCCTTTCGAAACCGATAGTAACCGAAGTATTGCGTAACTGTAAATTTTTGTGATTTAGCTCCAGTGTCAACTAAAAATTACCGATATAATGCACCGTTTTAAAGATTTTTTGATCTACAGTTATATGGGATACTCTCTACGCGAAAAAAAATCAAAATCATTTCCGATTTATACGATACAATTTACCTTTTTATATTGTTTTCACTGATCTATTTACCACTTCTTAGCGCTTTCATTGTAGTGTTTGTATCATTATACCCACCACCGAAAGACGGGGGTATATTCATTTTGTCATTCCGTTTTTAACACATCGAAATATCCATTTCCGACCCTATAAAGTATATATATTCTTGATCAGCGTAGAAATCTAAAACGATCTAGTCATGTCCGTCCGTCTGTCTGTTGAAATCGCGCTGCAGTCTTTAAAAATAGAGATATTGAGCTGAATCTTTGCACAGATTCTCTTTGTCCATAAACAGGTTAAGATCGAAGATGGGCTAAACCGGACTATATCGTGATATAGCCCAGATTTGGATATAGCTGCCATATAGACTGATATCTCGATTTAAAGTCTTGTCCCCATAAAAGCCACATTTATAATTTCACTGAAATTTGACATAGTGACTTATGTTAGGCTTTTCAACATCAGTGTCGTATATGGTTCAGATCGTCTTATTTTTAGATATAGCTACTTAAAAGACCAATATTTCGTTCTACACAATTGAACAATGACTTGTACTTATAAGTATTTGGTCCAAATCGGAACCTATTTCGATATAACTGCATGGGGCACAAGGTATGCATTTTTCACCGGATTTTGACGAAAGGTAGTTTACATATATACCCGAGGTGGTGGGTATCCAAAGTTTGGTCCGGCCGAACTTAACGCGTTTTTACTTGTTTTTTAATAAAATAAAAATTCTACGAAATTTGTTCGGAGCAAGAAGTCTTGCCAATATTTGATCAAATCAAATTTTAAATAAAATAGATGCTCAAACTAAATCACCTCAATGTACACGCTTTTGAAAAACGTCACTTGTGCGTAAGTATGGCATTGTAGAGATAGTTTTTATACCCACCACCGAAGGATGGGGGTATATTCATTTTGTCATTCCGTTTGCAACACATCGAAATATCCATTTCCGACCCTATAAAGTATATATATTCTTGAACAGCGTAAAAATCTAAGACGATCTAGGCATGTCCGTCCGTCTGTCCGTCTGTCTGTTGAAATCACGCTACAGTCTTTAAAAATTGAGATATTGAGCTGAAATTTTGCACAGATTCTTTTTTTGTCCATAAGCAGGTTAAGTTCGAAGATGGGCTATATCGGACTATATCTTCATATAGCCCCCATATAGACCGATCGGCCGATTTAGGGTCTTAGGCCCATAAAAGCCACATTTATTATCCGATTTTGCTGAAATTTGGGACAGTGAGTTTTGTTAGGCCCTTCGACATCCTTTGTCAATTTGGCTCAGATCGGTTCAGATTTGGATATAGCTGCCATATAGACCGACCCTCCGATTTAGGGTCTAAGGGCCATAAAAGCCACATCTTTTATCCGATTCCACTGAAATTCGGGACAGTGAGTTGTGTTAGGTCCTTCGACATCCTTTGTCAATTTGGCCCAGATCGGTTCAGATTTGGATATAGCTGCCATATAGACCGATCCTCCGATTTATGGTGTTAGGCCCATAAAAGCCACATTTATTACCCGATTTTGCTGAAATTTGGGACAGTGAGTTTTGTTAGGCCCTTCGACATCCTTCGTCAATTTGGCTCAGATCGGTTCAGATTTGGATATAGCTGCCATATAGACCGACCCTCCGATTTAGGGTCTAAGGGCCATAAAAGCCACATCTTTTATCCGATTCCACTGAAATTCGGGACAGTGAGTTGTGTTAGGCCGTTCGACATCCTTTGTCAATTTGGCCCAGATCGGTTCAGATTTGGATATAGCTGCCATATAGACCGATCCTCCGATTTATGGTGTTAGGCCCATAAAAGCCACATTTATTACCCGATTTTGCTGAAATTTGGGACAGTGAGTTGCGTTAGGCCCCTCGACATCTTTCTTCAATTTGGCCCAGATCGGTTCAGATTTCGATATAGCTGCTATATAGACCGATTTCTTGATTTAAGGTTTTGGGCCCAAAAATTGCTCATTTATTGTCCGATGTCGCCGAAATTTGGGACAGTGAGTTAAGTTAAGCCCCTTGACATTCATCTGCAATATCGCACAGATCGGTCCAAATTTAGATATAGCTGCCATATAGACCGATATCTAGGTTTTAGGTTTTGGGGCCATAAAGACGCATTTATTGTACGATGTCGCTGAAATTTGAGACAGTGAGTTTAGTTAGGCTCTTCGACGTCCTTCTTCAATTTTGCCCAGATCGATCCAGATTTGAATATAGCTGCCATGTAGACCGATCTCTCGATTTAAAGTCTTTGCCCCATAAAAAGCGCATTTATAATCCAATTTCACTGAAATTTTACATACTAACTTATGTTAGGCTTTTCCACATCCGTGTCGTATATGGTTCAGATCGGTTAATTTTTAGATATAGCTACTGTACTTATTAGTATTTGGTCCAAATCGGAACATGTTTTGATATAACTGATATGGGTCATAAGGTATGAAATTTCCACCGAGTTTTGATGAAAGGTGGTTTACATATATACACGAGGTGGTGGGTATCCAAAGTTCGGCCCGGCCGAACTTAACGCCTTTTTACTTGTTTTTATTATGGATGATCTATTAGCCTTATGGCCTATATGTAACGTTGATTAACTTGCATTTTAAGCATTCCTACCAGTTATCTTGTTTTCAATGTTTTAGTGATCAACAATTCAAAAGATTGTAACCAAAGGAAAAGTGTGCAAAGTTGTTTAACAACATAGCAAATAGCAGTGCGAAACGTTTCATTTATTGTTCAGATAACTTTAAGTCTTCTAGATTATATTTCAAAAGTAAAGATTTATATTTGATTATATATTTGCAGTATATGACTAAAGATGAAATTAAATTTAGAATGAAGCCGTATCTGCCGCAAACATTCCCTTAAGCTGAGTCAATTATTAGATGTAGATGTTAAAAGTCATAAATATACAGTGACTAAAAAAATTATTCGTATACCTACAGCTTTCAAATTCAAACATATTCTAACTGGTCAATAGATAACATAAAGAAACAGTTTTAAGTTTTTCTGATAAGTGTAAAGTAAAGTGTTCATATTCAGCATCGAAAAACAAAAAAAAGTCCAAACATTATGCAAAAAAATTATTAGTACATAGAGATATTTTTATTTTGTACAAATAAATATCTTCTTTCTTATATGTGACAAGTAAGAGTGTGCTAAGTTTGGCCGGACCGAATCTTAAATGCCCTCCAACATGGATCTCATTTGTCGAGTTCTATGCTATTGAAGCTATATCAAGTTATAGTCCCAATCGGACCATAAATGTCAATTTGTAATATTTTAGTTCATTCGGATAAGAAATGCGCCTTGTAGGGGCTCAAGGAGCAAAATCGGGAGATAAACTTATGGGAGCTATATCAAGCTATTCATCGAATCGGACCATATTAGACACATATGTTGAAAGTTATGAGAGAAGCCGTTGTACAAAATTTCAGCCAAATCGGATAAGAATTGCGCCTTCTAGAAGCTCAAGAAGTCAAGACCCAAGATCGGTTTATATGGCAGCTAAATCAGATAAACAAAATATTTCATTCAAAATCTCAGCCAAATCGGACAAGAATTGCGCCTTCTAGAAGCTCAAGAAGTCAAGACCGAAGATCGGTTTATATGGCAGCTATATCAAAACATGGACCGATTTGGCCCATTTAAAGGGTGATTTTTTTGAGGTTAGGATTTTCATGCATTAGTATTTGACAGATCACGTGGGATTTCAGACATGGTGTCAAAGAGAAAGATGCTCAGTATGCTTTGACATTTCATCATGGATAGACTTACTAACGAGCAACGCTTGCAAATCATTGAATTTTATAATTTCAACTCAGCAAAGTTATTGGAAGTCATAACAAAACACCTCAAGCAAAATTTCTGACAAATCGGATAAGAATTGTGCCCTCTAGTGGCTTAAGAAGTCAAGACCCAAGATCGGTTTATATGGCAGCTATATCAGGTTATAAACCGATTTCAACCATACTCAGCACATTTGTTGTAAGTCATTACAAAACAGCTCATACAAAATTTTATCCAAATCGGAAAAAAATGGTGCCCTCAAGAAATCAAGACCCGAGATCGGTTTATATGGCAGCTATACCAAAACATTGACCGATATAGTCCATTTACAGTCCTAAACGACCTACACAAATAAGAAGTATTTGTGCAAAATTTCAAGCAGCTGACTTAACTTCTTCGAAAGTTAGCGTGCTTTCGACAGACTGATGGACGGACGTATGGCTAAATCGACTTAAAATGTCACGACGAAATAGAATATATATATACTTTGTGGGATTTTAGTCGAATATTTCGAGGAGTTACAAACAGAATGACGAAATTAGTATACTCCCATCCTATGGTGAACGGTATAAAAATGAATTTGTGTTTGTTGGTTCGTTTATTTGTCTGTTCCGTATAGACTTAGAAATAACTGATCCGACTTTCTTGAAATTTTCACAGATGGTGCACAATGATCCCGTGATGAAAATAGAGGGCGGACCCTCCCTCTTACCCTAATTTTCAAAATCGCCAGATCTCGATGATGGGTGGTGCGATTTATGCGAAATTTTTTGTGCCGTCTTATAGTAACCTAAAACCAAAAATTTGGTATTTAAATTTCGGATGGGGTACCTAGGGGGCCACCCCATGCCCAAAACCTACCAAATATATATAAAGACCAATCACGACAAATCAAAGGTATTTTAGATTAGAAAACTTATCTGATATCCAATTGTCGGACCAATTACTTAAAGAACACCCCGAAACACACCTATATCGGACACATTCACCGACCATAGTAATATGCGACTCAAATGAAAGGACTCAAACGAAACTTCTCTAAGACCAAGTTTCTGGGGTCCATCCCTTCCCCAAAACACCCCCAAACAGGAGTTATTTACTGACCATGGCAATATGGGTCTCAAATAAAAGGTATTTAAGTGTAGAATACGAATTTGGTATTCAAATGTGCGACAAAGTGTTTGGGGGACCGCCCCTTCCCAAAAACACCCGCCAAAGAGGACAAATTTACGACCATAGTAATATGGGGCTCAAATGAAAGAACTTTGGGAGTAAAGCACGAATGTGATATCAATATTCGGGATATGTGTCTATGGGGCCACCCCTTTGCTGACAATTGCAATATGAGGCTCAATTAAGAGGTATTTTAGAGCAGAACACGAATCTGATAGATATTTTCAGAGCCAAGTCCTGAATGGCTGCCTATCCGCCAAAACACCCCCAAACCGAACATGTTTGCCGTCTATGGAAATATGGGCTCAAATGAATGGTAATTGGGAGTAGACCAAGAATCTTAAGTCAAAAACATCCCACCCCCATAGCAACCCCTAAATAGGACGTATTTGCTCGCTATGACAATTTGGGTCTTAAACAGAGTGAACCTCGATATAGATAGTTTTTAGGACCCGTACCCAAAACCGGACATATTTGTTGACTTTTGCAAAAGAAGTTTAAATAAAAGTTATTTGAGATTATAAAAAAAATTTTATATTAAATTTCGAGGCCAATGGCAAAATGGGGTTCATGCAGATTTAATTTCAGGGCTAAGTGTTTGTGGTACCACCCCACTCCCCAGAACACACCTAAATCGGATATATTTACCGACCAGGTCAGTGTGGGGCCCAAATGAAAGGTATTAGGGAGTAGAGCATGAAATTGATACCCACTTTCGGGACCACCCCCAAATCCCTCCAACCACCACCCTGGCGGCCTTCCCACTTCCAAAATCTCCATGAAATATCGGACTCACATTAAGTCTTTTAAGAATGGAGTACACCTAACATCCAAAATTAGATGAACCTAAAGCCAAAGAGCGAATTTTGAGACCAATAAAGATCAAAAGGGATTCAGATAAAGGCATTTATATTGTTATACTGTTAGTCAAGCGATTTACATATACTATTTTCGTAGCATGGTATTTGACTACGATCTATTTAATTTTCGAAAATAATAATGCAAAGGATAATTTTGTTCCATATAAAGTAAAAGAAGGCACAGCGGAGCGGGCCCGAAAACATAGGCTTTATAATTTTTTGATATCGGGAGGAGGGCGGTCCCTCACCCTAACACCTAAAGTACTTCCCAAAAATAAAAGTGGACCGATCGGGACAATATGGGATTCAAATGAAAGGTACTGAAGAGTAGAGTACGACTTTCATAATAGAAGTTGGGTCCAGGTACCAGGTACCGCTCCGTCCTCAAACCCCCCCCCCCCCCCCCCCCCAAAAAATTCGTCAAATGGATCACGGTGCTTTGCATACCAACCCAACTAAAGTAAATTGCATAGCACACATCTGAATTTGAACAGGGCTCTTTAACAAGACTTGATTCACAAGCGCAATAGAAAACCAGTAAGGAAGGACAAAAGTCTGGCGGTGCCGACTGTATAATACCCTACACCTACCCTATAAGTACAATGTGGGAGCTATATCCGATTCTGAACCAATTTTGATGAACCTCGGGAGCAAATATGTTCAAACTGTAATAACTACGATTGGCGAATGACAACATTATTGCAAATTTCCCAAAATCTGACGAACATATATATAGGAGCTTTATCTAATTCTGAAGCGATTCCGAGCAAACTTCTCAGATTATCAAACAATGCGCTTGCAGTAGTTCTTGGGTCGATTTCTATGAAAATCACCAGTACTATCGAGAGTCATAAGAAAATCCTTCCTGTAAAATTTCGAAAGAGTCCTTTTAAAACAGAGCACTTTCTTCTAATATTTCTCAAAATCGGAAGAACATATATATGGGAGCTATAAATAAATCTGAACCGATTTCGATGGGTATACTTATCAATGGGTTTATCTCTCTTCCTTTTGGGTGTTACAAACAAATTTACTAAACTAAATTACCCTGTACCACAGAAGTGGTGTAGGGTATAACACGTGTTAACATCTTCCAGTTGTGGTAAAATTTTTTGGGAATCTTAAAATCTAACAAAATAAAAAATTTTAGGAGGGTGCCGCCAAAAAAGATTTTTTAAAACCACCCAACTGCGTTGCATACATATATATTATATATGTATCTATGATCGAAGCATTAGTTAAAGTATTTCCCAAATCAAATCAATTAATGCATTAGTTTTCACATCAATAATCTCGATTGTGTCAGTTCTAATTAAATATACACTTTAAAGCATGACTGTTAAAATTTTCAAATACCGGCTTTTGCAAGAATTCTCGCTAAAAAAGAAACCTACACTCATACACAAACAGCATTGAATTCAATTGCAATTGCATATTATCCGAATTGCACTGCATTGCATTTTGGTTTTCTTCAAGCAATTAAAAATCAATTCGGTAAAAATCTTGTTCAATTATTGTTTAAACATTTTATTTAACAAATTGTTACGATACCTGGCAAAAGCAACCGACATCCATACACGTGCTATAGCCATCCATGAACGGTGTGTTCATTGCCCACGCCAAAGAAACCGCAAAATACAATTCAGCTACAAGAGCTATGGGCAATGTTTTCATGCATTTCTCAATATGGACTAAATTTTGGCTTTGGTTTTTGTTCGCAGTCGTACAAATATTAATTCGCAAATTGTTTGTATAACAAACCACAAATGTAAACACTTAGGTTGGATACAAACTACAACATGGCACCAACTGTGTTAGAAAAGAAAAAAGCGAGAAGTTTGTTGCGATCGTCCAAACAAACGTATGATATATTTTGAGCAAATATTTCTACCCCATTGGGTGTTAATTGTTTGTTAAGACCATTAAGGAAGGAACCTTAGAGACGTCTAAACTATTTTATGAAATTGTTCCATTTACTACCATATGTCACCAAACAAATTTGGAATAAATAACTAAGAGTTACTTTTCATTTAGAAAAAAATTCTATTGTAGCCGTTGAGTGGAGCGGACATGTTTTTATTTCGCCCCTCAAAGAAAAAATATCCGTATTTCGAAATAGATACCAGCTATTACGAAATATTTTAAAGCCTTTTTTGAGTAAGAGACTCAACTGCTGCGGTGGTGGCATCAGACCGTAGCATGTTATTCTCCCCTCCTATTGGTGTGGGTGCCCTGGCACCAGTAGTCGTGAGTAATGAGGAAGAGTCGAGACGAGACCGGAGGGATGCACAGTTCATCCCCAGCCTTTAAGTAAATGTGGTGTTTCCGACTCGGACTCAGACAGCGACGGTGTCAATGAAATATTCATCGCACCCGAATCGAGAGATGACAGCTATGTCCAAATCTAGACCGATCTGGGCAAAATTGAAGATGGATGTCGAGTGGCCTAATACAACTCACTGTGTCAAATTTCAGCAAAATCGGATAATAAATGTGATATTTATGGGACTAAGACCAAAAATGGGGAGAACGGTCTATATGGGGCTAAATCAAGATATAGTCCGATAAAGCCCATCTTCGAACTTAACCTGCTTATGGACAAAAATATTATCTGTGCAAAGTTTCGGCTCAATATCTCTATTTTTAAAGACTGTTGCGTGATTCCAACAGACAGACGGACGAAAATGGCTAGATCGTCTTAGATTTTTGCGATGATCAAGAAAATATATAATTTACAAGCTGACCCGGGCCCGCTCCGCTGCGCCTTCGTTTACTTTATATGGAACAAAAGTTTTCTTGGAGTATTTATTTTCGACAATTAAAGAGCTTTTAGTGAAATACCATGCTGCATAAATAGTATATCGCTTGACAAACAGTTTAACAATATAAGTGCCTTTATCTGAATCCCATACGATCTTTAGTGGTCTACGAATTTAAGTTTGAATGTAAGGTGTACTCCATTCTTAAAATACTTTATTTCAGCCCGATATTCTCATGATATCTGATTAAGGGGTGTTTTCGGGGGTGAGAGCCAAGTGTCTGGGGGACCAGAAAAAATATCAGCATCGTGCTCTTCTTTCAAATACTATTTATCTAAACCCCATATTGCCATTGGCTTAGGGGAGTTTACACGATGAGGCGGCCCCCAACACATGGGCCCAAGATAAGTTATTAAATTCGTTTTCAAATCACAAATACCTTTCATTTGGGCCACATATTGGCATGGTCGAAAAATTTTTACCCTTTGGGGGTCGTTTTGGGGGTGGGGTGATGCCCTAAATACATGGTCCTACATTTGGATATCTAATTCGTATTCTACTCCAAAATACCTGTATTTGAGCCCCATATTGCGATGGTCAGTAAAAAATTGCTGTTTGGGGGGTATTTTGGGAAAGGGGTAGACCCCCAGAAAATTGATCCCGAAAGTGGGTACCAAGTCTTGCTCTGCCCTCAATTCCTTTCATATAAGCTATACATTGACATGGTAGGTAAATATTCCCGATTTAGGGGTGTTTTGGGGATCAGCAATGTGCTCTGTTCTCATATATCTATATATCATTTATATAAACCCTATATTGCCATTGGCCGTGAAATTGGATACCAAATTCGTTTTCTAATCTCATTTAAACTCCTTATTGCAAAAGTCAGCAATTATGTCCGGTTTGGGGTAATGGCCTTAAACACTATAAATATTTAGTTACACTCTCTTTAAGACCCAAATTTTCTTGGTGACAGATGGTCCCTAATGTCGATATCAGATACATGGTCTACTCCCACATATCCTTAATTTGAGCCCCATATTTCCATAGTCGACAAACATGACCGGCTAGGGGGGTGTTTTGGGGGATGTGGCAGCCCATCCCCCCTAAGTGAGTTGGCCTTGAAAATATATATCAGATTTGTGTTCCACTTTTAAAACCCTCTTATGTGAGCCTCATATTGCAATAGTCAGCAAATACTTCTTATTTGAGAGATGTTGTGGGTGTGGGGTGGTCCCATAAACACTTTTCTTATCCTAAATACCTTTCATTTGAGTCCCATATTGTCTTGATTGGTCTAAATATATGTTTTGTGGGTTTTAGGTTGCGACTGCCACATTAGGTACCCCATCCGAAAATTGGATATCAAATTTTTATTTTTAGGGTACTATATGAGAGCACACAAAATGTCGCTTAAATCGCACCACCCATCTTCGAGATCTGGCGTTTCTGAAAATTAGGGTAAGGGGGAAGGTCGGCCAATGGTCCATGCGTCTAGTAAAATTTTGGCATACACTTTCCAACATTTCGGCCGGTATCTCACGAATAAATGCTTCAATGTCGTCTTCCAATGCGTCAATTGAAGCGGGCTTGTCTGTATATACACAAGATATATTCATTAACAGGTAGTTGTAGTTGTCTGTTTAAAGCATGCTAACTTTCGAAGGAGTAAAGCTAGCCGACTGAAATTTTGCACAAACATTTCTTATTAGTGTAGGTCGGTTGGGATTGTAAATGGGCTATATCGGTCCACGTGCAGCTATATAAACCGATCTGCGATCTTGACTTCTTTAGCCGCTAGAGGGCACAATTCTTATTCGATTTGGATGAAATTTTGCACGAGGTGTTTTATAATGACTTCCAATAACTGTGCTGAGAATGGTTGAAATCGGTCCATAACCTGATATTGCTGTCATATAAACCTATCTGGGGTCTTGATTTCTTGAGCGTCTAGAGTGCGCAACTCCTATCCGGTTTGGCTGAAATTTTGCACGACGTGTTTTGGTATGACTTTCAACAACTGTGTTAAGAATATTTCAAATCGGTCCATAACCTGATATAGCTGGCATATAAACCGATCTGGGGTCTTGACTTCTTGAGCCATTTATTATCCGATTTTGCTAAAATTTTGCATTGTTTGAATTGTTTTGTCATGCCTTTCAACAACTGTGCTAAGAGTAGTTCAAATCGATACATAACCTGATATAGTTGCCATTAAACCGATCTGAGGTCTTGATTTCTTGAGCCTATATAGGGAGCAATTCCTATCCGATTTGGCTGAAATTTTGCACGACGTGTTTTGTTATGACTTCCTATAACTGTACTAAAAATGGTTCAAATCGGTCCATAACCTGATATAGCTGCCATATAAACCGATATGGGATCTTGACTTCTTGAGCCTCTTAAAGGCGCAAGTATTATCCGATTTGGCTGAAATTTTGTACAACGGCTTCTCGCATGACCTTTAACATACGTGTCGAATGTGGCATGAATTCTTCTTCAGCCCCTTAAGTGCGAAATTCTTACTAGATTTGGGTGAAATTTTACACAATGACTTCTACTATGGTCTCCAATATTCAATATTCTTTTATCCTTTGTTTGCCTAAAGGGAGATACCGTGGAAAGAGCTAGACAAATGCGGTCTATGGTGGAGGGTATATAAGATTCGGCCCGACCGAATTTAGCACACTTTTACTTGTTTCTTCGAACATCCCCTTCATAATTAAGCAGCTGTAATTTTCAGTAAACAACAGACTTTTCAGCAGTCAGCCTGGAGCTCTGAAATTCCAGAACTACTGCTGAAAAAGCAGAACTACTGTTATTTTTGCAGAAAAATTAACTACTAATATTCAGCGGACAGTGTTTGCTATTTTCAGCAAACTTTTTTTCTATGAGTGTATGATCCGAATCCGTTCATAACATGATATAGCTCAATATTATACCAATATTTATCCATAATCTTTTGTTTGCCTATAGAGAGATACAAGTCAAAGAACTTGGCCCGACCGAACTTATACGATTTTTCTTGTTTTTTATACCCTCCACCATAGGATGGGGGTATACTAATTTCGTCATTCTCTTTGTAACACCTCGAAATATACGTCTAAGACCTCATAAAGTATATATATTCTTAACGTCATGTAATTTTAAGTCGATCTAGCCATGTCCGTCCGTCCGTCTGTCTGTTGAAAGCACGCTAACTTTCGAAGGAGTTAAGCTAGCCGCTTGAAATTTTGCACAAATACTTTTTATTAGTGTCGGTCAGTTGGAATTGTAAATGGGCCAAATCGGTCAATGTTTTGATATAGCTGCCATATAAACCGATCTTGGGTCTTGACTTCTTGAGCCCCTAGATGGCGCAGTTCTCGTCCGATTTAAATGAAATTTTGCATGTAGTGTTTTGGTATATCAACAACTGTACTAAGTATGATTCAAATCGGTTCATAATATGGTATAGCTGTCATATAAACCGATCTTGGAACTTCACTATTTGAGCCAATAGAGCGGGCAATTCTCATCCGATTTGGCTGACATTTTGCATGAGGTGTTTTGTTATGACTTTCAATAACTGTGCTAGGTATGGCGTAAATTGGTAAAGAACCTGATATAGCTGCCATATAAACCGATCTGGGATCTTAACTTCTTCCTCTAGAGGTTTAGAGGACGCAATTCTCATCCGATTTGTCTGAAATTTTGTACAACATCTTCTCTCATGACCTTCAATATACGTGTCTAATATGGTCTGAATCGATCAATAGCTTGATACAGCTCCCATATAAACCTATCTCCCGATTATGCTTTTTGAGCCCCTACAAGGCGCAATTCTTATCCGAATGAACTGAAATATTACACAATGACTTCAACAATGTTTAGCATTTATTTATGGTCCGAATCGGACTATAACTTGATATAGTTCCAATAGCATAAAAGTTTTTATTCAATATTCTATGTTTGAACTCGACAAATGCGATCAATGATGGAGGGTATATAAGATTCGGCCCGGCCGAACTTAGCACGCTCTTACTTGTTATACCCTCCACCATAGGATGAGGGGTATACTAATTTCGTCATTCTGTTTGCAACTACTCGAAATATTCGTCTGAGACCACATAAAGTATATATATTCTTGATCGTCGTGACATTTTATGTCGATCTAGCCATGTCCGTCCGTCCGTCCGTCTGTGTAGAGCTAGCCACTTGAAATTTTGCACACATACTTCTTATTAGTGTAGGTCGGTTGGTATTGTAAATGGGCCATATCGGTCCATGTTTTCATATAGCTGCCATATAAACCGATCTTGGGTCTTGACTTCTTAAGCCTCTAGAGTGCGCAATTCTTATCCGATTGGAATGAAATTTTGCACGACGTGTTTTGTTATGATATCCAACAACTGTCCCAAGTATGGTTCATATCGGTCCATAACCTGATATAGCTGCAATATAAACCAAGCTTGGGTCTTGACTTCTTGAGCCTCTAGAGTGTGCAATTCTTATCCGATTGGAATGAAATTTTGCATGACGTGTTTTGTTATGATATCCAAGTATGGTTCAAATCGGTTCATAACCTGATATAGCTGTCATATAAACCGATCATGTGTATTGACTTCTTGAGCCTCTAGTGCGCAATTCTTATCCGATTGGAATGAAATTTTGCACGACGTGTTTTGTTATGATATCCAACAACTGTGCCAAGTATGGTTAAAATCGGTTAATAACCTGATATAGCTGTCATATAAACTGATCTTGGGACTTGACTTCTTGAGCTTCTGGAGGGCGCAATTCCTATCCGATTTGGCTGAAATTTTGCATGACGTATTTTATTCTTACTTTCAACAACTGTGTCAAATAAGGTTCAAATGGGTTCACAACCTGATATAGCTGATCGGTTTATATGGCAGCCTCTAGAGGTCGCAATTATTATCCGATTTGCCTGAAATTTTGTACGACGGATCCTCTCATGACCATCAACATGCGTGTTTATTATGGTCTGAATCGGTCTATAGCCCGATACAGCTTCTATATAAATCGATCTCCCTATTTTACTCTTGAGCCCCCAAATGGCGCAATTCTTATTCGAATTGGCTGACATTTTACACAGGTCTCCAACATAAAGGGTGATTTTTTTGAGGTTAGGATTTTCATGCATTAGTATTTGACAGATCACGTGGGATTTCAGACATGGTGTCAAAGAGAAAGATGCTCAGCACTAGACTTACTAACGAGCAACGCTTGCAAATCATTGAATTTTATTACCAAAATCAGTGTTCGGTTCGAAATGTGTTCATTCACCGTAACGTTGCGTCCAACAGCATCTTCGAAAAAATACGGTCCAATGATTCCACCAGCGTACAAACCACACCAAACAGTGCATTTTTCGGGATGCATGGGCAGTTCTTGAACGGCTTCTGGTTGCTCTTCACTCCAAATGCGGCAATTTTGCTTATTTACGTAGCCATTCAACCAGAAATGAGCCTCATCGCTGAACAAAATTTGTCAAAATTTGAACACATTTCGAACCGAACACTGATTTTGGTAATAAAATTCAATGATTTGCAAGCGTTGCTCGTTAGTAAGTCTATTCATGATGAAATGTCAAAGCATACTGAGCATCTTTCTCTTTGACACCATGTCTGAAATCCCACGTGATCTGTCAAATACTAATGCATGAAAATCCTAACCTCAAAAAAATCACCCTTTATAATTTAAATGTGGTCCAAACCGGATCATATCTTGATATCGCTCTAATAGCAGAGCAAATCTTTTCTTATATCCTTTTTGCCTAAGAAGAGATGCCGGGAAAAGAACTCGACAAATGCGATCCATGGTGAAGGGTATATAAGATTCGACCTGGCCGAACTTTGCACGCTTTTACTTGTTTTATTCTTATAATCTTTCGAGTTATATACTAGTTGTTTATGCCTATACAAAGTTCAATTCGATATAATCAACAGAATGACCCCAAGCAATTGTAAAAACGAAAAACTCCAAAATAAAAACATCTTAGATAATTTCATGCAATCAAAATGACCGCATAACCACATGAACTACATTACATTAGCGTACAATTATAATCGAATAATTCATTGAATTAGTTGTGCATAAATGAATTACAGCTGAATGGATTATGCCAACTGCGGCGAAAAAATATTTTGCTACATTTTTACATCATCGCCCGTAGGAGTCCGTCCAGTGGCAGAAATAATAAGAAAAACACGCTGACTAAAATCAACATCTATGACCAATGTAGTCTAGCCTGGCTTGACTTCATCTGACTTTGTGGTTGGTGGGGAGGGAAAGAGTGCTCTCTATATGATCAATGCACCCAGGTGAAGTTTTAGCTGAATCTTGACTAAAGTAGGAAGTTTTCGGACAGTCTTTTTGCCATTGTGCTACAACTGTTTATATTGGCCATAAAACGGAGCATTTTCGTTAGTATGTCACAGAGAAATGTGGCCGCTTGGTATCTTGGAACAATTTTAATGTTTTTTGTTTAGACCAATAGTTAATAAGATGTGATGCATGTTGAGCTAAGTAATTACCCCTCTCTGTTGCAAATTTCAGTTCATTTTATAAATTTTGTGTTAAATTAGTTGAATAAAAACAACAACCATTTTCGTCATCCGATAGTGCACACATGTTTTGAAGACAATATCATATGAACTTGTTGACTTACGCCCCATGGGTTAATTTTATCTATAAACATGTGCACGCTAATGTTTTCGAACCATTTAATTTTAAGAGAGTCGATATGGCAGAAAGATAATATGATCGTCAGATATCGCTTGAGTTCTAATATAAAACAAGCAAAAGCAGGGGCACCATGGTTTGCAGTTTCACATGCATGCACATTGCACAAAATGCATGGATTGGAATTCTAATATTTATGTCTAATATTCTTGTCTAAGATTACCAGATTCCCAGCAAAAACTAGTTAAGCATATATCATTAGTTACTGGGATACCAGTAATCAAAATCGAATTACTTACTTCACGCAAAATGTCAGCCAAATTGGATAATAATTGCAAGATCCGAAATTGGTTTACATGCCAGCTATATCAGGTTATGAACCGATTTAAACCATACTTAGCACAGTTGTTGAAAGTATAACAAAACACTTCGTGTAAAATTTCAGCCAAATCGGGTATGAATTGTGCCCTGTACCGGCTCAAGAAGTCAAGACCCCAGATCGGGTTATAAATGCAAATTTTGCCCATGAATGTTCCACTAAGAAACAGGGGCAAACTTCTCACATATCAATGAGTGCAGTTCGATTCAAGTTTAAGCTCAATGATAAGGGGCCTCCTTTTTAAAGCCGAGTCCGAACAGCATGCCGCAGTGCGACACCTATTTCGAGAGAAGTTTTACATGGCATAGTACCTCACAAATGTTGCCAGCATTAGGAGGGGAAAACCACCGTTGAAAATTTTTTTCTGGTGGTCTCGCCAGGATTCGAACCCAGGCGTTCAGCGTCATAGGCGGACATGCTAGCCTCTGCGCTACGGTGGCCTCCGGTTTATACAGGGTGGCTGATGAAAGCCGCTACCAAAAAAAAATGTAATAACTTTTTTTCTATTTAATAATAATAATTTAATAATTAATTTAATTAATTAATTAATTAATTTAATTAATAATAATTTAATAATTAATTTAATAATTTAATTTAACATGAATAAAAGAAAAATGTATTCCATACACCGAAAAAAAAATGTAGCAATATTCATCATTGTAGCAATATTCATCAGCCACCCTGTATGACAGCTATATCAGGTTATGAACCGATTCGAGCCATACTTAGCACAGTTGTTTTAAATCATAACAAAACACCTCATGCAAAATTCAGCCAAATCAGATAAGAATTGCGCCCTAACGAAGTCAAGATCCAAGATCGGTTTATATGACAGCTATATCAAAACATTTACAATCCCAACCAACCTACACTAATAAAAAGTATTTGTGCAAAATTTGAAGGGCCCAGTTTTACTCCTTCGAAAGTTAACGTGCTTTCGACAGACAGATGGACGGACATGACTAGATCGACTTAAAATGTCATGACGATCAAGAATATTTATACCCTATGGGGTCTTAGGCGAATATTTCGAGGAGTTACAAACAGAATAACTAAATTTGCATACCCCCATCCAATTGTGGAGGGTATAAAAATAATATTGTAGGTTATCTATAATGAGTTAAATAATGCTCTGAAATTAAGCAAAAATCCAAAATTTAAAATCGAAAAGAGTTCTGACAAATCTTTATATAATTACAAAATTTCCAAGAAATCAATATTTTTTCATTCTTTTTATGATTTTGGGATTTATTTTTAATTTGTTAAGCTTTCTATATCATCTACAATTTTTAAAGTATTGAAATTAATTTTCCGTACTTAGAAAAGTATAAAGTATGCATTTTTTACCGGATTTTGACGAAAGGTGTTTTATAGAAATAAAACTCATAGATAAGGTGAAAGACAGGGCCCTTAACATGTTTTTTTTTCCAAAAATTAGGCTTTTTTAACCACGGTAACTCTCTACACTTTCCTGTTCTAGAAATCTTTTCAATAATTTTGGGCCACAAACATATACATTATTTAAAGTTTTTATAAATACCAGATAAGGGCTTCCTATCTACCAAAATTTTATATATTCGTTATATACACTAAATGCATTTTTATTTGAGTACCATATCTTGTAGATTGAAGGGGATACAAAAATCTCAAGACTCTCTTGGTCCCTTTCCGGACGCCGGTGTCTGACAACAAAAACCGATTTCAGATTCGTTATCCTGAATTCGAATAATGAGGGTGTGCGAAAAATCAAGAAGAAACAAGTAAAAAGGCGTTAAGTTTGGCCGGGCCGAATTTTGGATACCCACCACCTCGGGTATATATGTAAAACACCTTTCGTCAAAATCCAGTAAAAAATGCATACTTTATGCCCCACTGCAGCTATATCGAAATATGTTTGGACCGAATACTAATAAGTAAAAGTCATTGTTTAATTGTGTATAACAAAATTTTGATCTTTTTATTAGCTATATCTAAAAATAAACCGATCTGAACCATATATGAGACGAATGTCGAAAAGGCTAATATAATTAACTGTGTCAAATTTCAGTGAAATCGGATTGTAAATGCGCCTTTTGTGGGGACAAGACTTAAAATCGAGATATCGGCCTATATGGCAGCTACATCCAAATCTGGACCGATTTAGGCCAAGTTTCAGAAAAATGTCAAAGAGCTCAACACAACTTCCAATTTTCGGACAATAAATGCGCCTTTTATGGCCCAAAAATCTTCTATTGAGAGATCGGTCTATATGGTAGCTATCTGAGTCAAATTGAAGAAGAATGTCAAAGAGCCTAACACAATTCGCTGTCCCGAATTTCGGCGATATCGCTTTTTATGGGCCCAAAACCTTAAATCGAGAGATCGGTCCATATGGCAGCAATATTCAAATCTGGACCCAACTGGACAAAATTAGAGAAGGATGTCGAATGGGCTAACACAACTCACTGTTCCAAATTTCGGCGACATCGCACAATAAGGGCCCAAAACCTTAAATCGAGAGATCGGGCTATATGACAGCTATATTCAAATCTGGATCTATCTGAGTCAAATTGAAGAAGAATGTCGAAGAGCCAAACACAATTCGCTGTCCCGAATTTCGGCGATATCGGACAATAAATGCGAGTTTTATGGGCCGAAAACCTTAAATTGAGAGATCGGTCTATATAGCAGCTATATGCGAATCTGGTCCGATCTGTGTCAAATTGAAGAAGGATGACGACATTTTAGCAAAATCGGACAATAATCGGACCTAAGACCTTTAATCGGCGGATCGGTCTATATGGCAGCAATATTCAAATCTGGACCCAACTGGACAAAATTAGAGAAGGATGTCGAATGGCCTAACACAACTCACTGTTCCAAATTTCGGCGACATCGCACAATAAGGGCCCAAAACCTTAAATCGAGAGATCGGGCTATATGACAGCTATATTCAAATCTGGACCTATCTGTGCCAAATTGCAGAAGTATGTCAAGTGGCTTAACACAACTCTCTATCCAAAATTTCAGCAAAATCGGATAATAAATGTGTCTTTTATGGGCCTAAGACCCTAAATCGGCGGATCGGTTTATATGGCAGCTATATCTAAATCTGAATAGATCTGAGTCAAATTGAAGGAGGAGGGCCTAACTCAACTCACTGTCCGAAATTTCAGTAAAATCGGATAATAAATGTGGCTTTTATGGGCCTAAGACAATAAATCGGCGGATCCGTCTATATGGGGGCTATATCAAGATATAGTCCAATATAGCCCATCTTCGGACATAACCTGCTTATGGACAACAAATAAGAGCATGCTATGTTCGGCCGGGCCGAATCTTATATACCCTCCACCATGGATCGCATTTGTCGAGTTCTATGTGCGATATCTCTTTTCAGACATACATAGAATATTGAATAAGAATTGTTATAATATTGGAGCTATATCAAGTTATAGTCCGATTCGGACCATAAATGATTGCTGAACATTGTAGAAGTCATAGTGTAATATTTCAGTTCATTCGGATAATAATTGCGTCTTGTAGGGGCTAAAGAAGCAAAATCGGGAGATAGGTTTATATGGGAGCTGTATCAAGCTATTGATCGATTGAGACCATATAATCCCCGTATTTTGAAGGTCATGAGAGAAGCCGTTGTACAAAGTTTCAGCCAAATCGGATGAGATTTGCGCCCATTAGAGGTTCAAGAAGTCAATACCCAGATCGGTTTATATGGCAGCTATATCAGGTTATGTACCTATTTGCGCCATACTTAGCACAGTTATTGCAAGAAGTCGAGACCCAAGGTCGGTTTATATGTCAGCTATATCGAAACATGGACTGATTTAAACCATATTTAGCGCAGTTGTTGGAAGTGATTCCAAACACACCACGTGCAAAATTTCTGTCAAATCGGACGAGATTTGCGCCCATTAGAGGCTCAACAAGTCAAGACCCAAGATTGGTTTTTATGGCAGCTGTTTCAAAACATGGACCGATTTTGCCCATTTACAATCCCAACCGACCTACACTAATAAAACATATTTTTGCAGAATTTGAAGCGGCTAGCTTTACTACTTCGAAAGTTAGCGTGCTTTCGACAGACAGACGGACGGACATGGCTAAATCGACTTAAAATGACATGACGATCAAGAATATATATATATTATGGGGTCTCAGACGCATATTTAGAGCTGTTACAAACAGAATGGCGATATTATTATTATTATTATTATTATTATTTATTAATAGATTGATTAAGAAATACAAAATAATACATGCATGTATATAATATTGATTCTTAAGCATACAATCTATATATGGCTTAGCACATATGCTGCTTGCCATGTTAAAATATTTAATCATTTATATAATTTTCAAACATCAAAACAGTTTATTATTAATTTTCTATATTTGATACAGCTTTCTAAATAAGAGTACAGAGAGGTAAGATTCGTGCCATTTAGTATGTTTAATGTTTCATTTTCTTCGAGACTTATTTTGTTAAAATAAAGTTTCCTAAATTCTTTCAAAATAGGACATTTTCCAATAAAATGTAAAGTATTTTCAGGTTCATCTGTGTTACAGATAGAACATATGCCAGTAGTGTTACTTCGAAATGCCCTGGAATTCAGATCAAGCAATCCACCTCTGGCTTTAATGATCAAGCTGGTAGCACGAGCAGAAAGATTCTCTGTCAGTGTTGGGATCATATTATAATCAAGATGTGGGTAGAGATCGTGAAACTGAGAATTTCTGGCTGCCGATTCAAAACTATATCGTTCCTTTACATTCAAGGCATCAATTATTTCCCTCCAATAGGCGCATAAGGGCAATCTATTGTTGGCGGGCAGATAGTTCAAATCCTGACATAATTCCGACCACACTTTTGCCCAGGAAATATTTAGTTTAAGGATTTCCTCTGCTAGAATTCGAGGAAGTCTACTAACTTCTAGTTGAAGTACCCTCTTGATGTAAAGAAAATGAGTTTTAAGGGTGGAGGAGTATAAGGAGTATAGTCCGGATTCTAGATACAACATATAATTAGGTGTGTTGTTAGGTAAGTAAAACATCTTTTTAATGAAAAAACGAAACAACTTTTCAACATCATCATATTTTTCGTAACCCCATACTTGAGCAGCATAACACATGATAGACTTTGAACAAGAGTCAAATATTTTTAATTTATTATCGTGAGAGATTCTTGGGTTATTTATATATTTCGACCACGTGGAGTTAATAGCAATTTTCGATGCCGATAATTTGTTCTTTAAATGGTCTTTGAAAGACAAATTGTACGCGATTTCCACACCGAGATAAGTATATCTGTTAACTATTTCTATATCTTCATCGTTGTAGCGGAAACGAAGACCGGACGATATCCTAGTACTCTTTCTAAAAACCATAACTTTCGACTTAGTAAGGTTTACTTTTAAGCTCCATGTACTGCAATATTCCTGCAAAGTGTCAATCATAATCTGTAAATCTTTAGGTGTATCAGACAAGATCACAATATCGTCGGCATAGAGTAGTATCTTCACGTGTGTGTTCGCGATATTTATTCCTCCAGTTAGAGCATCGGGTAAGTCATTTAAATATAGTGAAAAAAGAACTGGGCTAAGAATACATCCCTGTTTCACTCCCGACTCTACAGGAAAATATTCCGAGTATGTATTTCCATCCCATACTCTGCTTTTAGTATTCTTGTACAGTAATGTCACTATCGATACAATTTTCGTTGAAAGTCCTAAAGATGAGAGTTTGTAGAACAGACTGTTTCTTGGGATAAGATCAAAAGCCGCGGAAAAATCAACAAAAAAGGCATAAGTGGTCTTACCTTTAGCCTGGTTCAACTTCACAATGCTAACTAAATTGAAAATGTTGTCAATCGTAGAATAATCCTTTCTGAAGCCAGCCTGAAATTCATTCAAAATACTATTCATTGACAACCAATTCGTTATCCTATTCAAAAGAATAGAGTTGAAAATTTTACAACCCGAGTCAATAAGCGATAAGCCTCTGTAGTTGCTTGGTACGTTTACATCACCTTTTTTGTGTAATGGAATCAGAATGGATTCAGTGAATGTGATTGGTATGTCTCCCTTAAGGAAGATTTGATTGAAAACGTATAACAGTTTTTGAAGGAAACATCTGGGAGCATGTCTGTAGAACTCATAAGGGATACCATCCTGCCCTGGGGACTTATTCGGTTTCAACTTCCTTATAACATTATATAATTCATAATATTCAATAGGGGAATCTAAGAACGGGTCTACGAAAAACGGCATGCACCAACTAATTTCCTGGGATTGACCAGACTTATCCAAAAGCGAGCTGAAATATCGTTTGAACTCATTTGCATCAATGTTTCCTTTCATGCTGTTCGAACTGGTACTTAATGATTTAGATAGTTCCCACCATTCCTTGCTACACTTTACTTCGTCTAACCTCATCAAGTTGTTGTTAAAATATTCCAACTTCTTTTCACTACACAGCCTTCGAAAACTTTTCCTTGATGAGTAATAGAGCCTCCTATTGTTCTCCGTATTCATTCTTTTGTACAATTTTAGCCTTCTGTACATAACAGACCGTGCACGGAAGCAAGACCAATCAAACCATCTTTGCCTAGGTTCAAAAAATTTTCTATTCCTCCTGTGGATATGAGCCTGTCTAATTGCCCGGGAAATGCTCTCGACCATAACATCAACAGGTAAACTATTCATTTGACCTAGATCAAGTAGCATGGAATTAAGTTTTCGTACATACTGTGCTTTATATATTCCTTTCCAATAAAGACGGTGTTGAATGTTGTTATCGCCTCCACTGCCCATTAGCCTAGGAATTCTGATTTGAAGGCACAAAGGCATGTGGTCAGAATATGGTTTAGGGGGAATCACAAGTTTCTCGACATAATGAATGAAAGTAGTGGAACAGATACAGTAATCAATAACAGAGTTACCCATTACACCGCAGAAACTGAATTCTCCCTCAACGTCGCCATCTATCCTACCATTTAATATAATACCGCCAATGTTCTCAACAATGTTCAATAGTTGTTTCCCACGAGAGTTTGTAGTTATATCTTTGGACTTTCTAACGGAATTAATATGAGAAATACCACGAATCATGTTGTTGTCTAAAATCTGGACGTTGCCAATTCTGGCATTCATATCTCCCATTAGGCAAAAGTTTGTTGGGCCAAGATCCAATAAAAAGGAGTCAAATTTTTCAGCCTCATGCTTCCAGCTAGTACAGTTTATGTAGATGGGAATTAAATAGACTGTGTTACCGCAAATATTTAAAGATAGAAATGGATAAGAGTATGACGTTATAAAGTTAGCTTTGAGTGAGATTTTTAACTCTTTTTTGAATCCATAGAGGCCTCCTCCACTTGCTCTACCAAATCTATTCATTTTAATTGCGTCCACCCAGTGTAGGTAGTAGTTTTTGAGGTATGACGAAAAGTTTGATCGTTTATTTGCAGTTACATGTGTTTCAAATAAAAGGAAAACATCAAAATTATTTAAAAAAAGTTACAAAATTACCAGAATTGAGACAACTTTGTAGATTTGAAACATTATAAGATAGTATATGGCACGAATCAAACTGCTATTGTGTGAAAGAACCTGAGCTTACATTACTTGAATTAACTGGTTTTTGACAGTGAACTTCAAAAGAACAATCTGTATCTGCTAGAATATTGTTGAGATAATCTGCCTCACGTTGAGAAGGTGCAAGTATTTTACCATCTCCCCAAGTGTATCTTATGTCGTCAACGAAAATACAGAATTCACCTAGACGAACTTTTATATTGTTTTTGCTACTGGATAGTACTTTAGACAGTTTTCTTAGATTGTATCTATTCATCTGTTCAACGGCAGTATAATCTTTTTGTATATATATAGATTTTCCATTTAGTTTTGTCCTTGAATCGATTACACGCTGCGCTTGTCCATAAGTATCAAGAGAGAAGATAAAGGATTTGCCAGACGATAACATTCTTGTTTTCACGATATCAACTTCCATTTTCAAATCATCTTTACATATTTTTTCAAATCTCTTCTTAGCTGATAAGGTGCTTTTACACGAAAGCCCACTCACCACAACATTTGCCGACCTGCTTCGTCTATCTATTTGTTCAATTCGGTTCGTAAGCTTCTCTACCTCGATTTTCAACTTAGAGTTTTCAACTTTCAAGTCTTCCACTTCTTGCTTAATTGCAGCCACATCCTCCTTCTTGGCAACGTCCTTCAATTTGTCGTCCAACATATCCCCCAGCTTGCTCCATGAGAAAACATCTTTGTGGTCAGAATTCATGCTTTGGCACGGCGAAAATTTTTTCGGTGTATGATTTGCCTGATCCGGTGATGTTGATAATAACGTGCGCTTACTATTCATCTGGCAACACAGTACAACATATGATCGACGATAACGATAAAATACTTCAGCTGGCACTTGTTATCGATTAACAGCCTTTCGACAAGTATGATAGAATAGTACAGCTGATGTTTACCTTTTGCCTTGTCTGTGTTAGTGAAGAAGAACTCACATTCCAATGAAGAAATAATTTTTTTTCGCGATAAAAATTAATAGAATGTGTAAAATCTTTACATCACAGGCAACCTCCAAGCCGCCTTCGTCAGTGGGTGTTCAGCAGGCGCTGCTGTATACTTTAAGAACTTTTTTGGTGTACGAACGGATGTATTTAAGTTTTTAATTATCAAAGTTTGGAGCACGGAACAAAAGGCAGCTGTATGTGTCAAAAAATACACGCCCATCCTATGGTGGAGGGTATAATATATAAGCAATAATTATTATTAAAGCGAAGCTATTATTTTCTGTACTTAGGTATGTTTAGCGGTATGTCATTATTTAAAGCACTTCAGTATTTATATGATGAATTAATTATTTATCATCTGGTGGCATATTTACTCTGGAGCACTTTCCTCTATTGGTATGGTCTTGTTAAAGTAACTTTGATGGTATACTTTTTATACCCTACACCACTACAGTGGTACAGAGTGCATTTGTTTGTAACACCCAAAAGGAAGAGAGATAGACCCATTGATAAGTATACCGATCAACTCAGAATCACTTTCTGATTCGATTTAGCTATGTTCAGCTGTTTGTCCGTCTGTCTGTCCATGTTAATTTGCGTACAAACTACAGATCCTAGTTTTCATATAAGCAAATTTGATAAAGCATGTTTTCGTCCTGGAGACGAAGCCTATTGAAATTGGAAATAATCGTTTCAGATTTAGATATAAAATTGCAAACAAATTTTGGCCATGAACATACCACTAAGGAACAGGGGCAAACTACTCATATATCAATGAGTGCAGTCCGATTCAAGTTTAAGCTCAATGATAAGGGGCCTACCACCACCGCTGAAAATTTATACCCTCCAGCATAGGATGGGGGTATACTAATTTCGTCGTTCTGTTTGTAACTACTCGAAATATTCGTTTGAGACCCCATAAAGTATATATATTCTTGATCGTCGTGACATTTTATGTCGATCTAGTCATGTCCGTCCGTCTGTCCGTCCATCCAGATCATAAACCGATCTGGGATCTTGACTTCTTGAGCCTCTAGAAGGCGCAATTATTATCCGATTTGCCTTAAATTTTGTACGACGATTCCTCTCATGACCATCAACATACGTGTTTGTTATGGTCTGAATCGGTCTATAGCCTGATACTGCTCCCATATAAATCGATCTCTCTATTTTACTTCTTGAGCCCCCAAAAGGCGCAATTCTTAATCGAATTGGCTGACATTTTACACAGGTCTCCAACATATAATTCAACTGTGGTCTAAACCGGATCATATCTTGATATCGCTCTAATAGGAGAGCAGATCGGTTTATATGACAGCTACACCAGGTTATGAACCGATTTGAACCATTCTTAGCACAGTTGTTAGAAGTGATACTAAAACACTATATGCAAAATTTCAGTCAAATTCGATAAGAATTGCGCCGTCTAGAGGCTCAAGAAGTCAAGACCTAAGATCGGTTTATATGGCGCTATATCAAAACATGGACCATTTACAATACCAACCGACCTACTAGATTTACTCCTTCGGAAATTAGCGTGCTTTCGACAGACAGACGGACGGACGGACGGACATGGCTAGATCGACATAAAATGTCGCGACGATCAAGAATATATATACTTTATGGGGTCTCAAACGAATATTTCGAGTAGTTACAAACAGAATGACGAAATTAGTATACCCCCATCCTATGGTGGAGGGTATAAAAATGATCATTTGTTAACCGATGTTTTTTTTTAATATGGCGGGAAGGATTTTCTAATGACTCTCAACATCACAGATCTATATACAGCTCCGATATATATGTTTGTCCGATCTGCAGTATTAATGCAATAAAATGGTCATTTGTTAACCGATTTTCTAATGACTTTCGACATTACTGGTGAATTTCATAGAAATCGGTTCAGTTTTAGATATAGCTATTTCCGATTTTCACTCCTTGAGCTACTGCAAGTGCATTTATTGACCAATATTAACAAAATTTTGTACAGGCCTTTCCTCGTTGTCATTTAATTATTTGCAATCTATTAAAATAAAAGCAAATTTTATAAGAATATTCTGAATAACAGAAACTATCAACCCTTCTTTGGAAAGTTAGCAATACATTTATATAATACTAACAAGTAAAAAGGCGTTAAGTTCGGCCGGGCCGAACTTTGGATACCCACCACCTCGGGTATATATGTAAATCACCTTTCATCAAAATTCGGTGAAAATTTCATACCTTATACTCATATACCTCATACCGATCTGAATTATATACGACACGGATGTCGAAAAGCCGAACATAAGTCACTGTGTCAAATTTCAGTGAAATCGGATTATAAATGCGCCTTTTATGGGGCCAAGACTTTAAATCGAGATATCGGTCTACATGGCAGCTATATCCAAATCTGGACCGATTTGGGCCAAGTTGCATAAACATGTCGAAGAGCCTAACACTAAGCACTGTCCCAAATTTCGGCGAAATCGGACAATAAATGCCTCTTTTATGGGCCCTAAACCTTAAATCCAGAGATCGGTCTATATGGCAGCTATATTCAAATCTGGACCGATTTGGGCCAAATTGAAGAAGGACGTTGAAGAGCCTAACCAAACTCACTGTCTCAAATTTCAGCGACATCGGACAATAAATGCGTCTTTTATGGCCCCAAAACCTAAAACCTAGATATCGGTCTATATGGCAGCTATATCCAAATCTGGACCGATCTGTGCGATATTGCAGAAGTATGTCAAGGGGCTTAACTTAACTCACTGTTCCAAATTTCGGGGAATAAATGAGCATTTTATGGGCCCAAAACCATAAATCAAGAAATCGGTCGATATGGCAGGTATATCCAAATTTGAACCGATCTGGACTAAATTGAAGAAATATGTCAAAGGGCCTAACACATCTCACTGTCCCAAATTTCAGCAAAATCGGATAATGAATGTGGCTATTATGGGCCTTACACCATAAATCGGAGGATCGATCTATATGGCAGCTATATCCAAATCTGGACCGATCTGAACCAAATTAATGAAACATGTCAAAGGGCCTAAGACAACTCACTGTCCCAAATTTCAGCGAAATCGGACCATAAATGTGGCTTTTATGGGCCTTAGACCCTAAATCGGAGGATCGGTCTATATGGCAGCTATATCCAAATCTGGACCGATCTGAGCCAAATTAACGAAGGATGTCGATGGACTTTACACAATTCACTGCCCCGAATTTCATCAAAATCGGATAATAAATGTGGCTTTTGTGGGCCTAAGACCCTAAACCGGAGGATCGGTCTATATGGCAGCTATATCCAAATCTGAATCGATCTGGACCAAATTAACGAAGGATGTCGAAGGGCTTTACACAACTCACTGACCCAAATTTCAACAAAATCGGATAATAAATGTGGCGTTTGTGGGCCTAAGACCCTAAATCGGCGGATCGGTCTATATGGGGGCTATATCAAGATATAGTCCGATATAGCCTATCTTCGAACTTAACCTGCTTATGGACAAAAAAAAAGAATCTATGCAAAATTTCAGCTCAATATCTCTATTTTTAAAGACTGTAGCGTGATTTCAACAGACAGACGGACGGACATGGCTAGATCGTCTTAGATTTTTACGCTGATCAAGAATATATATACTTTATAGGGTCGGAAATGGATATTTCGATGTGTTGCAAACGAAATGACAAATTAATATACCCCCATCCTTCGGTGGTGGGTATAAAAACTAAAATATAAAGAGATCATACCTCAGCTGTAATTCCAACTTATTTTCTAAAGGATAGATCAATGACATCATATCTTTTCAATCGTCGAACATCATTAGTTCCATCAAGTAATATAATAGCTGATGTATTAATGTGGTTGCTTAGACTTTGGAGGTAAATGTTGCTGTATTTGTATATTTCATCAATAACGAATGGGACATTCAGATCGTTGTGAATTGTTTTATTTGTAACACACCATGAGGCATTTGTTGAACATCTCAAGATTTTCAATTCCATTGTTTGAATTTTTTTAATGTTTGAGTCACTGCATGTTCCCCATAGTTATACGCCGCAGCACCATTTAGGTCTTAAAATATATTTATACAATAGAATCTTCTTTTCTAAATTTAATTAAGACTTCGTTCCTCACAACTTTTGAACTATTTTTTAAGGCTAGGTGTGCTTTGCAAATCAATTTTCTGTCAAGATGGATACCTAAGTATTTAATAGAATTATTGTGTGGGATCAGACATCCGTTTTCGAAGACATTGGGACAGTTTCCCCTTCTAAAAGTGTTATATGATACGATTTCTTGTCTAATACTCCAAGCGATAAGCCAAATAAATAAGGTGTCCAATTGCAATTGGATTATTCGGGAAGCTTCCGCCAAATATTTATTTGAAAAGAGAATGGCTGTGTCATTAGTATAAGTTGCAATTGTAACATCATCAATACAGGTCATATCATGTATGGAAATTGTGTGCAATACACGACCTAAAACACATGCCTGGGGTATCCCGGCTGCTATTTTACATATTCTTGAGTGTGGTGCTGGGAGAAGTTTCTTTAATTTGTACAGCAGTCCTTTGAGCCAAACTTTATCAAAAACTTGTTGTTCATCTAATAATAACGCAGAGCAGTACAATCTTAGCTGGAGATCGGTGGAAATAGAAATTGTGAAACTTCTATTTCTTGACAATGGAACGAAAGCACATTGGCTTAATAAGTAATGAACGCAGAGGCTTTCTGAGAATCTGTGCGACACCATTAATACATTGTATTCTGCATTGGGACATTTCGTTTAGCAGATCACGCACGCTCCGTGTTCTGTTTCACTATCAAACATCTTCAGTTAAGTCTATAATTTAACCATGAATCGTCTTACAAACGAAAAACAACGCTTGTGCTTCACAAGCAGATGCGTGAAGTTCACCTTCTTTATATGGAACGAGAGCGTTTCATGTGATGATCGTTACAACTTTACAGGATCCATTTCGAATTTGATTTTTTATCACAGGATTTTCCTTTTTCTCTTACTCCCAACAAAAAGTTGCCACTATAAGACCAAAAAAGTGTTATTTGTAAATTTCGTTTCTGGTAATCAAAAGTAAATCACGAATTGTATGCATCCCGCACAGAAATCAAATCTCCGAAAGACCCCACCTTCTCAGCGTAGGTGTCGAACCAAAATACATTGAAAAATATTAAACGGCATATCGATCTATTGCAGACTAAGCAAAATGTGTGCAAAAAATTATGACTTTAATCTACACAATGTGTAGTACACATCCTACATTTCCCACATTCGATGCTAATTAATAAGCCCTGCAATATATATGCTTATGCAGAAATTGGCCTCTCAATGGCTACAAATGACAAAAGTGAGAAATTTGATTTGTAATTTGTGGTGTAATGCGGGTAATACCCACTCAAAACAAAAATATAAATAAAATAAAAAATATGGAAAAAAATAGTTATTGACATTGTTGGCTAATAACTAAATCATAGTATTTACTTAGTACGACTATAAATGCGTTGTGAGATGAGAAATAAGTCAGTTAGTTGTCTACGAACATCAATTCGGTTGTATCTATTTCGGGAATACAAAAAAATTTTACCATGAAAACATACGCTTGTGTTTTGGCTGCCATGCTAGCGGTGGTAGCAATGCCCACAGAAGCATTCTTTTTTAAAAAAGGATTAGGAGGAGGCTCAGGCGGCGGAAGTGGATATGGTGGAGGTTATGGTGGCGGTGGTTATAACTATAACCGTCCTGTCTGGACTGGCAGCAGCTCCAATTACGGCTGGGGTGCCCAAACTTATGGCAGTGGTTATACTGGAAACTCTGAAGTTATCAAAGTAATTAAAGTCATTGAGCAACCCACCGTCTCTTACCCAACAAATTATGCCAGCAGCTCAGCTTCAGCCTCAGCTTCGGCATCATCTTCTTCAGGAGGTTGGATACCCATTGGTGTTCCAGCACCAGCTCCTGCCCCTGTAGCGTCTTCACCACCGAAACAAATTTTCGTAACTGTTACCCATTCTCAGCCCCAGTCATTTGCTCAACCTACATACGTGCCTCAACCTACATACGTGCCACAACCTAAGCCTGTCTATGTTTCAGCCCCTCAACCTAAGCCTGTGTACGTCCCGGTGCCACAACCTCAACCCCAGGTCATTGCTCCTCCCAGGCCAGTCTATGTTTCGAGACCCCAGACAGTACAATATGTACAACCTGCTCCTCAACCAAGACCTCAGCCCATACAAGTGACTTTACAAAGGCAAGTCTCTTATGAACCAGCTCCTGCTCCAGTACCCGTTGCACAACCTCAAGTCCAGCCCCAGCAACCTCGAGTAGTTCCCATTCAGTTCACCATACAAAGGTCTGAAGAGTCTCAATATCAACCTGCAGCTCCAGTGGACCAAAGTGTTAAAAACGTACAGTTGGTAGTCGAGGGAGCTTCTGCTGAGAGTTTTGATGTACGTGCCCCTGCTCTCACCAATGGACCACCGCCGGTTACCTCTAGCGCTGCCTCCTGGAATACCGACTCCTGGGTCACAGGAAGCTACGCGGACGCAGAAAACAATGGCATTGGATGTTAAGCATTGTTTTCACTTGACGATATTTCAAAAGAGTCTATGATATCAATTAGCCTATAAATAGTTAAAAGTTAAATCCTTCCATAATTTCAAAAGTACCTAATTTTTTCCAAACGAAAAATATTAAAATTTTAGTAACTACCAAACGAACCGAAATACTTAATATATAACTATAATAATTATAAAATTCATGAAGGTTTTTTGATGGAATTATCTTAAAATACTTATGTCTCAGGTGACCTATAGGCCTTTGAAGTCCATGGACGCAGCCAAATATTGGTATAGCTCCCTTATTTTTGTTTGCCTGATCTTTTATAATTTTATGCCCATTTCGAAAAAGACCTCACAATTATGGAGCTCAGCTTGCTATTATAACTCTTATTTTAGTTTTATAGAGATTCTCATTCATTACCCGATTTGATTAGGGTACATTTTTATCCGATTCCATGTTGGTGGTGGGCGTACCCAAGATTCGGGTTATACCAAATTAGGTATGTGCCAGGTTATGGATCGATTCGGTCTCTACTTACCAGCCATAGTGTGTATGGGAGATATATCAAGTAATGAACCGATTCAGACCACACTCGGCTAAATTTTGAGGTCATTGTGTAAAATATTCGCAAAATCTGATTAGAATTGCGCCATCAAAGGATCAAGAAGTATAATCGGAAAACCGGATTGTATGTGAGTTATATCTAAACATAGCCCGATTGGGCCCAATTGCAATCCCTAAAATTGCAGCGATCTAGATCTTTGTGACTGCCGCGGCTGACCTTGCAAAGCTTAGAAAGCACATCATTCTAAATGTCATTCATAAATCTGTGTCACTAAAAGTTAAATAGAGAGATGATTTTACATTGAATAGCCTTATCATGTTTTAACTTGAACGTATATAAAAGAGTTTTTTTTTTTTTTTAAATTTCACCTTAAATAGATGCAAATTACAATTTATGTGTCCTCAAAAAATTTACCATAGGTTACGGTTGATTGGATAGACCACCATGGAAAGTTGAGTCCACTCTGAGGCCAGTCAGGCCCAGTGTGATATACTAGAGAGAAAAAGAAAAGTAGGCGAAAAAGGAAAAGAAAATGTGAGCAAAATGTGAAAATAAAGGAATAATTGCACGGAGAGAGACGGGGACAAGCAACTATCCGACACGCCTTCACGTGAGAGTCCACTCGGTGAGTGCTCGTCTTCGCACTAATGACCGTCTGTGTAAACCACTCCGTCTTATCCACGTACTTGAGGAGTCTACCCTGTAGACCCAGTCATAAACAAAATTGGTACTAGATAGTCTACTCCTGCTCATTATGGTAGCTTCCACAGTAATCATTATGTGGGACTCCCATGTGCACGTCCATACGCCCTATCGCACAGCACCCGATTATTACTCCTATAATAGTAGCAGCAGTTACGTCGTTCTCTTCCTCCTGTCAACGGTAGGCCAGCGCTACAATTGGCGTATATAAAAGCCGGCGAATAGTTTTCTACCAGCTGGGGGCCACTAGGCCACATACCTCGACCTCACTCTCTTAAAACATCAAGCCTTGTGAGCCGACATATTAGCCACTTCTTTGGCCGTAAAAAGAGTACCGATCGACTGAGAATTACTTCCTAGTTCAATCTAGCCATCTCCTTCTAGGCGCAATTCCGATTGTACGTCTTTCCGCGTTTTGTAATCAGGGTACAGGTAGCATTTGGTATCCAATAATCACAACATTTTGCACATATAATTTTTTAGACTAAGTAAAAAAAGGAGGCAACCGTAGCGAAGAGGTTACTATGTCCGCTATGACACTGAATGCCTGTGCTCGAATCCTGTGGAGACTGTCAGAAAATGATTTTCAGCGGTGGTTCTCCCTCCTAATGCTGGCAACATTTGTTAGGTACTATACCATGTAAAAACTTCTCTCCAAAGAGGTGTCGCTCTGCGGCAAGCCGTTCGGACTCCGCTATAAAAATGAGTTGTAATTGTAGGGCGTAAAAATCTCTGTCTTTTTTTCTGGAAATTTTTTGTCCTCCAGTTCAATATGAAATTATTCCACTTTACCACAGGCAATAATACCGGCCTTGTACTTCACAAGCAAATCTGCTGTTGTTCAGAGAGACCGTTTCGTGTGATGATCGTTATAACTTTACAGGATATTTACATTTAGAATTTTATTTGTTTTCACAGGATTTTTCTTTTACTCCCAACAAAAAGTTACCACTATAAGACCAAAAAATGCTACTTGAAATTTCGCTTCTGGTAATCAGAAGTAAGTCCCGAATTATATGCATCCCGCACAGAAATCAAATCTGCGAAAGACCCCACCTTCACAGCATATGTGTCGAACCAAAATACATTGAAAATATTAAACGGCACATCGATCTATTGCAGACTAAGCAAAATGTGTGCATAAAATTATAACTTTAATGTACACAATCTGTACTAGACATTCTACATTTGCCACATTCGATGCTAATTAATAAGCCCTGCAATTTATATGCTTATACGGAAATTGGCCTCTCAATGGCTACAAATGACAAAAGTGAGAAATTTGATTCGCAACGTGAATTTAAGTGCCAAATTGGGATGAGTGTGGTGGTCTAATGCGGGTAATACCCACTCAAAACAAAAATATAAATAAAATAAAAAAAAAAACAGAAAAAATACTGATTGACATTGTTGGCTGATAATTGATGCATTAAATCATAGTATTTACTTAGTACGACTATAAATGCGTTGTGAGATGAGAAATAAGTCAGTTAGTTGTCTACGAACATCAATTCGGTTGTATCTATTTCGGGAATAGAAAAAATTTTTACCATGAAAACATACGCTTGTGTTTTGGCTGCCACGCTAGCGGTGGTAGCAATGCCCACAGAAGCATTCTTTTTTAATACAGGATTAGGAGAAGGCTCTGGCGGTGGTTATAACTATAACCGTCCGGTCTGGACTGGCAGCAGCTCCAATTACGGCTGGGGTGCCCAAACTTATGGCAGTGGTTATACTGGAAACCCTGAAGTTATCAAAGTAAATAAAGTCATTGAGCAACCCACCGTCTCCTACTCAACAAGTTATGCCAGCAGCTCATCTTCGGCATCATCTTCTTCAGGAGGTTGGCTACCCATTGGTGTTCCAGCACCAGCTCCTGCACCTGTTGCGTCTTCACCACCGAAACAAATTTTCGTTACTGTTACCCATTCTCAGCCCCAGATATTTTCTCAACCTACATACGTGCCACAACCTAATCCTGTCTATGTTTCAGCCCCTCAACCTAAGCCTGTGTACGTCTCTGTGCCCCAACCTCAACCCCAAGTCATTGCTCCTCCCAGGCCAGTCTATGTTTCGAGACCCCAAGGAGTACAATACGTACAACCTGCTCCTCAACCAAGACCTCAGCCCATACAAGTGACTATACAAAAGCAAGTCTCTTATGAACCAGCTCCTGCTCCAGTACCCGTTGCACAACCTCAAGTCCAGCCTCAGCAACCTCAAATAGTGCCCATTCAATTGACCATACAAAAGTCTGAAGAGTCCCAATATCAACCTCCACGTCCACAAATTCAGACAGTGCAAACTCCCGTGCAAACTGTTGTATCATCGTACAATGTACCAGCCACAAAACCACAACAGGTCCAGCCCATACAGGTGACTATACAAAGGCAAGCCTCTTATGCTCCAGCTCCAGCTTCTGCTCCAGTACCCGTTGCACAACCTCAAGTCCAGCCCCAGCAACCTCAAGTAGTGCCTATTCAATTGACCATACAAAAGTCTGAAGAGTCCCAATATCAAGCTCCACGTCCTCAAATTCAGACAGTGCAAACTGTTGTACCAGCTCCACAACCACAACAACTTCAGCCCATACAAGTGACCATACAAAAGCAAGCCTCTAATGCACCTGCACCAGCTCCAGCTCCTGCTCCTGCTCCTGCTCCAGTAGCCATTGCACAACATCAAATCCAGCCCCAGCAACCTCAAGTAGTGCCCATTCAATTGACCGTACAAAAGTCTAAAGAGTCCCAACATCAACCTGCAGCCCCAGTGGGTCAAGGTGTTAAAAACGTACAGTTGGTAGTCGAGGAAGCTTCTGCTGTGAGTGCTGATAGACGTGCCCCTGCTCTCATCTATGAACCACCACAGGTTACCTCGGGTGCTGCCTCCTGGAATAGCGACTCCTGGGCCACAGGAAGCTACGCGGACGCAGAAAACAATGGCATTGGATGTTAAGTATTGTTTTCACTTGACGATATTTCAAAAAAGTCTATGATATCAATTAGCCTATAAATAGTTAAAAGTTTATTCCTTCCATAATTTAAAAGTATCTAATTTTATCCAAACGAATAATATTAAAATTTTAATAACTAGCAAACGAACCGAAATGCTTAATATATAACTATCGTTTTTTTATATATAAAAATCAATTCGTGTTTGTTTGTTTGTGTGTTCCTTGTAGACTCAGAAACGGCTGAACCGATTTTCTTGAAATTTTCACTGATGGTGCATAGTGATCCCGTGATGAAAAAAGGGTACTACATTTTTTTGATATCTGTAGGGTAAGCGGACCCTCCCCCTTACCCTAGTTTTCAAAAACGCCAGATCTCGGAGATGGGTTGTGCCATTTAAGCGAAATTTTGTGTGCTCTCATTTGGTATCCAAATTGCGGATGGGATACCTAGGGAGGCGCCCCATCCCAAAACCTATCAAATATATATATATACACCAATCACGACAATATGGGACCACTAACCCCTAAATCGGACATATTTACCGACCATGGCATAATGGGATTCAAATGAAAGGTATTTGCGAGTAGAATACGAATGTGATATTCAAATGTAGGACCAAGTATATGGGGGTCTACCCCTTCCCCAAACAGGACTTTTTTACTGATCATGGCAATATGGGGAATAAAAGGTATTTGAGTGTAGAATACGAATCTGATATCCAGATGTGGAGCCAAGTGTTTTGGGGGCCTCCCATCCCGAGAACATACCCCAAAATAGACAATTTTATGACCATAGCAATATGGGGCTCAAATGAAAGGTAAAGCACGAATCTGATATCAATATTCGGGAAAAGTGTCTATGGGGCCACCCCACCTCCATAACACCACCCAAATAGGAGGTATTTGCTGACAAATGCAATATGAGGCTCAAGTAAGAGGTATTTTAGAGTAGAACACGAATCTGATAATTATTTTCGAAGCCAAGTCACTGAATCGCCGCCTCATTCCCCAAAACACCCCCCAAACCGGTCATGTTGGCCGACTATGGAAAAATGGAGCTCAAATGAAGGGTATTTGGGAGTAGATAATGAATCTGCCATCAACACTCGGGCCCAACTGTCTAGGGGACGTTCCACCACGATAACAACCCCCAAGTAGGACGAATTTGCTATTTTTAGGGCCCATATCCCAAACCGGACATATTTGCTGTCTTTTTCATAAGGGGTTTAAGTGATTGGTATTTGGAATTAGAAAAAGAGTTTGATATCATATTTTGAGGCCAATGGCAATATAGGGGTCAAATATATGAGAATAGAGCACGTTGCTGATATATTTTCGGGGCTTAGTGTTTAGAGGACCACCCCACTCCCCAAAACACCCCAAAATCGAGCATATTTACCGACCATGTCAATGTGGGGCTCAAATGAAAGGTCTTTGGAAGTAAAGAACGAATCTAATATCCAATTGTCGGACCAAGTGTTTGGGGGATAGAATAGAACACGAATCTGATATATATTTTCAAAGCCAAGTCACTGAGTGGCCGCCCATCCCCCAAAACACCCCCATAACCAGCCATGTTTGCCAACTGTGGAAAAATGGAGTTCAAATGAGAGGTGTTTGGGAGTAGACCATGAATCTGACATCAACATTCGGGACCAACTGTCTAGGGGACATCCCACCACCATAACAACCCCTCAAGTAGGACGTATTTGCTCACCAAGACAATTTGCGTCTTCAAGACAGTGGAGCTCGATATTCATAGTTTTAAGTGCCCAAACCGGACATATTTGTTGGCTTTTTCAATAAGGGCTTTAAGTGAATGGTAATTGAGATTAGAAGACGATATCCAATTTTGAAGCCAATGGCAATATGAATAGAGCACGTTGCTGATATATTTTCAGGGCTTAGTGATTGGGGGACCACTCTACTCCCTAAAACACCCCTAACCTTCTTTTCCAAATTTGATTCCGACTTCGTTCCTCACAACTTTTGAACTATTTTTGTGGCTAGGTGTGCTTTGCAAATCAATTTTCTGTCAAGGTGGTAAGTATTTAATAGAATTATTGTGTGGGATCAGACATCCGTATACGAAGACTTCGGGACAGTTTCCCCTTCTAAGAGTGTTATATGATACGATTTCTTTGGGCTTATCTTAATACTTCAAGCGATAAGCCATGTGAATAAGGTGTCCAATTGCAATTGAATTACTCGAGAAGCTTCTGCCAAATATTTATTAGAAAAGAGAATGGCTGTGTCATTAGCATAAGTTGCGACTGTAATGTCATCAATACAGGGCATATCATGCATGGAAATCGTGTGCAATACACGACCCAAAAACTCTCCTGGGGTATCCCGGCTGCTATTTTACATATTCTTGAGTGTGGTGCTGGGAGAAATTTTATTTATTTGTACAGCAGTCCTTTGTGCCAAACTTTATCAAAAGCTTATGGTTCATCTAAAAATACAGCAGAGCAGTACAATCTTAGCTGGAGGGCGCTGGAAATAGAAATTGTGAAACTTCTGCTTCTTGACAAGAGAACGAAAATCCCTTAAATACATTGGCTTAATAAGTAGCGAACGCAGAGGCTTTCTGAGAATCTGTGCGACACCATATTATACATTGTGCTCCTCATAGGGACATTTCGTTTAGCAGGTATTTTTAAAAATTTCAAAGCTGATTTTATAGCTTTTATCTTTTTGGCAGCACTGGTTAAAACAGATCACTCACGTTTCATGTTTTGTTTCACTGTCAAACATCTTCAGTTTCTTCTATAATTTAACAATGAATCGTTTTACAAACGAACAACGCTGGTAAATTATTGAATTTTATTATCAAAAGGTGTGCTTAGTTCATCGCGCTCTTCTCCTTCTTCATAGACGAAGCACATTTTTGGCCCAATGGGTACGTAAATAAGCAGAATTGTCGATTTTGGAGTGAAGATCAGCCTGAAGAATTGCAAGAGCTACCAATGCATCTAGAAAAAGTCATAGTTTAATGCGGTTTGTGGACTGGTGGCATCATAGGACCGTACTTCTTCAAAGACGATGCGAATCGTAACGTATAGCTGCCATATAAAGCGATCTGGCATCTTGACTTCTTGAGCCTCTAGAGGGCGCAATTCTCATCCGATTTGGCAGAAATTTTGTATAACGGCTTCTCTCATGGCTTTCAAAATACGTGTCTAATATAGTCTGAACCGATCAATAGCTTGATACAGCTCCCATATAAACAAATCTCCCGATTTTGCTTCTTGAGCCCCTACAAGGCGCAATTCTTATCCGAATGAACTGAAATATTACACAATTACTTCTACAATTTTCAGCATTTATTTATGGTCCGAATCGGACTATAACTTGATATAGCTCCAATAGCATAACAGTTCTTATTCAATATTTTTTGTTTGCCTAAAAAGAGATACCGCGTATAGAACTCGACAAATGTGATCCTTGATGGATGGATGGTATATAAGACTAGCTGGACAGGGCCCGCTCCGCTGCGCCTTCTTTTACTTTATATGGAACAAAATTTTTCTTGGAATATTTATTTCCGACAATTCAAGAGCTTTCAGTGAAATATCATGCTACGCAGATAGGATATCGCTTGAAAAACAGTTTAGCAATATAAGCGTCTTTATCTGAAACCCATGTGATCTTTATTGGCCTACGAATTTAATTTTGGATGTAAGGTGTATTCCATTCTTAAAATACTTTTTTTTCAGCCCGATATTCTCATGATGTCTGATTTACTGGTGTTTTCGTTGGTGAGATCCCCCTGCATCGTGCTCTTCTCTCAAATACCATTTATTTAAATCCCATATTGCCATTGGTTTTGAGGAGAGTTTACGGGATGAGGCGTTCCCCAAACACATAGCCCCAAATTGGTTATGAAATTAGTTTTCTAATCTCAAATACCTTTCATTTGAGGTACATATTGACATGGTCGAAAAATTTTTACCCTTTGGGGGTGTTTTGGGGAAGGGGTGAAGCCTTAAATGCATGGTCCTACATTTGGATATCAAATTCGTATTCTACTCCCAAATACCTTTATTTGAGCCCCATATTGCGATGGTCAGCAAAAAATTGCTGTTTGTGCGGCATTTTGGGAAAGGGGGTTAGCTCTCAAAAAATTGGTCCCGAAAATGGGTATCAATTCTTTCTCTACCCCCCAAATACCTTTCATTTGAGCTCCACATTGACATGGTAGGTAAATATGCCCAATTTAGGGGTGTTCAGTGGTTTGGGGTGGTCCCCCAAACACTAAGCCCGGAAAATATATCAGCAACGTGCTCTATTCTCATATATTTGAACCCCATATTGCCATTGGCCTCAAAATTGGATATCAAATTCGTTTTCTAATCTCATCTAAACTCCTTATTGTAAAAGTCAAAAATGTCCGGGTTGGGATATTGGCCCTAAAAACTAACATAACCGATTTAGGGGGGTTTTGGGGGATGGGCGGCCACTCAGTTAGTTGGCCTTGAAAATTTATATCGGATTCGTGTTCTACTCTAAAAATCATCTTATTTGAGCCTCATATTGCAATAGTCAGCAAATACTTCCTATTTGGCTGGTGTTGTGGGGGTGTGGTGGCCCCATAAACATTTTTCCCTGATATTGATATCAGATTCGTGCTTTACTCCTAAAAACCTTTCATTTGCGCCCCAAATTGCTATGGTCGTAAATTTGTCCCCTTTGGGGGATGTTTTTGGGGAAATGCGGCCCCCCAAACACTTGGTCCCATATTTTGATATCAGATTCATATTTTACACTCAAATACCTTTTATTTAAGCCCATATTCCCATGGTCAGCAAATAAGTCCTGTTTGGGGTGTGTTTTGGGGTAGGGATGGACCCTCAGAAACGTGGTTCATCATTTGGATAGTAGATTCGTATTCTACTCGCAAATACCTTTCTTTTGAGTCCCATATTGCCATGGCTGGTAAATATGCCCGATTTAAGGGTGTTTTGGGGATTGGGGTGGTCCCCCAAATACTAAGACACCCCATAGACACTTTTCCCGAATATTGATATCAAATTTGTGCTTTACTCCCAAAGACCTTTCATTTGAGCCCCATGTGGCTATGGTCGTAAACGTGTCCCCTGTTGGGAAGGTTTTTGGGGAGAGGCGGCCCCCCAAACACTTCGTCTCATATTTTACACTCAAATACCTTTTATTTAAGCCCCACATTTCCATGGTCAGTAAATAAGCCCTGTTTGGTGGGTGTTTTGGGGAAGGGGTGGACCCCCAGAAACGAGGTCCGACATTTGGATATCAGATTCGTATTCTACTCGCAAATACCTTTCATTTAAGTCCCATATTGCCATGATCGGTAAATATGTCCGATTTAGGGGTGTTTTGGGGGTTGGGGTGGTCCCCTAACACTTGGTTCGACATTTGGATATCAGATATGTTTTCTTATCCTAAATACCTTTCATTTAATTTCCATATTGCCGTGATTGGTCTAAATATATGTTTGGTAGGTTTTAGGGTGGGGCAGCCCCCCTAGGTACCCCATCCGAAATTTAGATACCAAATTTTTATTTTTAGGGTACTATATGAGAGCAAACAAAATTTCGCTTAAATCGCACCACCCATCTCCGAGAACTGGCGTTTCTGAAAATTAGGGTAAGGGGGAGGGTCCGCCCCCCCCTTCAAATATGATAAAATGTAGTACCCTATTTTCACCACGGTGTCATAATGCACCATCTGTCAAAATTTCAAGAAAATCGGTTCAGCCGTTTCTGAGTCTATAAGGAACACACAAACAAACAAACACTAATTGATTTTTATATATAAGATTCGGCCCGGCCGAACTTGGTACGCTCTTGCTTGTTTCTTTTATGCGACCGATGTTTTTATTGAATGACAAACGACTGACTTCTTTGCTTGCCCTTCAACAGGATTGAAGTCAAGCACAAAGAAGTCCACGAAAAAGGCAACAACAACCACAACACAGCCCCTTTACCTATGGTGGAAAGTTTGATGGTATTTAGAGGACACTTCTGTGTTTACATTCACAGCAAACCACCTCATTTTCTCCACGTTCTCTTTTTTCCTGCACACGTACACACACCAGTTCAAGTTTCTATGGATGTGTTGAAAACAATGTAATTTTGGAAAAGACATCTTGTGCACTCCAGTGTCCCAGTTGGCGTTATTCTCATCGCCCCGCCTATGCCAAGACATAATGTTCTCTAAAACTTTCTTATTATGCTTATGTAGCACTTTTTCTCCATCACAGTCGACCAAACAATCGATTTTAAGTATTAGTCTAATCAGGCTGTTGAAGAGCCAATAGACCTTGTCAGTATGGAAATCGTTTTGTTGAGAAAACGTGAAATTGGGCCACTCTCATATTCCTCGTAAACAGTCAGATTTCAGTCTTCTCTGGGCTAACATTGAGACCCCTAGGTGCCATCTCCAAGCTCATTTCGGCGTTCTGCACAGCTGATTCGAACCCTTACCATTTGCAAGTATTATAACATTATCTGCGTAGCAGACGTGTCCCAATCCCTCCTCAGTAAGCATCCGTAATAGGTTATTTCTCCCTTATCTTAATGTCATTTCTGATACGCCATTAAGCTTTATCAAAACCTTTTTCAAATTGATTAAGGTGCCTTACATACCCAACGACTATTGAGTACGGCGTAGAGAACGCTTTTGGCACATTGACCTACAGCACAATGACGGGCCGGTTCGTTTGGTTTGTCTGTTTGCGCTATTCTATTTTGATCTTTAACAAGTAAAAGCTTGCTAAGTTCGGCCGGGACGAATCTTATATACTCTCCACTATGGATCGCATCTATCAAGTTCTTTGAATTATGTTTTCAGATATATATGAGCTATATCAAGTTATTGAGCGATATGTTCATGCCGAACAAGTCATAGAAAAATGTCACCTCGAAAATTTCAGGCAAATTAAATAAAAACTGCGCGGTTTATATGGCGACTTTATCAGGTTATGGACTGCTTTAGACCATACTTAGCACAGTTGTTGGAAGTCACAGCAACAAATCACCTCACACCAAGATCGGTTTATACAGCAGCTATATCAAAACATGGACCCATTTACAATTCCGACCGACCTACACTGATAAGAAGTATTTGTGCAAAATTTCCAGCGCCTAGCTTTAGTCCATTGAAAATTAGCATGCTTTTGACAGACAGACGGACAGACACGGCTACATCGACTTAATATGTTTATATTATATCTTAGCCATTCCTCCACTTCCTTAATTCCAAGGATCTTCGCTTGACATACACTGCAGTTGTCGGGTAACCTTCCCGCCATATCGGGATAGATCTTTAGAGTACACACCAAAGCCTATCTGGTCGTCTCTATTGGAACCATCCTTATAGAAGTCTATGTAACTTCTATTACCAGGGATATCGTAGTTCCACTCGGTTCTATCAGGAATATTGGTACAGTACTTTTTATCAAAAAAGGGGCTCAGGTAGGGTGTGGAACATCGGACATTGTATCAAGGATAACAATTTGTCTAGCCACAATGTTCAGAGGCATTAGATGTAGCATTAAATACAGGAATCAGAAGGTGTCGTCCTCAGTGCGGCCTGCGATGCAAGCCTTCTGCCTGTTCCAGGTAATAAAAGTCGGTTTATCGCCTTTATTACAAATCGCCAGATTGCAACTTATAATATATTCGATAAGCAGCTTATCCCTTTCGTTGACATCCAAACTTCCCCATATCTGGTGATGTGCATTAGCATCACTTCCTACAATGAGGCTCTTATCCCCCACAGGAGCGGCTTCAACCAGCAACTTAAGGTTTGAAGGTGACATCTCTGAATCGTGTGCCATATATAGGGAAGCCAGCTAGTAATGAGACTTGTTTATTTCAAGGCTACCGAATCTTCAGTGCTTAGTGACTGAAGAAGGAAAACATTTAGACTGAAGAAGGAAAACATTCAGACTACCCTTTGCAATAATACAGGCTCTGTGTCTCCCATTCCCCATACCCTTGAGAAGTTTAAATCCCGGAATTCTTAGTCCACGAAACATTCCTCCACACACCCATGGTGCGAAAGCAGTGGATCTACTCTTCCTCAGGACATTGGACACTTGCAGTGTGGACGATTCCTCCTTAAATACTTCACTAGCTGCTGCTGTCGAAATACTTTTTAAGTTCCGTGCTTCCCCGCTGGGGCACACCTTGAACCACATGGTCCCACCGGATGACCCACTCACACAAGGCTTGCCTAGTTCCGTTTTGATGCCATCCCCTCCTGTCTCGATTGTGCAGAGGTATTTTTTTTTTTTCAATCCACAAATCCGCTTCTATAGACCTTCAGATTCAACTTGTTGAATCCGTAGGAAACATCTCATTCAGAATTGTTGAGGTCTGCGAGACAGCCGCAGTTTGATACGAATACTGCATGTCTCCGGTCACCATCAGCCTCATCCAAGCTACCAATCTTCCAGTCGGTGGTTGAAAGATTGAGACTACATTCCCCAAGTATGGATTCACGATCGGAGGGAATCCATGGTATCCAAGCATGCGCAATTGGTTTAGAAGGAATATTTTCCTCCTTGACTATATCTAGTGCTGCACCTGGCCAGATCTCACCAATCATTTTTAGCGCACAACAAGGCAATTAGTCTGTATCGGCCCCGATACCAGCCTGCATCGCCACAAAACTAGAGAAGACCCAGGATATTCCGCATGGACATCGGAGTATATTGATGATAGACCATTGACTATCCCACTCCAATTATTCCTAGGTACGCAGCCCCGTTCTTCTCTCTTGTCGAACAACTCCCATCCCCAAACTGTCCCTAGCGACATTAGCAAAGGTTCTTGGACCCATCCTGCAATTGTTCGCCCTAGTTCTTTTAGGCGTGGGGTGCCCTCCAGGTGACCGCAGCCTTTTGGATGACTGCGGTGCAGTTTCCGAATCTAGTTGTGTGGTCTTTGGGGTAGCCTGTGCATTGAGTCCTTGGGCCCAATTTAGTCGCTCTCCCTATAAGTGAGAGTCTCTCTCCCTATAAGTGAGAGTCTCTCTCCCTATAAGTGAGAGTCTCTCTCCCTATAAGTGAGAGTCTTAGGATCATTCGTACCAAGCCTCTCAATAAACCTGAGAGCGATGCGTCTTCTGTAATTCTAACCTCTTAAAGAGCGGGTTGTGGTTACCGGGTGAGGCCGACGGCCTAGGAAAATTATAACCATGCGAAGATAGAATAGATTCTGCCCTGTCCTTAAGACTCGAACCAGGTGTTTTCGTCAAGCACCCCTGCTGACTAGTCGTCTGTCTTTGGAGTCCATTCTAAGCCTACTCCCGGTCACTAGATCTGCCGCTCCACTGGAATCAGACGCATATCACCAACCGCCTAATGGATACCACTATTGTTGCTATTCTTGAGTGACTTAAATTTTTCTTACAAAAATAATCACCTATCACGAGTTACAGAAAAATTCTTGCGGAGCGAATAACAAAACGTCCGCTCCACTCAACGGTTCAAATAAGATTGGGAGGGTTACAATAATATAACATGTTACCAAATAATATGAAATTACAAAGAAATTTTAATATATTCGATAGAGAGATTGCGCCTTTTGTCAGGTTAGGTTAGGTTGAAAAGAGGGTGCAGATATTAATCTGTTCCATGCCACTATAGACATACACCTAAGCCAGTAATTGGCTTGTTGTGCACTCTAAAACTTAAAAGAAACCTCGAAAAATGACATCTATTTAAGAATTCCATTCTACTAACAGAATCCTTATTTGATTTTAATGCCACGCCCCTATGTTGATTCATGTCTGGTACTGTGTCCCCACCTAAGTGCCGGTATCTGTTAGACGCAAAAGCGGGGCGCAAAGTTTTTTCGCCTTTTTTAGAAACATAAAAATTTACCAAGTAAGAGCGTGCTAAGTTCGGCCGGGCCGAATCTTATATACCCTCCACCATGGATCGCATTTGTCGAGTTCTATGCGCGGTATCTCTTTTTTAGCAAACAAAGAATTTTGAATAAGAACTCTTATGCCCTTGGAGCTATATCAAGTTACAATCCGATTCGTACCTTAAATGAATGCTGAACATTGTAGAAGTCATTGTGTAATATTTCAGTTCATTCGGATAAGAATGGCACCTTGTAGGGGCTCAAGAAACAAAATCGGGATATCGGTTTATATGGGAGCTGTTTCAAATTATAGATCGATTCAGACCATATTAGACACGTATGTTGATGGTCACGAAAGAAATTGTTGTACCAGCTAAATCGGATAAGAATTGCGCCCTTTAGAGGCTCAAGAAGTCAAGATCCCAAATCGGTTTATATGGCAGCTATATCAGGTTCTACACCGATGTACGCCATTCTTAGCACATTTATTGGAGGTCATAACGAATCTCGCCATGCTAAATTTCAGCCAAATCGGATGAGAATTGGCCGCTCTATTGGGTCAAGAAGTCAAGATCCATGATCGGTTTATATGACAGCTATACCAGATTATGAATCGATTTGAATCATTCTTAGCACAGTTATTGTAAGTGATACCAAAACACTACGTGAAAAATTTCAGTCAAATCGGACTAGAATTGAGCCCTCTAGAGGCTCAAGAAGTCAAGATCAAAGATCGGTTTATAAGGCAGCTATATCAAAACATGGACCGATTTTGCCCATTTACAATACTAACAGACCTACACTAAAAAAAAGTATTTGTGCAAAATTTCAAGCGGCTAGCTTTACTCCTTCGAAAGTTAGCGTGCTTTCGACAGACAGACGGACGGACATGGCTAGATCGACTTAAAATGACTTGACGATCAAGAATATATACATATACTTTATGGGGTCTCAGACGCATATTTCGAAGTGTTACAAACAGAATGACGAAATTAGTATACCCCCATCCTATGATGGAGGGTATAATAATACATAAACTATATTTTCCAAAGAACTAAAAAGTATTAATATACTAACAAAGAAATATTAAGAATACGTTCCATGGTTTTGAGTAAAAAACACTTAAGGCTTATAGCTCTGTAGGCTATTGGTGTAGCATAACTTGCCTTGCATGTTTTGTATATATATACCATCCTTGCTTTTCTGCCAGATTTTCGAAGTATATGCAAGTCCTAAGCACGCCGTGAAAATAGCAGCCAGATGTTCCATCAGGTCCAGGTGGCTTAAATATTTAGTTGGAAGCTTCTTAAGGCTTCCCTTACCATAAATCCTGTAACGTTAAATCTTCGTTCAACTTCAATTTGCAAAGATTTCTATGTCTCCGTGAGTTCTGTCATATCCAGTGGAAAATGCGTTTTCATTAAAAGCCTCAACATGTCCTCCGTTGTGTCTGCTCTCACTTCCCATGTCGTTTACTGACGTTTCAGTTTGGGCATGGGTTTTTTAGAGAAACCTATTCATATTCGCGTTGTCATTGACGCTATCGACCTGCTCGCAGAACAGCTTCCAGGAGGCACGTTTTGCTGCTCTGATCATCTCATTGTATTCCTTGAGCAGTGTGTAATACAGTCGAATCGCTTAAATTCCGTAAATTTGGTTTCACTTAGTCGTAATTTTCAGTAAAACTTTGTTCGGATAAGAGAAATTAATTTCCACTTAAGCGCTACAACCATCGCGATATAAAGCGAAAATATGTATGAAATAACTTGAGTTGAAAAAAGCAATGCACAGTTGAACTCTTTGGAAATCAGAGACAATAACTAGCGAAATATCAAAATATGTTTTTGCGAATTTAATTGATAGCACAAAGTTTTCCAATTACAGATAATTTCCCATAGAAGTATCTTTTTCACTTATGCGATTTCAGTTTTATATAAAAACAGAATTCGGGGTGTAAAAACTTTTTCAGTTTAGTGGATTTTCAGTTAAGCGATTTTACACTTAAGCGAATTCAAACAAATTGAACAATACCATAAATAAATGGTCCTTTCCTTCGAGTTTCACTTAAGCGGCATTTTTCACTAAAGCGTATTACAGTTATGCGGTTTCGACTGTAAATACACATCCCAATAAACTGTCGCTCAGCTACCTTTTTTAAGTTTTTATAAATTTGTACGAAATTTTTACTTGTTTTATGTAAATCAATATTGACTAATTGAAAATCCAAAACTCAGCTAACTTTTGAGGTTTTTTTTTTTGATTTTTTGCGAAATTTTCAAGTCAAAATTTCATATCACCAGAATTTTGGTGAAAATTATAAGCAAACATATATTTAGCAATTTTGCTACATTCTACACAAAATGTTTGTAATAAATTTGATAAATCATTTGAACTGTGTCTTCCACAAATGCCGGTATATGAGTGACGAAAGCCCTATAATCAAAGCAACCGACACATTTCTTAATTGTTTGTCAATTTTTCTTCAGGTCATTTGAAATGTCCCTCCTTTTGTTGCTTTCCAGTGGTATAATTAAAATGACGAACAAACAGAAGACCACCACCACCGACCGACCGGTCTTGCAACTAAGCAATCCACAGTGCTTTAGACACTGACTATTCCATAATTATCAGCTCTGACTAATGATGTTTCCATTGTTGTACACCTCTTGGCTGGACGGTTACTACTTGAGGGGCTCCGACACCGGTGGGGGGTAGGCATATAACTAATAGGATAGTTGGATACATTTACAGCTATTGCGATGATGCAGCTCTACATGCCTCCTCCCCAAATAATACCACCATTATTTTTCTTGCTGGAGACGATATGTTTTGGCGGTTTGTTATGACTCCATTATGCTTTTCATCCAGACGGACTAGACACAACGCTAACACTTCATATATAAGGTAAAGACCAATGCTATACCGAAATTAGTTCAACTGTTAGACTGCAACGCATAGGAGCTAGGAACCCCAATCGGCTTTACATAAGGATTACCAAAACCAACATCAGTCTTCCGTCATGATGTCTCTCTGCAACATTGTGTGGGCCCTTGCCATCTTGGTGGGCACCAGTCAGGCTGGTGTAATTGGCCATTATGGTGGTGAAGGCCACTTGGACTCCGCGAATCTGGAATCTCATGACTTTAGCGAAGGTTTGGCGAAAAGTGCCTCAACCCATTATGGATCTTTGGGTTCTTTGGGTGACCACTTGGACGAATCCCATTTCCCAGCGGACTTTGGAGAAAGCCATCAGGGAGATGAATATGCCGAAGGCAGTGAGCATTTTGAAATTCCCTACCAAGGAGAACTGGAAGAGCATCATGATTTACATGGCCATAGTTTTGAACATGAGTCGCTTTCACACCACGACATCCATAGTGAATTGCATGATTTCGATTCAAAGCCAGTGCCTGGCATCAATCACGGCAAAGGAGCCTTAAGTTACAGCACCACCTACGAATTCAAGGATCCCAAACCTTAAGAGGCCGAAATGGTTGAGGTGTAGCAAATGACCTTCGAGTTGTGTTCTGTGTGTTGGTTTACTCAAATTTAAGACTAGCTGGTGTAGAAGCTAAGATGCTGTAACTAAAAGTGTGCACGTTTCTTTTGCATATCATGTAAATGTGTCTGCTGTCCTCACCATTCTTGATTATTAATGCTTTGCCAATCCGGTTTGGTACGGATTTCATGCACCTGTGATTTCATTTTCATTCACCATCATGTTCCAAACCAATCCGCGTTAAATAGACCAAAGAAAGTGCTCTTCATTCATGCCAACAGTATTTTTTGTGTTATTTTCAGTTTTATAAACAATTTTGCAAAGTTTTGCCACCGCAACTGTGACGTGCGAAGTAATTGACGTTTCGTTGCTTCAATGGAACACGTTCCAGGAAGACTGCCACATGTGGCATGGTGCAATAATTTATTAGCTAATTGTTTTGTTTTTTCATTTATGTTGTGGTTCCATTTATTTTTAGTATTATGCTCTGAATGTGTTGCTAATAGGTTAATTGGATTACGTTTCTATTTTGTGTTAAATTTTTTATTTTTGTTTCTTTTGTTTACTAAACATGTTAAATGACAATTAAAATAATAATAATGCATATTCAAATAAATTACACTTAGTTGACTGATAATTGATAGATGTTTTAAATTCGCGTGATGCTGTGTCATTAAACTGATGAAATTCCCACGACGGGGAGGTGTTACTGCTTGGCATAACTCGGCATATGAGCAAATAATTTACAAGGGAATTAATTATGACTGCATTAATGAAAATTCGACTTACCATCTACCCACATTTGCCAGTTGAATTAAATAAATTTGTGCATTAGCTGAACAGTTTGGAAAGAAATTGTACTAGAATGTATTCTAGTTCAAATGGTGTTTCATGTTCAATGTAATTTTTTATTACAATAAATAACACCTAAATATGGACCAGTGAAAAAGTAAACTAAACAGTTCTACAAAAACAAATTCCCATTGAAAATAGGGTTTTTTTTTATACCCACCACCGAAGGATGGGGGTATATTAATTTTGTCATTCCGTTTGCAACACATCGAAATATCCATTTCCGACCCTATAAAGTATATATATTCTTGATCAGCGTAAAAATCTAAGACGATCTAGCCATGTCCGTCCGTCTGTCTGTTGAAATCAGTCTTTAAAAGTAGAGATATTGAGCTGAAATTTTGCACAGATTCTTTTTTTGTCCATAAGCAGGTTAAGTTCGAAGATGGGCTATATCGGACTATATCTTGATATAGCCCCCATATAGACCGATCCGCCGATTTAGGGTCTTAGGCCCACAAAAGCCACATTTATTATCCGATTTTGTTGAAATTTGGGACAGTGAGTTTTGTTAGGCCCTTCGACATCCTTTGTCAATTTGGCTCAGATCGGTCCAGATTTGGATATAGCTGCCATATAGACCGATCCTCCGATTTAGGGATTAAGGCCCATAAAAGCCACATTTATGGTCCGATTTCGCTGAAATTTGGGACAGTGAGTTGTCTTAGGCTCTTTGACATGTTTCTTTAATTTGGTCCAGATCGGTTCAGATTTGGATATAGCTGCCATATAGACCGATCCTCCGGTTTAGGGTCTTAGGCCCACAAAAGCCACATTTATTATCCGATTTTGATGAAATTCGGGGCAGTGAATTGTGTAAGGGACATCGACATCCTTCGTTAATTTGGCTCAGATCGGTCCAGATTTGGATATAGCTGCCATGTAGACCGATATCTCGATTTAAAGTCTTGGCCCCATAAAAGGCGCATTTATAATCCGATTTCACTGAAATTTGACACAGTGACTTATGTTCGGCTTTTCGACATCCGTGTCGTATATAATTCAGATCGGTATGAGGTATATGAGTATGAGGTATGAAATTTTCACCAAATTTTGATGAAAGGTGGTTTACATATATACCCGAGGTGGTGGGTATCCAAAGTTCGGCCCGGCCCAACTTAACGCCTTTTTACTTGTTTTACAATAATTTTATGATTTTAATATTAAGATCCCAATAGTAAAGGGTGGTAGTTTATTCGCGTTTAGCGAAATTTTTTCATTATGAACTTTTTTAGATAATAGATTTTGAGGTCAAAAAACATTCCCTCATTACTTTTGAAAAAATTTTGATAAAAGTATTGTTATAAATGAGATTTTTGTAGTGTTTAAAAAAGTTAACGTAAACAAGTAAAAGCGTGCTAAGTTTAGACTGGCCGAATCTTACATACCCTCCACCATGCATCAAACCTGTCGAGTTCTTTTCCCGGTATCCCTGTTGTGCTGTTTCAGGCTATATTTTATTTATTTATTTATACCGATTCATACCATATTTGACACGTATGTTGAAGGTCATGAGAGAAACCGTTGTTCAGGCTAAAGAAGTCAAGATCGCAGATCGGTTTATATGATAGCTATATCAGGTTACGGACCAATTTGAACCATACTTAGTACAGTTCTTGGAAGTCATAACAAAACATGTCATGCCAAATTTCAGCGAAATCGGATAGGTATTGCGCCCTCTAGTGGTTCAAGAAGTTAAATAGGGATATCGGATTATATGGGAGCTGTATTAGTCTACAGACCGATTCGGACCGCATATGACACGTACGTTAGAGGTTATGGGGGAAGCCGTTGTTGGACCGATTTAAACCATGCTTTGCACAGTTGTTAGAAGTCATACCAAAACACTTCATGCCAAATTTCAGAATTATAGAAGAATTGCGCCCTCTAGAGGCTCAAGAAGTCAAGATCCAAGATCGGTTTATATGTCTTGTCGATCAAGAATATATATACATTATGGGGTCTTAGACGAATAATTCGAGGAGTTACAAACAGAATGACGAATATTATACCCCCATCCTATGGTGGAGGGTATAAAAATATATGTTTTCATCTGTGAAAATCGATTAAAGTACCAGCCTTAACAAGTAAACACGTAAAAAAGTTAGGCATTGAATTCAGCGTGGCCGAAGTTTGGTTACTCACAACCAGGGATATATGTATACCAAATACCAAAGATATTTGATAACATATTATTTGATGGCGTGAAACGGTTTTACGTTTGCCGTTTTTTATACCCTCCACCATAGGATGGGGGTATACTAATTTCGTCATTCTGTTTGTAACACCTCGAAATATGCGTCTGAGACCCTATAAAGTGCATATATTAAGTGGATCTAGTCATGTCCGTCCGTCCGTCGAAAGCACGCTATCTTTCGAAGGAGTAAAGCCAGCCCCTTCAAATTTTGCACAAATACTTTTTATTAGTGTAGGTCAGTTGGGATTGTAAATGGGCCAAATCGGTCCATGTTTTGATATAGCTGCCATATAAACCGATCTTGGGTCTTGATTTCTTGGGCTTCTAAGAGGCGCAATTCTCATCCGATTTGACTGAAATTTTGCAAGAGGAGTTTTGTTATGACTTCCAATAACTGTGCTTAGTATGGCGCTAATCGGTACATAACCTGATATAGCTGCCATATAAACCGATCTGGGATCTTGACTTCTTGAGCCTCTAGAGGGCGTAATTCTCATCAGCTTTGGCAGAAATTTTGTACATCGGCTTCTCTCATGACTTTCAACATTTGTGTCTAATATGGTCTGAATCGATGAATAGCTTGATATAGCTCCTACATAAACTTATCTCCCGATTATGCTTCTTGAGCCCCTACAAGGCGCAATTCTTATCCGAATGAACTGGAATATTACAAAATGACATTTATGATCCGAATGGGACTATAACTTGATATAGCTCCAATAGCATAACAATTCTTATTAAATATTCTTTGTTTGCTAAAAAGAGATACCACGCATAGAACTCGACAAATGCATGGTTAGCATGATCTTACTTGTTTATTATTAGAGATTTTTATGATGTTTACGGTACTGCAAAAGCAAGGAACAGGGGCAAATATCTCATATACTAATAGTGCTGCCCTTTTGAAGTTCAAGTTCAATGATAAGAAACCTGTTTTGTATAGCCGAGTCCACGTTGAGTATCGCGGTGGTGCAATTTGATTTAACGTTATATGATTTAACGTTATCATGCCTAAATATTCCTCAATTTATACTTAAGGCCTAAATATGCTCTCGTAAACATGCCGTAAATGTAGGAAAATGTGTCAGCTGTTTTGTTCTGCTTTATGAAAACGGATGCAAACGATTACCGAACGTCTGTCGACCGTAAACGGAAAGTAGATTTCAGTAAAAACAAAATTTTAAGTTCCGTTTTCGTGTCAGGTGATAAAATTTGAAGTTTAAAGAAATTTCAAAACCAAAGACGAATGTATAGAAAACTGCTATTTTTCTATTTTATTTCGCTGTGGCGTTTATTACAATTTATTGTTAATAATAAAGGTTAATTGGGTAGTCCACCATAAAAGGTGCCCAATATGACCTGTTCTGAAAAGTAGGTTAGGTTAGGTTGAAAAGAGGGTGCAGATATAAATCCGACCGTGCCACTATGAACATACAACTAAGCCAGTAGTCGGCTTGTTGTGCTCTCTAAAAACTATAAAGTAACCTAAACAAGTAAGAAGGCGTTAAGTTCGGCCGGGCCGAACTTAGGATACCCACCACCTCGGGTATATATGTGAACCACTTTTCGTCAAAATCCAGTGAAAAATGCATACCTTAAGCCCCATAGCAGCTCTATAGATATCATCCGATTTAGAAAAAATGCTTATAAGTACAAGTCATTGTTCAACCGAGAGATCGGTCTATATGGCAGCTATATCCAAATCTGAACCGATCAGGGCCAAATAGGAGAAAGATATCGAAGGGCCTAAGGCAAATCACTGTCCCAAATTTCAGCAAAATCGGATAATAAATGTGGCTTTTATGGGCCTAAGAACATAAATCAGAGGATCGGTCTATATGGCAGCTATATCCAAATTTGGACCGATCTGGGCCAAATTGACGAAGAATATCGAAGGGCTCAACGCAACTCACTGTCCGAAATTTCAGCAAAATTGGATAATAAATGTGGCTTTTATGGGCGTAAGACCATAAATCGGAGGATCGGTCTATATGGCAGCTATATCCAAATTTGGACCGATCTGTACCAAATTGACGAAGGATGTCGAAGGGCTCAACGCAACTCACTGTCCCAAATTTCAGCAAAATCGGATAATAAATGTGGCTTTTATGGGCCTAAGACCATAAATCGGAGGATCGGTCTATATGGCAGCTATATCCAAATTTAGACCGATCTGGGTCAAATTGACGAAGGATGTCGAAGGGCTCAATGCAACTCACTGTCCCAAATTTCAGCAAAATCGGATAATTAATGTGGCTTTTATGGGCGTAAGACCATAAATCGGAGGATCGGTCTATATGGCAGCTATATCCAAATTTGGACCGATCTAGACCAAATTGACGAAGGATGTCGAAGGGCTCAACGCAACTAACTGTCCCAAATTTCAGCAAAATCGGATAATAAATGTGGCTTTTATGGGCCTAAGACCATAAATCGGAGGATCGGTCTATATGGCAGCTATATCCAAATTGGGACCGATCTGGGCCAAATTGACGAAGAATATCGAAGGGCTCAACGCAACTCACTGTCGCAAATTTCAGCAAAATCGGATAATAAATGTGGCTTTTATGGGCCTAAGACCCTAAATCGGCGGATCGGTCTATATGGGGGCTATATCAAGATATAGTCCGATATAGCCCATCTTCGAACTTAACCTGCTTATGGACAAAAAAAGAATCTGTGCAAAATTTCAGCTCAATATCTCAATTTTTAAAGACTGTAGCGTGATTTCAACAGACAGACGGACAGACGGACAGACGGACGGACATGTCTAGATCGTCTTAGATTTTCACGCTGATCAAGAATATATATACTTTATAGGGTCGGAAATGGATATTTCGATGTGTTGCAAACGGAATGACAAAATGAATATACCCCCATCCTTCGGTGGTGGGTATAAAAATAAATTTTTAAGTTAGGAATTCCGTGCTACAATACTTACAAAACCCTTAATTGTTTTCAATACCACTAAGTTGGTTCATATCTGGTATTGTGTCCCCATCGGTATCTGTTAGACGCGAAAGCCGGGCAATGACAAAGGAAATCCTCCAACGTCTCATCATCTTCCCCGCATGCCCTACACATGCTATCAATTGCCGCACCGATTTTGCACAAGTGAGCTCGTAGTCCTATGTGTCCCGTTATGATACCAATAGCTATATTGACCTACTTCTTACTTCCTTTCAGTAATAGCCTCGTCTTCTCACGATCTGGATCCCCCCGTAGGATTTTCGCCGTCCTACCGACAGTTTCGCTGTTCCACAATGTTGCATGCGCATTCGTCGCCCACTGCCTTAACTCGGACTGCGTCGACGCGAAAGGTCGACGGGCAAGTTTATTGACGGCAGTCGTTTGGACTTCACCACCAAATCGTCTGCCCTTTTATTTCCCCATACTACGCTATGGCCCGGCACCCAAACAATGCGGATTTTGTCATCCTCAGAGAAGGCGTTAATCTCCTTCTTACAATGCAAGACTGTTCGTGACCTTACCGTCCTAGTTGTTATTGCCCTTATGGAAATTTTACTGTCCGTAAAGATGTTCAGACTCAACGTCCTCGCGTTAGCACCACACCACTTCACGCATTCCGTGATTGCCTGGATCTCCGCCCGCAGGACCGGATTATGGTCAGACAGCCTAAAACAGATCTCAGTCCCTGGGTTCTCAATGTAGACTGCCAGGCCAACTCTGTCCTCTAGCTTTGATTCATCCGTGTAACATGATCTTCGAGATGGCAAGACTGTGCCAATGGCAGCAGTGCCTCGCACTCGACTTCAAGGTTCATCTCAGGTATCCGATCGGAAACATCTCCCCTTCTCTCCGGGTTTCCTATCGTCGTCTCAATTATACCGCGATGGTATGAGCTGCTTCCATCCTCAATCCATTCTCCCATCGCCTTAAGTCTCATAGCCGCAGTGGATGCGTCACACTTAATCTGTATGTCAATGGGTCGGATATCTAGAATAGTCTCCAGTGCCCTAGTGGGCGTGGTCCTCATCGCTCTGCTCGTGAAACTGAGCTCTATTCATGGATTCCACACACTCCTCCACGCACTTCGACTTTACCGTACTAGAGCCCACGGCCTTGACGGCCGCCATGTACACATACTGATTTCGATCCGGAGCTCGAATTTGTTTGTTGTTCATCGTCATTAGGTGAAGCTCAGCTGAGAGCTACCGGGCGAGTCCACAGGTTGTGATTGGTGAAAGGCTTTGTATACGGAGTAGCTGCAATTGAAGTCGCGGACAATCAGCGGTATCAAAGGGAGAGTCTCGGTGAGAGGCCGGGCGACAACGGCTCTTGCTTAAATACTGAGTGCCTGTGATACTCGATGTGATAAGGCGATCTTGGAGTTCCCGCGGCAATCGGTGACCGGTACGAGCTTGAAGAGAATCGCAACCTCCACATGCAAATGTGGCTACAACATCATCAACAACAACTGATTTCGAAAACTTTAAATCCTTTCCCAGAATTTCTTTTGCGTCTATCGTTATGGCACATAGCTCTCTCTAAAATGTTCTGTGTGTCGCAGTATAGTCCCAATCCAGTCCCTGTCTCCTGTCTCCAGTCCCTCTAAATATTCGAGAAGGCCGCCATTGTGTACTCCTTCAGTTGGAGAGACGTCTCAACTTCAAGCATCACTGCGTGGAGGGCCATCTTCTCCGACCTGCCCTTTAGTTATTCCTGAAGTTCTTCGACATCAGATATCTCTCACTTTCAAGTCTTATTTAGTTGAAAAATTATTTTGTTTGAAAAGTTGAATGCTACGTTTGGTAATAAGCACAATTGCCTCTTTACATTTACGATAAATTTGTTCTACGTTTACACTACATTTACGAGAGCATAACCAGGCCTTTGTTTATGACTCACGTCACACAGTGGGAGAAAATCCGCTTGAGAACGGGTAGAGATATATTTTCAAAATTTGAAATAGAGCTGAGGTGTTAGCAAGATAGGTGTTTCAAGGCCCTGGGTCGTCCAGGCGCCTTTTGGCAGTCCCCTAAAGTTGGTTACCTCGGTATTTCGAAAAGATGTTGAGGCTGCCAAATCTTTGTCTGTGGTCCGATTTCCAAAAACTTTTTTTGCTGACTAGTGCTCAAATATTACTACAAAAAATCCGCTTGAGGTCTGCAATATCTGCACAGGAATATATTCGCAATTTACGAAGGCATTTGTGGTTCGATTTTCAGTTTTAGGCATGATTTGGACTTGTGATAAAATTAACAACGACTTTGCTGCAAAAAGTGTCCACATCTAATAATTCAGTTAAAAGTTAAGCAGTTTAGAAGTCAAAAAATGTGAAGTATTTTCATTTAAATTTTTGATCAATAAACTTATTTTCATTGATTAGTTTTTGTTCAACAAAACTTGCTTTAATACCTTCATTTTCTGTGAAGAGCACATATTGTAGATGTGTTCAAAATAGGAATATTTTTTATTAAAAAATTGGAAACACCTCCCGAGTTCTCAAACTCCAAGGTAAAGATTCCCCATTCGGGTTAATGGTATGTCATCTAAATCCATGCAAAACATTTTTGCACCTAACATTATTTGTAGCCCACACTGCAAATTTACAAAAAACAAGTAAAAAGGCGTTAAGTTAGGCCAGGCCGAACTTTGGATACCCACCACCTCGGGTATATATGTAAACCACCTTTCATCAAAATTCGGTGAAAATTTCATACCTTATACTCATATACCTCATACCGATCTGAATTATATACGACACGGATGTCGAAAAGCCGAACATAAGTCACTGTGTCAAATTTCAGTGAAATCGGATTATAAATGCGCCTTTTATGGGGCCAAGACTTTAAATCGAGATATCGGTTTACATGGCAGCTATATCGAAATCTGGACCGATTTGGGCCAAGTTGCATAAACATGTCGAAGAGCCTAACACTAAGCACTGTCCCAAATTTCGGCGAAATCGGACAATAAATGCCTCTTTTATGGGCCCTAAACCTTAAATCCGGAGATCGGTCTATATGGCAGCTATATTCAAATCTGGACCGATCTGGGCAAAATTGAAGAAGGACGTCGAAGAACCTAACCAAACTCACTGTCTCAAATTTCAGCGACATCGGACAATAAATGCGTCTTTTATGGCCCCAAAACCTAAAACCTAGATATCGGTCTATATGGCAGCTATTTCCAAATCTGGACCGATCTGTGCGATATTGCAGAAGTATGTCAAGGGGCTTAACTTAACTCACTGTTCCAAATTTCGGGGACATCGGGCAATAAATGAGCATTTTATGGGCCCAAAACTATAAATCAAGAAATCGGTCTATATGGCAGCTATATCCAAAGTTGAACCGATCTGGACCAAATTGAAGAAATATGTCAAAGGGCCTAACACATCTCACTGTCCCAAATTTCAGCGAAATCGGACCATAAATGTGGCTATTATGGGCCTTACACCATAAATCGGAGGATCGATCTATATGGCAGCTATATCCAAATCTGGACCGATCTGAGCCAAATTAACGAAGAATGTCGATGGGCCTTACACAACTCACTGCCCCGAATTTCATCAAAATCGGATAATAAATGTGGCTTTTGTGGCCCTAAGACCCTAAACCGGAGGATCGGTCTATATGGCAGCTATATCCAAATCTGAACCGATCTGGACCAAATTAAAGAAACATGTCAAAGGGCCTAAGACAACTCACTGTCCCAAATTTCAGCGAAATCGGACCATAAATGTGGCTTTTATGGGCCTTAGACCCTAAATCGGAGGATCGGTCTATATGGCAGATATATCCAAATCTGGACCGAATTGACAAAGGATGTCGAAGGGCCTAACACAACTCACTGTCCCAAATTTCAACAAAATCGAATAATGAATGTGGCTTTTGTGGGCCTAAGACCCTAAATCGGAGGATCAGTCTATATGGGGGCTATATCAAGATATAGTCCGATATAGCCCATCTTCGAACTTAACCTGCTTATGGACAAAAAAAGAATCTGTGCAAAATTTCAGCTCAATATCTCTATTTTTAAAGACTGTAGCGTGATTTCAACAGAGAGACGGACATGGCTATATCGTCTTAGATTTTTACGCTGATCAAGAATATATATACTTTATAGGGTCGGAAATGGATATTTCGATGTATTGCAAACGGAATGACAAAATTAATATACCCCCATCCTTCGGTGGTGGGTATAAAAACGGAATGACAAAATGAATATACCCCCATCCTTCGGTGGTGGGTATAAAAATGCCGGTGTTGAAACCATCTTTGCCCCAAATGAGAAGTTTGGGGAATTTTGTAAAAAAATTAGGGCTGAAATTATTTTTGGGTTTTAAGTACACTTTTATCTGGAAAAATTAAAAAAAAATGCTATCGAAACAATTTTAACTAATAAAAAACTTTAAAACATTGTAATAAAAGTATTTTGTTTGTCATAAAAATGTCCCAAGCGTTTTATTTTTTTGCGTGTTCGCACGTGCTTCAGCCCAATTCGTGCAGAAAATCTCTCAGTGGAGACGTTTGTTAACTTGGGAAATTATTCTTCTACTACATTGGAGAAGTGGTTTGAGGGGATGTTGTATTTTGCTGCCCACTTCAATTTTTCTTTCCACTAGTATGGAGTTTTGGGATATATGTATGTACTAGCCGAACCGGGCCCGCTCCGCTTCGCCTTCTTTAACTCTCTTATATCTTTTTTGTGTGGAGACACTTCGCCCTGAATACGGATATCGGATTCGTTCCATTGTAGACTATAAAGCTGAACGCGTTCGATGTTCGAGAACATCGGACAAAGCGGTGTTTATTCCCTCTTAATGCAGGCGACATTTGCGAGGTACAACGCCATGCATGGTCAACAAATTTTCTCCAAAGAGGTGACGCACTGTGAGACGCCGTTCGTACTCGGCTATAAAAAAAAAGTCGCTTATCACTGAGTTTAAACTTGAATCGGAAAGCACTCATTGATGTGTTCTTCCTGGTGGTAATGTTCTTCCTTAGGGTAATGTTCTCATTAGGGGAGGGATGGCACCTTAGACATTTCGACTCAAATATGGATATCAAATTCGTGCTGCCAAATCCCTTTAATTGTGGCACCATATTGCCATGGCCGGTATATATGAACGGTTTGAAGGGTGTTATGGGGATGGGGCGGCCACCGGCACTTTGCACTGAAAATAGATATTAAATTCGTTCTTTATTCCCTACGGATATGAAGTTCAGTGTAGGGGGTACTTTAGGGCGTACCCCAAAACACTTGGCTCCAAAATTGGATATCAAATTTGTTTTCTACTCTCAAATACCTTTCATTTGGGTCAAATAACCCATTTGATGTATTGGGTTGCTCAAAAAGTAATTGCGGATTTTTCATATAGTCGGCGTTGACAAATTTTTTCAACAGCTTGTGACTCTGTGATTGCATTCTTTCTTCTGTCAGTTATCAGCTGTTACTTTAAGCTTGCTTTAGAAAAAAAGTGCGCCAAATTTTGTTTAAATTTGTTTGTTTGGCGTCAATTTTAATATGGAGCCCACAAAGGAGCATTTTCGTCATATTTTACTTTATTATTTCCGTAAAGGAAAAAACGCGGAGCAGGTTTCAAAATTAGTTTCGCAAATTCCGTTCTGGAGATTTTTCACTTAAAGATGAGCCACGTTCAGGTCGGCCAAATGAAGTTGATAATGACCAAATCAAAGCATTAATCGAATTGGATCGTCATGTAACTGAGCGTGAGATAGGAGAGAAGTTAAATATACCAAAATCAACCATTCATTATCACATAAAACGTCTTGGACTGGTGAAAAAGCTTGATATTTGGGTACCACATGTATTGAAAGAAATTCATTTAATGAACCGAATCAACGCTTGTGATATGCACCTTAAACGCAATGAATTCGATCCGTTCTTAAAACGAATCATAACTGGAGATGAAAAATGGATTGTTTACAACAACGTTAGTCGAAAACGATCATGGTCCAAACATGGTGAACCAGCTCAAACCACTTCAAAGGCTGATATCCACCAAAAGAAGGTTATGCTGTCTGTTTGGTGGGATTGGAAGGGTGTGGTATATTTTGAGCTGCTTCCAAGGAACCAAACGATTAATTCGGATGTTTACTGTCAACAATTGGACAAATTGAATACAGCCATCAAGGAGAAGCGACCAGAATTGGTCAATCGTAAAGGTGTCATATTCCACCAGGACAACGCTAGACCGCACACATCTTTGGTCGCTCGCCAAAAACTGAGTGAGCTTGGCTGGGAACTTTTGATGCATCCACCATGTAGCCCTGACCTTGCACCATCAGACTACGATCTTTGCAGAACTCCTTAAATGGTAAAACTTTCGGCAATGATGAGGCTATAAAATCGCACTTGGTTCAGTTTTTTGCAGATAAATGCCAGAAGTTCTATGAGCGTGGAATACTAAATTTGCCAGGAAGATGGCAAAAGGTTATCGAACAAAATGGCAATTATATATTTGATTAAAGTTCATTCTAAGTTTTATTAAAAATGCATTTACTTTCTTTTAAAAAATCCGCAATTACCTTTTGGGCAACCCAATATCTTTAAGACGAAACGCGCCACCTTGACTGTTCAAGTCAAGCAAATTCGTAATCTACTTTCATTTGAGTATAATATAGCCATATTCGGCTAGTATGCCCATTTGTGGGTATTTGGGGGTGGGCAGCCTCCCATTACTTAGACCTAATGTTGTATGATATATCTGTTATCTACTGCCTAATAAATTTCATTTAAGTCCCATATTGACATGAACCTCCAATATATCTGCTTAAAGGAGTTTTGTGGTTGGCGGGGGGGCCTGCTGGGTACTTGGGCCCAAATTTTAATACCATATTCATTTTCTGGTCTCCTTTAAATTGATACCCTTATTGTGCCCATCGGACTACTTTCGGATTCGGTGGCGTTTTTGGGGAAAGGGGGAGGGTCCGCCTCCACCCGATGTCTAAAAATTAAATAGCCTATGTTTCGTTACAGACAAACCGTCAAGTAACATATAGTCATAGTGGGTCTAATGGCGTTTTTGAGGGATGGCGTGACTCCCTATACTTCGAACAGTTTTTTTATGCCAGATTCGAAATCTACTCCCAGATACCTTTCGTTTGAGCCCCATATTGAAATGAACGTCCATGTCTATTTGGGAGAGTTTTGGAGTTGGGGCGGCCCGATGGGTACTTAGACTCAAATTTGAATACCACAATCGTATTCTACTCTTCAATACCTTCTATTTGATACCTATACTGTCCCGATCGGTTCACTTTTGATTTTGGGTTGTGTTTTTGGCATAAGGGGGAGGGTGCGTCCCCATTCCGATACCGAAAAATTATATAGCCTATGTTTCCTTCCAGACCAACCTACACAATATGCGGAAATCGGTTCTGCCGTTTTTCAGTCTTTACGGAACAAACAAACCGAGTCCCATATATCCGTGATTGGTTAATGTGCTCATATTTGGCATTTTTGTGGGTGTGGGGTGACCCCCTATTCTTCGACATGAATTTGTATCCCTGATTCGTTATCTACTTCCGCATACTTTTCATTTGATACTCGTATTATCCTTATCGGTCCACTTTTAATTTTGGTGGTTTTGGGGTATCGGTGGAGGGTCTGTCCCCATCCGTTATCAATAAATTATAAAGCCTATTCCTACTTCCTGGCCATATTCGTAATTTAATCCCGAATAACTTTCATTTGAGTCCCATATTGTCATGATCGTCAAATAAACCTATTTTGAGGCTGGGGCGGCCCCTTAGGTACTTGTACCCAACTTTTATTATGAAATTCGTACTCTACTCCTGAATACCTTTCATTTGAATCCCATATTGTCCCGATCGGTCCACTTTGATTTTTGGATAGTACTTTTAGGGTAAGGGGATGGTCCGCCCCCTACCGATATCAAAAAATTATATAGTCTATGTTTCCTTCCAGACGAACCTACACAATCTGTGAAAATTTCAAGGTAATCGGTTCAGCCGTTTTTGAGTGTATACGGAACAAACAAACAAACAAACACAAAATGAATTTTATATAAATGATAGCTGAGCCCGGCCCGCTCTGCTGCGCCCGATTATGCTTATGAACATTTCTGCGTAATTGTAGTTGAAAATGTATTCCAATTTTCCTATGGATTTTTCTACACTCAAGTACATCTTATTTAAAACCCACATTGCAATGGTCAGTAAAAGTCCTTCTTGGGGTGCGGTGGACCCCCAGACACTTGGTCCCAAAAGTGAAAATCAATATCGTGCTCTATTCCCAAAGACTTTTCATTCAAGATCCATGTTGCCATGGTCGGTAAATATGGCCGATTTGAGGGGTTTTATAGTGGTGAGGTGACCCACGAAATACTTAGTTCCGCAATTGGACATCAGATTCGTTTTCTACTCTCACACACCTTTAATTTGAGTCCCATATTGTAGTGATTGGTCTGGTCTGGAAACGCACAGTGGGCCAAAAAAAAATGGAAATAAGTCCACAACTTTTTATCTGTTGATCTTAGCGTTTTAAAATCTTCTAAACATTTGTAGAAGAGGACATAAGCTTTCAGGAAACTACTGCCGTGGGTCGATATCTTTAATAAAGGATTTGCGAAAACTTGAAGGAAATGGGAGTATTTTTTTTTTTTAATTTTCCAAATTTTTTAATACTTATACTGGTACAAATTGTGTGAAATTTGAAGTTTATAGCTTAAAGATTTGCGGAGTTATTAAAAAAAAAAATGAAAAAAACCAAGTCAAAATATTGATATTTTAAATTTAAACAACTCATAACTCGTTAGCAATACACGATGGCATGGTACTTTTTACATATATTTTTAGATCTCGTCAAGCTCTTTCTCTTCTTCTTTCATGGAAATCGATTCAGTAGATCAAAAGCTATGGCCCCCAGATAGTTGGAGAAGTCAAAACTGGTCAACTTTGACACCCTGTATTAAAGATATGGACCCACAGCAGTAATTTCCTGAAAGCTTATGTCCTCCTCTCCGAATGTTTAGAACATTGAGCATTGAAACGCTAAGATCAACAGATAAAAGTTGGAGACTTATTTCCAATTTTTTTTGCCGTTTGGCCCACAGTGCGACGTTACCATAGTTAAAGCAATCAAAATATAACAGTTGCGTTTACTAGGTTATGTTGTCAGAACAAATGGAGAAGCCCCTGCGAAGAAGTCTTTTGAAGGTGAGTACTGTGTTACAGGCAAACCGGGACGACCAAAACTTTGATAGAAAAATCAAGTGGTGAAAGACATCCAGAAACTAGGTTTCAGATATTGGAGAAGGAGCGCAGAAGATCGGGGCGATTGAAAAGCTGCTCTGCGTTCTGCTAACGGGACAAATGATCTGCTATAGCCAATTAAAGTAAAGTAAAAAGCCTTAATATGCTCTTGAGTATATAATTCATTCGTCAATTTCACTCAAATTCTGCACCTATTATTATGTTACGACCTGAACAGATGACGTTCAAAGAACTCGACAAATACAATGCAGTGTGGAGGGTATACACTTCTACCGACCGAACTTCTTTCCAGGGAAAAAAATTTCAATAGATTTGTTATGTCCTCTTATATACAAAAATCAATTTGTTTTTTTTTTTTGTTTGTTTGTATGTTCCTTATAAACTCAGAAACGGCTGAACCGATTTTCTTGAAATTTTCACAGATGGTGCACAATAACTCCGTGATGAAAATAGGGTACTACTTTCTATGAAATCTGAAAGGGGGACGAACCCTCCCCCTTACCCTAATTTTCCGAAACGCCAGATCTCGGAGATGGGTGGTGCGATTTAAGCGAAATTTTGTGTGCTCTCATATAGTACCCTAAAAATAAAAATTTGGTATCCAAATTTCGGATGGGGTACCTAGGGGGGCTGCCCCATCATAAAACCTACCAAACATATATTTAGACCAATCACTACAATATGGGACTCAAATGAAAAGATAAGAAAACGTATCTGATATCCATTTGTCGGACCAGGGTGACCACCCCAAAACACCCCTAAATCGGACATACTCACCGACCATGACAATATGGGACTTAATTGAAAGGTATTTGCGAGTAGAATACGAAACTTATATCCAAATGAGGGACCACGTTTCTGGGGGTCCACCCCTTCCCCAAAGAACCCCCCAAACTGGACTTATTTACTGACCATTGGAATATGGGGCTTAAGTAAAAGGTATTTGAATGTAGAATACGATTTTGATAGCCAAATATGGGACCAAGTGTTTGGGGGCCGCCTTTCACCATAAACATCCCCCAAAGGGGACTAATTTACAACCACAGCAATATGGGGTTAAAATGAAAGGTCTTTGGGAGTAAAGCACGAATCTGATATCAATATTTGGGAAAAGTGTCTATGGGGCCACGCCACCCACACCACACCACCCAAATAGGAAGTATTTTCTGACTATTGCAATATGACGCTCAAATAAGAGAGTTTTTAAAGTGAAACACGAATCCGATATATATTTTCTAGGCCAATTCACTGAGTGACCGCCCATCCCCCAAAACACCGCCAAGCCGGTCATGTTTGCCAACTATGGAAATATGGGGCTCAAATTAAAGGCATGTGGGAGTAGACCACGTATATGATATCAACATTAAGGGCCAACTGTCTAGGGGACGTCCCACCACCATAACAACCCCCAAATACGACTTGGAGGAGTGGAACTAAATATTCATAGTTTTCAGGGCCAATACCCCAAACCGGATATATGTGCTGACTTTTGCAATAAGGTGTTTAAATGAGATTAGAAAACGAATTTGATATCAAATTTTGAGGGCAATGGCAATTTGGGGTTCAAATAAATGATATATAGATATATGAGAATAGAGCACATTGCCGATATATTTTCCGGGCTTAGTTTTTGGGGGACTACCCCAATCCCTAAAGCACCCCTAAATCGGGCATATTTACCCACCATGTCAATGTGGAGCTTAAATGAAAGGTATTGGGGTGTAGAGCAAGAATTAATACCCATTTTCTGGACCAATTTTCTGTGGGTCTACCCCTTTCCCAAAATACCCCATAAGCAGCAATTTTTTTACTAACCATCGCAATATGGGACTCAAAAAAAGGTATTTAGGAGTAGAATACGAATTTGATATCCAAATGTAGGACCCTTACAGGGCCAAGTATCTGGGGGACCACCTCTCCCCGAAAAAACCACTAAATCAGACATCATGAGAATATCGGGCTGAAATAAAGTATTCTAAGAATGGAGTACACCTTACATCCAAACTTAAATTCGTAGACCAATAAAGATCATATGGGATTCAGATAAAGGCACTTATATTGTTAAACTGTTAGATCTTTAATTGTTGAAAATAAACATTCCAATGAGACTTTTATTCTATATAAAGTAAAAGAAAGCGCAGCGGAGCGTGCGCGGGTCAGCTAGTATGTTATATATGTCATGACTAAACGGATAGACCAGTTGCCATACCAATATAGCTAGATTATCATAAAATGTCAAGGAAAATACAAAAGTAACTACATCTTATGAGCCGTACGCCTTTCGTGATGATCAAATACATTATACATCCTCGTAAATATTCTCTATTACAAATGTCACCCAATACAGAAATCGCCCAGAATATAAATCAATCAATCGAACAAAAGCCTACAAATGGTTTTTAATATTAATTTTTGAATTTTGTCGAACCACGATGAATACACATCTTTTTCGTTTAAATATCAGGCTTTGGCCATAGCTGCTCAATGTTGACAAATTTTGGGTTTTCTTAATTATTTTCGAATAAAACATTTTCAGTTATCTTTTTTGCATATTTATATATACATGTTTATGTTTACATTATGCATGCCTATACCTATTTATAAATGCAGTATTTGATCATTTGAAACACAGATATTTAATAGCGAATTAAGTTCAGCCAGGCCGAATATTAAATACTCTCCGCTGTGCAAAGCATTTCTCAGCTTCATTGAACAATCCGTTCAGGCAGGTTACAGACTGGGTGGGTCATACTACCATGGATGTTGAAAGTGAAAACTATATGCAAAATTTTAGGCGATTCGAATTTTAGCATATCTACCTACGGGTTTCAGAAGGATGAGATTCAAACTATGCGGAACACACATTCTTCCACTGCGAGCGCTGCGTGGAAAGACGCAGAGAATTGAAAATAGCGATTGGCGACGTTTCGCCTGGGACAATAGTTTAGAGGAAGACAAGAGGAACTGGGAGGCGGTGATGAGATGAGCGGAACAAGTACTACGCGGGAAGAAGGTAGACCTGGCTGCAGTGGCGTTGAGTACGAATGCGAAGGTGTGGACGAAGACACAATGGAAATTATATCGATAATGACGAGATATGGGGTCCACCTCGAAGTAATGCTAAAGCGGTTCCGAGATGAAACTAATACCGAGGGGTGACTTACTTTACTTTACTATAATTGGCTATGACAGAATACCACCAGCCGAACGCAAAATAGCGTTCCAAGCGCCCCGATCTTCTGCGCTCATTCTAAAATTTCTGACATCAAGTTTCGAGGTGTCTCCCACCTATTGCTCTTTCCATCGGGATTTTGGTCTTCCCGGTTTGCGTGTACCACCGTGTTTGCCTTCAAAAGACTTCTTTGCTGGAGCTTCTTCTTCCATTCTGACAACATGACCTAGCCAACGCAGCCGTTGTATTTCGATGCGTATGCTATCGTCGTAATACAGCTCATACAGCTCGTGGTTCATACGTCGCCTATATTCTCCATTAACGCAAACTGGTCCATATATTTTACGAAGAATCTTTCTCTTAAATACTCCAAGCACTGCCTCATCTGCTTTCACAAGTTCCCATGCTTCAGAACCATGCTTCTTGTATAGTGTTATCTTCGTCTGTCGAGAGGTGGCCTTATTTCTAAACTGCTTACTTAATCCAAAATACCATCTGTTTGCCGGTATTATTCTTCGCTTAATCTCAAAACTGGTGTCACTCGTTTCGGTTACGGCGGTGCCGAGGTAGATAAAGTTACTGACTGTCTCAAAGTTGTGGTTCCCAACTTTTTCCATGTTCTTTATCTGCTCGGTTGTACAAGGCCTTTGGAAGTGGAAACCATCCATTTCGTCTTATCTCCATTTACTGCCAGACCCATTTTCACTGACTCTCTTTGGATTCTTTCAAAGGCTGCAGTTACTACTTCCGGTGACCGACTTATGATATCGATATCGTCGGCATAGGCAAGTAGCATGTACTCTCTTGTGATTAGTGTGCCATATCTATTCACTTCTGCATCTCGTATAATCTTCTCCAGCAGGATATTAAAGAGATCACACGAGAGGCTGTCTTCTTGTCTGAAACCTCGTTTGGTATTAAATGGTTCGGAGAGATTCTTTCCTATTCTTACTGAGGAACGCGTCTTATTAATTTTGCAGGGATACCAAACTCAGACATGGCTTAAAATACCTTTGAACGTAAAGGAGTATCGAATGCGTCTTTGTAGTCAACAAAGAGGTGATAGGTGTTGATTTGTCCTTCTCGGGTCTTTTCCAGGATTTGGCGCAGTGTGGATATCTGGTCTAGGGTGGATTAACCAGGTCTACAGCTGCATTGATAGGGCCTTATTATCTCATTGACTTTAGGTTTTAATCTTTCACACAATACACTCGAGAGTATCTTGTTTGCGATGGGGAAGCAGAATTTTTCCTCTGTAGTTGGGACATTCCGTCTTGTATCCTTTCTTGTGTACTGGACATAGTATACTGAGGTTCCAATCATCGGGTATGCGTTCTTCTAGCCAGATCGCACAGACAAGCTGTTGCATACGCCTTATCAGCGTGTCGCCTCCGGTCTTAAATAGTTCAGCGGGTAACCCGTCGGCTCCTGCTGCCTTGTTGTTCTTTAGTCGGGTTACTGCTACTTGGACCTCATTCTGACTAAGAGGTAAACATTCTATACCATCATCAGGGATTGGTTCTGCGGTATCCTCTTCGCCGCCAACATCGGACACTAGTTAGTGTTATCTGTGTCAGTTACCAGATTTCCTTCTTTGTCTCTGCAGGAGAATGTGCCTGTACCAAAGCTATCGGATTGATGTTTAATTCTTTGTTAGAATTTCCGGACTTCATTCTGACTCCTGTACATCTCAATTCGCTCGCACTCACGTCTTTCCATTTCCTGTTTCTTTCTGCGGAATAGACGTTTCTCCTCTCTCCTTTTCCCTCTTTTTCCCGATGCCTCTCCTTCATCTGGCGCGTTGCTACTGATTGCAGAGTTGCTGTATATGCCGCATTCTTGGCTTCAGTAGCATCTCGACACTCTTGGTCGTACCATGAGTTTCTTGCAGGAGGCTTCCGGTACCCAAGTACGGATTTCGCGGCATTTTCCATGGATTGGGCAATAGTTTACCACTGCGCCATCATATCATCGGAAGAAGCAGTGCTTTCATCAAGCAGTTAGGTCAGTCGAGTGGAGTATGCCGCTACCATTTGTTGTGTTCGCAGCTTTACCATGTCTAGCTTCCGTGCAGTGTCAGATCGTACTTTCCTCACCATGTTCAATCGGCTGCGAACCTTTGCTGCAATAAGGTAATGATGCGAATCTATATTCGCTCCACGAATCGATCGTACATCCAACACGCTGGATGAATTTCTTCCGTCTATCACAATGTGATCAATTTGGTTTCTCGTGTTTTGATCGGGTGGCAGCCATGTGGCTTTGTGAATATTTTAATGTTGAAATCTGGTGCTACTAACTACCATGTTTTTTGCCGCGGGGAAATCTATCATCCTCAACCCATTACTGTAGGGTATCTCGTGGAGGCTAAACTTTCCGACTGTTGGACCAAAAATGTCTTCCTTCCCTATCTTCGCATTAAAATCTCCCAGAACGATTTTAATATCATGGGCGGGGCAGCGGTCGTATTCTCTCTCTAGGCGCTCGTAGAAAATATCCTTGGTCTGCTCGTCTTTGTCTTCCGTCGGGGCATGGGCACAAATAAGGCTGATGTTGAAGAAATTGGCTTTTATGCGGATTGTGGCTAGCCTCTCATCCACTGGAGTAAAGCTGGAGACAAAGAGTTTCAGTCTCCGACTAACCACAAATCTACTGCCAAATTCATACCTCGTGTTGTGGCAGCTATAGTATAGTTCGTCACCGTTTGGTGTTGTAGTGACGCCATTCCCAGTCCATCGCACTTCCTGTAAGGCAGTAAAATCTGCCTTGTACTTCTCGAATACATCCGCCAGCGCGTATACTGCACCTTCTCTATAAATAGTGAGGACATTCCAGGTGCAGATCCGCAAATCAAGGCCCTCTCTTAATTTGCGTGGGTCGTTAACGCTGGGGAGTCCGTTTTTCTATTCCTTTGTTTTTTATAGTTTTCCGGGGACGGGTTACTGACCCAGCGCCCCAACCGCAGGGGTTTTGGGGGATTGCACATTTATCCCTCGTTGTGGTGAACCCCTGGTCCAAGATCCGACGCTCGCCTCCAGCCGTCCCTAACCTGGGAACAGACGCTGATGTGGGCCATTGGTTATTTGAAGGCGCCAATAGCTCGCCTTGTCATCTCAAGTATCATTGGCATTGGGGTGATACAGGGCGTAAAAACTCGCCGGTGACTTTGATAACGGAGTCTGGCATAAGGCGAGAGATGTATTTGTCACATGCGTAAAGTATTCTCCCATCCTGACCCACAAAAAAGGCTTCAGTAAAAATATAAGAATATTGTTGTGATCGATTTGGACCATGCTTATCTTACAAGCTTAAAGTCACCAACAATTTCTTAATGTTTGCAAATTTTCCTGTTTTTACAAAAATAATTTGTTTAATTGCAAGTACCAAAATTGTAGTTTGCTCTGAATTTATACAAAGAAGTATTAATTTTGAATAATTTTGAACGCACACTTATGTATATTTGTCGTCAAGATATCATGGCAATATGCAATGAAGAAGTATCAGAAAATGCTCTAACCTTTTCCCCCTACCCAATCTAATTTCGTCACATAGAGCCAAATCTTTACTAAAAATCCATTTGTCTTTCCATGGTTAAGGTCTGCCATCAGGTTTTGATAAAATGCAGAAAACGAATTGGATGGGGTCTGCATTGGCATTCCTCAATATCTCTTGAAATATTCAAAATTAAATGGATTTTGGTAGATTAGCTAGGTCAATCACCATTTCTTAAAATCACTTCATAAAGTAAATAAAATGACATAAAAGAGTACATGAATGACCCCTGTCCAGCAGATTGGATGATATATGCGTCCCCACGCAATGAATGGTAAAAAATCCAGTTCAAAAGAACCGCTAACATAATAGTTGTAAACATTTAAGTTGAAGAAAATAAAAAAAAACAACCACTATATATTTCAAGTTTTGCATTGTTCCATTGATAGTATTGTGACCAGATGTTTTCTGTATTGAATTATAAATGTAAATTAAACGAAAAAAAAACAAAAGACTTGGTTAAATTTCATTTGACATAAAGGGATGCCGAAACCTTTATTGACTTTAAGTACAAATAAGTGGATAAACACGCTAGCAATAATTATTACAATACAATGCAACACCAGAAAATGATGACCTGTAAACGTTGGGATAATCACAAGACAAAAGTGATTAAAGAATGGAGAGAAGTGGAGGCATAGGTACCCGTTAAATTATGAAATTTCATGTACAAAGTAGAATGATCTGAACAGGAGAATGAGAATTATAATGAACCCTATAAAACCATTTAATGAAATTAAAACTTGCACATTGGTCATGTTTTCACAACAAAACTAAACTATTAGAATTGTTCAAAAAGTATCTTGAATTTTCGTGAATTAGGGTATTAGGTTTTTGATTGTTGGATTACATTATGAGTTACTCTTACTAAAGGGTAATTCTTTTAGTGCTATAGGAGAGTTTTTCAAAAAAAAAAAAAAAAACACATAAAATTTCGAAAACTGCATGAAATCTTCATTTGAATCGATAGTACGGTCCATATAATTTAGATTGAAAATAGTGTGAAGATATTAATCTGCCCCATGCCACTATTGACATACACCCAAGCCAGTATTCGACTTGTTATGCGCTTGAAATCTAAAAAGTTAACTCGAAAAAAAAAATTTAAGTTAGGAATCCTACTTACAAAATCCTCAATTATTTTTCATACCACTCCCCTAAGTCGATTCTTGACTGGTATTGTGTCCCCACCTAAGTACCGGTATCTATTAGTCGCAAAAGCCGGGAAATGACATAGGAAATGCTCCAACGTCTCATCATCCTTCATACATGCCCTGCACATGCTATCACTTGTCCTGTATGTGTCCTGTAATGACACCAAAAGCTATATTGACCTCCTTCTTACTTCCTTTCAGTAATAGCCTCGTCCTCTCACGATCCGGAACACCCTATAGGATTTTCGCCGTCCTACCGTTTGTCGTCCATGCCATTATCGACGGCAGTTCTCTGACCTTCTCTGCCATATCGCCTGCCCTTTCATTCCCCCTTATTCCGTTATGGCCAAGCACCCAAAAGATGAGGATCGTGCCATTCTCAGAGAAGGCATTAATCTCCTTCTTACACTCCAAGACTTTTCGTGACCTTACCGTCCTGGTTGTTATTGACCTTAAAAATGGTAAAATGGCCATAAGGTCAATAACAACCAGGACGGTAAGGTCACGAAAAGTCTTGGCACGATCCTAAATATGTTCACACTTGACGTCCTCGCGTTAGTACCACACCACCTCACGCATTCTGTGATCGTCTGGATCTCCGCCTACAGGATCGCATTATGGCCAGGCAGTCTAAAACATATCTCCGTCCCTGGGTTCTCAACGTAGATCCCCAGGCCTACTCTGTCCCGTAGCTTTGATCAATCCGTGTAACATGATGTTCCGGACGGCAATACTAGGGTTCCGTCAATCCGAGACTGTGCAGCTGGCAGCAGTGCCTCGCACTCAACTTCAAGGTTCATCTCAGGTATCCGATCGGAAAACTCTTCTCATCCTTTCAGGTTTCCTATCGTCGCCTCGATTATATCACTATGGTATGAGCTGCTTCCATCCTCAATCCGTTCTCCCATCGCCTTAAGTCTCATAGCCGTAGGTGCTGCCTCACACCTAATCTGTATGTCAATGGGTCGGATATCTAGAATAGTCTCCAGTGCCCTAGTGGGCGTGGTCCTCATCGCTCGGCCTTTGTCAAGACAACATGTTCTTATGGCCTTTATGTTGCACTTTTTCTCCATAGCAGTCCACCAAACTACTGAGGCGTAAGTAAGTATTAGTGTATTCACGCTCCTGTAGAGCCAGTGGACTATTCTCGAATTCAGGCCTCAATAGGGCCCAACATCTGTGAGCCTTCTCAGTACGCTCCTAAATGTGACACTTCCAATTCAGTTTCCTGTCCAAGATCATACCTAAGTATTTGACCTTGTCAAATATCGACATCATTTTATTGAGGCAATGTGGCGCTTTAAATTAACCCACCTTCGTCTACCTCGTGAACAGGCATATTTCTGTCTTCTCTGGGTTAACATTGAGACCCCTGGGTCTAGCCCAGTCATAAGCCATATGCAAGACCCTTTCAGCCCTTCAGCATAGCTGGTTCATATACTTTCCTATATAATTTCATGTTTGAATGTTGTCCATATAATGTAATGTTGACCGTGACTGAGGCGCAGTCAAGGTCCATCCGCTTAGTCCAACTTTAGCATACTCTTTCCAACATTTCGGCCGGTATCTCACGAATAAATCCCATACGTCTGTATAGACATGAGCTTTATCATAGTCTAAAGGCGTTAAATCGCACAATCTAGGCGGGCAATTGACCGGTCCCAAACGTGAAATAAAATATTCACCGAAATCGCCTCTTAGTAAGTCCATTGTTACGCGTGCTGCGTGGCATGTAGCACAGTCTTGTTGAAACCACATGTCATGCAAGTCAAGCTCTTGTATTTTTGGCAAAACAAAAGTTGGATGTCATCTCACGAAAGCACTCACCATTCACTGTAACGTTACGATTCGCATCATCTTTGAAGAAGTACGGTCCAATGATGCCACCATCCCATAAACCGCAACAAACTTTGACTTGACTTTTGGATGCATTGGTAGCTCTTGCAATGCTTCTTGACGACCTTCACTTCAAAAATGACAGTTCTTCTTATTTACGTACCCATTGAGCCAAAAATAAACATCGTCGTAATATCAAAGAAGCGCGCGATAAACTTACATAACAGAGCACGCATTTTGATAATAAAATTCAATAATTTGCAAGCGTTGTTCTTTTGTAAGATGATTCATGGTTAAATTATAGACCAAACAGGAGATATTTTACAGTGAAATAGGCATCTCTGAGTCGTGTGTCATATATAGGGTAGCCAGCCAGTAATGACTTATTAATTTCATGGCTGGCTACTACTGAATCTTCCGTGCTTAGCGACGGAAGAAGCAAAACATTTAAAATATTCTTGCAATGAATAATAATAATACCCATGAATAATTTAAATCCAGGAATTTTTAGTCCACGAACCATTCCTCCGCACACCCATGGTCCCTGGATAAGAACCGCGTCAAGTCCTCCTGCCATCAGAAGGATCTTTACTGCCGCCGAAGCGACTTTACAATGGTGGAGATTTATCTGAAGAAACCGGACCATAGTCAGTATTCAGAATTTTCACCACTCATCTGTCTGCTAGTGGAGCCTGGCACTTCACCAGTCGAGGTCTCAGTAGCAGACAACATGTTACGGCCTGATACCACCACTGCAGCTGACCCAACTGTCCATTTCGAGTCCATTCTATGCTCTACACTTCCGGGCTTTACATCTGCCGCTCAAATGGAAACAAACGCAGATCATAAACCGCCTAATGGATAACACTATCTTAGCTATCCTTGAGTGACCTAAACTTTTTTCGAAAATAACTACCTAATCGAGTTACAGAATATTCGTGTGGAGCAAAATGATAAAACGTTCGCACCACTCAACGGATCAAACAAGAATATAACACTCTAACATATGAAATACTAGCTGACCCGGGCCCGCTCCGCAGCGCCTTCTTTTACTTTATATGGAACAAAAGTTTCTTTGGAATATTTATTTTCGGCAATTAAAGAGCTTTTAGTGAAATACCATGCTACGAATATAGTATACCGCTTGACTAAATGTTTAACAACATAAATGCCTTTGTCCGAATCCCATATGATCTTTATTGGTATACGAATTTTAGCTTGCATGTAAGGTGTACTCCATTCTTAAAATATTTTATTTCAGCCCGCTACTCTCATGATATCTGATTTAGGAGTGTTTTCGGGGGTGAGGTGGTCCCCCAGACACTTGGTCCTGAAAAAATATCAGCATCGTGCTCTTCTTTCAAATGCCATTTATTTAAACCCCATATTGCCATTGGTTTAGGGGAGTTTACACGATGTGGCGTCCCCAAACATATGGCCCAAAATAGGTTATCAAATTCGTTTTCTAATCTTAAATACCACATATTGGCATGGTCGAAAAATTTTTACCCTTTGCGGGGTGTTTTGGGAAGGGGTGTTTCCCTAAATACATGGTCCTAAATTTGGATATCAAATTCAAATTTGGATACTCCCAAATACCTTTATTTGAGCCCCATTTTGCGATAGTCACTAAAAAATTGCTGCTTGTGGGGTATTTTGGGAAGGGGGTTGACCCCCAGAAAATTGGTACCGAAAGTGGGTATAAATTCTTGCTCTACCCCCCAATACCTTTCATTTAATCTCCACATTGACATGGTCGGTAAATATGGCCGATTTAGGGGTGTTTTGGGGTGGTCCCCCAAACACTAAGCCCGGAAAATATATCAGCAACGTGCTCTATTCTCATATATCTATATAACATTTATTTTAACCCCATATTTTGGGTAAGGGGTTAACCCCCAGAAAATTGGTCCCGAAAATGGGTACCAATTCTTGCTCTACCCCATAACATCTTTCATTTAAGCTCCACATTGTAATGGTCGGTAAATATCGCCGATTTAGGGGTGTTTTGGGGATTGGGGTGGTCGCCCAAACACTCAGCCCAGAAAATATATCAACAACGTGCTCATATTTCTCATATATCTATAAATCATTTATTTGAACTCCATATTGCCATTGGCCTCAAAATTGAATATCATATTCGTTTTCTAATCTCGTTTAAACTCCTTATTGCAAAAGTCAGCAAATATGTCCGGTTTGGGGTATTGGCCCTAAAAACTATGAATATTAAGTTCCACTCTTTTTACGACCCAAATTGTCTTGGTGAGCAAATACGTCCTATTTGGGGGTTGTTATGGTGGTGGGACGTCCGTTAGACAGTTGGTCCGGAATGTTGATATCAGATACGTGGTCTACTCCCACATACCTTTAATTTGAGCCCCATATTTCCATAGTCGGCAAACATGACCGGCTTGGGGGTGTTTTGGGGGATGGGCGGCCACTCAGTGACTTGGCATTGAAAATATATATCGGATTCGTGTTTTACTCTAAAAACCCTCTTATTTGAGACTCATATTGCTTTAGTCAGAAAATACTTACTATTTGGGTGGTGTTGTGGGGGTGGGGTGGCCCCATAGACACTTTTCCCAAATATTGATATCAGATTCGTGCTTTACTCCCAAAGACCTTTCATTTGAGTCCCATATGGCTATAGTCGTAAATTTGTCACCTTTGGGGATGTTTTTAGGAGAGGCGGCCCCCCAAACACTTGGTCCCATATTTGGATATCAGATTCTAATTCTACACTCAATTACCTTTTATTTAAGCTCCATATTCCCATGGTCAGTAAATAAGTCCTGTTTGGGGGGTGTTTTGGGGAATGGGTGGACCCCCAGAAACGTGGTCCCACATTTGGATATCAGATACGTATTCTACTCGCAAATACCTTTCATTTGAGTCTCATATTGTCATGGTCGGTAAATATGTCCGATTTAGAGGTGTTTTGGGGCTTGGGGTGGTCCCCCTAGCACTTGGTCCGACAATTGGATATCAGATACGTTTTCTTATCCTAAATACCTTTCATTTGGTAGGTTTTAGGGTGGGCGGCCCCCCTAGATACAACATCCGAAATTTGGATACCAAAGTTTTATTTTTAGGGTACTATATGAGAGCACACAAAATTTCGCTTAAATCGCACACCCATCTCCGAGACTGGCGTTTCTGAAAATTAGGATAAGGGGGAGGGTCCGTCCCCCCTTCAGATATCAAAAAATGTAGTACCCTTTTTTCACCACGGGGTCAATATGTACCATCTGTGAAAATTTCAAGAAAATCGGTTCAGCAGTTTCTGAGTCTATAAGGAACACACAAACAAACACAATTTCATTTTTATACCTACCACCGAAGGATGCGGGTATATTCATTTTGTCATTCAGTTTGCAACACATCGAAATATCCATTTCCGACCCTATAAAGTATATATATTCTTGATCAGCGTAAAAATCTAAGACGATCTAGACATGTCCGTCCGTCTGTCTGTCACTCTACGGTCACGCTACAGTCTTCAAAAATAGAGATATTGAGCTGAAACTTGGCACAGATTCTTTTTTGGTCCATAAGCAGGTTAAGTCCGAAGATGGGCTACATCGGACTATATCTTTATATAGCCCTCATATAGACCGATCGGCCGATTTAGGGTCTTAGGCCCATAAAAGCCACTTTTAATATCCGATTTTGTCTAAATTTGGGACAGTGATTTGTGTTAGGCCCTTCGATATCCTTCGTCAATTTGGCTCAGATCGGTTCGGATTTGGATTTAGCTGCCATATAGACCGATCCTCCGATTTAGCGTCTTAGGTCCATAAAAGCCACATTTATTATCCGATTTTGTTGAAATTCGGGACAGTGAGTTGTTTTAGCCCTTCCATATCCTACGTCAATTTGGTCCAGATCGGTCCAGATTTGGATATAGCTGCCATATTGACTGATCCACCGATTTCGGGTCTTAGGCCCATAAAAGCCACATTAATTATCCGATTTTGCTGAAATTTGGGACAGTGAGTTAGGTCCCTTGACATACTTCTGCATTATGGCACAGATCGGTCCAGATTTGGATATAGCCGCACATGTAGGCCGATCTTTCAGTTTTAGGTTTTGGGGCCATAAAAAGCGCATTTATTGTCCGATGTCGCCGCAATTTAGGATAGTGAGTTGTGTTAGGCCCTTCGACACCCTTCTTCAATTTCACTCAGATCGGTCCAGATTTGGATATGGCTGCCATATAGACCGATCCCTCGGTTTTAGGTTTTGGGGCCATAAAAAGCGCATTTATTTTCCGATGTTGCCGAAATTTGGGACAAAGAGTTAAGTTAAGCCCCTCCACATATTTCTGCAATTTGGTCTAGATCGATCAAGATTTGCATATAGTTGCCATATAGACCGATCTCTCGATTTGAAGTCTTGGCCCCATAAAAGGCGCCTTTTTAATCCGATTGCACTGAAATTTGACACACTGACTTATGTTATGCTTTTCGACATCCGTGTTGTATATAGTTCAGATCGGTTTATTTTTAGATATAATTACTAAAAAGGCCAATATTTTGTTATATACAATTGAACAATAACTTTTACTTATTAGTATTTGGTCCAAATCGGAATATATATTGATATAGCTGCCATGGGGCATAAGGTATGCAATTTTCACCGAATTTTTATGAAAGGTGGTTTACATATATACCCGAGGTGGTGGGTATCCAAAGTTCGGCCCGGCCGAACTTAACGCTGCCATGGCCGATATAGCTGCCATGGGGCATAAGGTATGCAATTTTCACCGAATTTTTATGAAAGGTGGTTTACATATATACCCGAGGTGGTGGGTATCCAAAGTTCGGCCCGGCCGAACTTAACGCCTTTTTACTTGTTATGTATAAGAAGATATTTACGACCCATATATATGTTTATATGTTTTGGGACACTCTAAGGGGAATAGCCACTCATCCCAATCTCAATTATAACATTCTTAAATTTTTGTGCAAATATTTAGTAGATATTCTGGACACAAAAAGGCTTTGGAATACACCGAAGCAAATAAATAGTTTAAACAATATCCAGGAACTGACTTTCTCTCTTATGTCATTGTTCTTTTCGATGATCAATTTCCTATGAAAATTCTCAAATATTTCTAGATCCCATTCAAAGTAGGTTTGTCCATGGAATTTTTGTTTGTGTTTTGGGTAGGTACATTAACACATGTTTTTATTCAATAAGTCAATGTTTATTTATAGTTGATGCGAGCGCATACAAATACAAAAACGGCTGGTGCAGTGTATGTAGTAGACAAGTTCATTTTAAGGTCTTTTATTTGTCGTTAACAAAAATTCAATTCATGTAAAGTGGTAAGTAAACAAATTTGTAAATCAATATGTAATAACCTTGAAGCCAAATCATATGATGGCTACAGAAATGTATTCTTAGATATATTGGTGGGTGATACTCTCAAATGCAGTAGAGAATTGTGTCAAATGAACTTGAAGGAAACTCGTCACTTTACGAATAAATTCAAAGTTAATGGCCCTTATTATGAATACTGCTTGGCAACGGCTGCCGAAATTCGAGCTTTTATTTTATTATATTAAATATAATAAAATGTTTCATATATCTTGAGCTGATTGAGTTGATTGTTTTCATAAAAGATGTTACTTGTTTGCATTAATTAATATAAAAACAATCATCGAGGTGACTGTACAAATACCGATCAACTATGAACTTGAATTTTCGGCAGCCAAAGTTGAGAAATCAAATACTATGTCTGTAATAAATAAAATTGGGAATTGTTTTATACTTTAAAACAAGTAAAAGCGTGCTAAGTTAGGCCGGGCCGAATCGTGGGAACCCACCACCATGGATACAGAAAAATGTATACACAGAAAAAATATAGACCTACATTTCACCGATTAAACATGGTATTGACTTATAAAAAATTTTTCAAAAAGGGTGTTAATTGTTTTAATTATTTTTGACGTTCATATCCAATTTTTTTGTATCATATCAAGTGATTGGTAAAGAAGACATTCGTTGGACATATTTTTAATTGTACGAATTAAATTGTTATTTAATAATACATTTTGTGAGTATCTATTGCTGCGTTCGTTGTGTCCTCTTTCACACATATGTGTCTAGTTTTTATCATAGACAGACACATAGTAGCGTGAGTGGACAAAAACAATATCAAGAGAAATAGGTGAGGTTATGTTAGGTTGAAAAGAGGGTGCAGATATTAATCCGCCCCATGCCACTATGGACATACACCTAAGCCTGTAATCGGCTTGTTGTGCGCTTTAAAAACTATAAAGTAACCTCTAAAAAGAAAATTTTAAGTTAGGAATTCCGTGTTACTTACAAAATCATTAATTGTTTTCAATGCCACTCCACTCAGTTGGTTCATGTCTGATATTGTGTCTCCACCTAAGTACCGGTATCTGCTGGACGCGAAAGCCGGGAAATGACATAGGAAATGCTCCAACGTCTCATCATCGTCCCCGCATGGCCTACACATGCTTTTACTTTCCGCACCGATTTTATATAAGTGAGCCCAGGACCACTCTGTCCTCTAGCTTTGATCCATCCGTGTAACATGATCTTCCAGATGGCAATACTAGGGTTCCGTTAATCCAAGACTGTGCCGATGGCAGCAGTGCGTCGCACTTGACTTTATCTCAGGTATCCGATCGGAAACCTCTCCCCTTCCTTCCAGGTTTCCTATAGTCGCCTCGATTATACCGCGATTTTATGAGCTGCTCCCATCCTCAATCCATTCTCCCATCGCCTTAAGTCTCATAGCCGCAGTGGCTGCCTCATACTTAGTCTGTATGTCAATAGGTCGGATATCTAGAATAGTCTCCAGTGCCCTAGTGGGCGTGGTCCTCATCGCTCCCCCTATGCCAAGACAACATGTTCTCTGAACCTGTTTTATGGTCCTTATGTTGTACTTTTTCTCCATAGCAGTCCACCAAACTACTGAGGCGTAAGTAAGTATTGGTCTAATCATGCTCCTGTAGAGCCAGTGGACTATCCCAGGATTCAGGCCCCATTTAGACCCAACGACCCGTCTACTTAGTGCCCAGCATCTGTAAGCTTTCTCAGTACGCTCCTGAATGTGACACTTCCAATTCAGTTTCCTGTCCAAGATCACACCTACGTATTGTATTTGACCTTGTTAGCTATGGAAATCGTCTTATTGAGGAAACATGGTGCGTTAAATTCCCCAACCTTCTTCTTCCTCGAGAACAGGCATATTTCAGTCTTCTCTGGGTTAACATTGAGACCTCTGGGTCTAGCCCAGTCATATGCCATATGCAAGACCCTTTCGGCCCTTCTGCATAGCTCGTTCGTTCCTTACCCCTTAGAAGTATTATAATATCGTCTGCGTGGCAGACGGGTTCAAATCCCTCCTCAGTCAGCATCCGTAATAGGTCATTTATGGTGGTCACCCATAGGAGTGGCGATAAAAAGCCCCGCTGTGGCCATTGGACACACAATTTATCCACCTGTTCCTTAGCATATGGTTTATCCAGTCTCTTAGGACCGGGTCCACCCGGTACTGGTCTAAGGATTGGATGAGTGTGTTGGTCCGCACATTAAAAGCCCCATCGATGTCAATGCATACCGCCTGTGTGTGCGTTTTGGCATCGAAGGATTCTTCTATTTTATGCACAACCTCGTGCAGGGCAGTCTTCACTGGCCTTCCCTTGACATAAGCATGCTGATAGGTTTGCTGGATGTCATACACTTTATCATGGTGTCCTCAATACGTTCCATGGTTTTGAGTAGAATGGACGTAAGGCTTATGGGTCTGTAGGCCTTTGGTGTCGCATAACTTGCCTTGCCGGGCTTAGGTATAAACACCACCTTTGCCTCCTGCCAGGCTTTCGGAGTATATGAAAATCCTAGGCACGCTGTGAAAGTTTTGGCCAGACGAGGCGCCAGATAGTCTGCCTCTTTCTGTAGTAACGCCGGAAATATTCCATCAGGCCCGGGTGATTTAAACGGTTTGAAACTCCTCAAGGATTCCTTCACCATAAATTCCGAATTAAAGGAAGTGTGTTTTTTATTTATCCATCAATAATATAAAATAATTTTTTAAATAATAACTGGTTAGAAACAACATATATATTTAAAAGTGTTATCCTGAAATAGAAAAAATTTGAATGTGAACAAATGAAATAAGTATATTCCAAACAAAACAAATTTGAGGACATGGAAGAAGATAGGTGAGGTATTTATAAATATTACTAGCCGAACCGTGCCCGCTCCGCTGCGCCTTCTTTAACTTTCTAATATCTTTTAAGGGTGGGGACACTTCGCCCTGAATAAGGATATCGAATTTGTGCTATGAAGCTGAACGCGTTCGAATGCTGGTGAGAACATCGGACAAAGCGGTGCTTATTCCCTCTTAATGTTTGCGACATTTGCGAGGTACAATGCCATGCATGGTCATTTAAAAATTTTTCTCCAAAGAGGTGTCGCACTGCGGGACGCCGTTCGGACTCGGCTATAAAAAAGGTCCGTTATCATTGTGTTTCAACTTGAATCGGAAAGCACTCATTGATGTGTGGTAATGTTCTTCCTTAGGATAATATTATCATTAAGGGAGGGATGGCACCTTAGACATTTGACTCAAATATGTATATCAAATTCGTGTTGCACTTCCAAATCCCTTTAATTTGAGCCCCATATTGCCATGGCCGGTAAATACGAACCGTTTGAAGGGTGTTTTGGGGCTGGGCGGCCACCGGCACTTTGCACTGAAAAAAAAAGTATCAATTTCGTTCTTTATTCCCTACGGAAATGAAGTTCAGTTTAGGGGGTGCTTTAAGGAGTGCCCCAAAACATTTGGTTCCGAAATTGAATATCAAATTCGTTTTCGAAGCTCAAATATCTTTCGTTTGAGTCCCATATTGTCATAATGGGTCAAATAACCCAATTGATGTATCTTTAGGAGGTAAAGCGCAACCTAGACTTGAACGCAAATTTTAATGTCTTATATGTAATCTACTCCCTAATACCTTTCATTTGTGTCCCATATAGCCATGGTCGGCTAATATGCCTAATTGGGGGTGGGCGACCTCCCATTACCATATTTGTATATATTTGAGTCCCATATTGATATGAATATACCGAATATATCTGCTTAGAGGAGTTTTGGGGTTGGGGGCCCTGCTGGGTACTTGGACTCAAATTTTAATACCGTATTCGATTTCTGGTCTCAAATACCTTTTATTTGATATCCTTATTGTGCCCATCGGACAACTTTCGGATATGGGTGGCATTTTTGGGGTAAGGGGGAGGATCCACCTCCACTCGATATCTAAAAATTATATGGACTCTGTTTCCTTCCAGACAAATGTATACAATCTATGAAAATTTTAAGAAAATCGGTTCATTATATTTTATTATACCCACCACCGAAGGATGGGGGTATATTCATTTTGTCATTCCGTTTGCAACACATCGAAATATCCATTTCCGACCCTATAAAGTATATAAATTCTTGATCAGCGTAAAAATCTAAGACGATCTAGACATGTCCGTCCGTCTGTCTGTTGAAATCACGTTACAGTCTTTAAAAATAGAGATATTGAGCTGAAACTTTGCACAGATCTTTTTTGTCCATAAGCAGGCTAAGTTCGAAGATGGGCTATATCGGACTATATCTTGATATAGCCCCCGTATAGACCGATCCGCCGATTTAGGGTCTTAGGCCCATAAAAGCCACATTTATTATCCGACTTTGCTGAGATTTAGGACAGTGAGTTGTGTTATGCTCTTCGATAGCCTTCGTCAATTTGGCCCAGATCGGTCCAGATTTGGATATAGCTGCCATATAGACCGATCTTCCGATTTAGGTTCTTAGACCCATAAAAGCCACATTTATTACCCGATTTTGCTGAAATTTGTGACAGTGAGTAGTGTTGGACCAGTCGACATCCTTCGTCAATTTGTCCCAGATCGGTCTAGATTTGAATATAGCTGCCATATATACCGATCTCTCGATTTAAGGTTTTGGGCTCATAAAAGGCGCATTTATTATCCGATTTCGCCGAAATTTGGGACAGTGCGTTGTGTTGGGCTCTTCAAAATTTTCTGCAACTTGGCCCAAATCGGTTCAGATTTGGATATAGCTGCCATGTGGACCGTTATCTCGATTTAAAGTCTTGGCCCAATAAAAGGCGTAATTAATGATCCGATTTCGCTGAAATTTGACACACTGACTTATATTAGGCTTTTTGGTATCTGTGTCGTATATGGTTCAGATCGGTTTATTTTTTGATATAGCTACTAAAAAGACCAATATTTTGTTATACACAATTAATTGGTACGATTCACTTTAATATTCATATAAATTATTTTGTTCATTTTACTTTTTACATACGGTTTCCACGACAATGAAGAGAGGCTCATAACGGAAAGACAATTTTTTCTTCTTTCTTTTAAAAAATATAAATTAAAAAATATATATTTTAAATCAATATATTACATGTTTTATCAGCAACTTAACCCAATTTTTATTGGGTTGCAAAAATATCAATTATTTCCTTTTATTAAATTTGTAATAGAAATTGTTTTATTGAGTTAATAACTACTTTTGTTGGATTTTTGAGCTCGTCATAAATCCAAATTTCAAAATTGTTAATCAATAATGCAAATTCCTTTATAGGTCCAATTTCGGCGAATTTTTTAATTGAATGAAGAAAGTTCTTAATTGAACCTTGTTTTCCATTTGTTCTATGTACCAAATGTCCGTCAAACCAGCAAAAATTGAAGGTTTAAGAAGTCAAATCGGGAGATCGGTTTATATGGGGGCTATTTTAGTTAATAGCCCGATTTCGACCGTACTTAGCATAGTTGTTGAAAGTCGTAACGAAACACTACGTGCACAATTTCAGACAAAAATTGAGGCTTGCAAGGGCTTAAGAAGCCAAATCGGGAGATCGGTTTATATGGAAGCTATATCAGGTTATAGATCGATTTGGACGGTACTTGGCACAGTTGTTGGAAGTCTTAGCAGAAAACTACATGAACAATTTTAGCCAAATCGGACAACAATAGCGGCTTGTTAGGGCTAAAGATGTCAAATCGGGAGATTGGTTCATATGGGAGCTATATTAGTTTATAGACCGATTCGGACCGTACTTGTCATAGTTGTTGGAAGTCATAACGGAACACCACACGGAAAATTTCAGCCAAATCAGACAAAAAATTCGGCTTGTAAGGGCTCAAGAAGTTAAATCGGCAGGTCGGTATATATGGGCGCTATATCAGGTTATGGACCTATTTAAACCGTACTTAGCACTTTTAATCCAAATCGGACCAAAACTGCGGCTTCCAGAGGCAATCGGGAGATCGGCTTTTTTGAAAGCCATATCAATATCTGAACCGATATGGGTCATTTGCAATTCCCAATGACCTACATCAACATTAAGTATCTGTGCAAAACTTCAAGCAGCTAGCTTTATTTTTTTCTTTTTTTCAAAACCTGCGATCATAAAATAAGAAATATATATTCTTAGTCAATATATTTCATGTTTTACACGCAACTAGCCGAACCGGGCCCGCTCCGCTTCGCCTTCTTTAACTCTCTAATATCTTTTTAGTCTGGGATACTTCGCCTTGAATGTGAGTATCAAATTTGTGCCACCGTAGCCTATGTGCGCCTATGACCTGCGTTCGAATCCTGGCGAGAACAACGCGAGAAAAATTAAAAGCGGTGGTTATCGCCTTGTAGGGGCTCAAGAAGCAAAATCGGGAGATAGGTGTATAAGGGAGCTGTATCAAGCTATTGATCGATTCAGGCCATATTAGATACGTATATTGAAAGTCATGAGAGTAGCCGTTGTGCAAAATTTCTGCCAACACGGATAAGAATTGCGCCCTCTAGAGGCTCAAGAAATCCAGATCCCAGATCGGTTTATATGGCAGCTATATCAGGTACCGATTTACGCCATACTTAGCACAGTTATTGCAAGTCAAAACAAAACAACTCATGCAAATTTTCAGCCAAATCAGATGAGAAATGCGCGCTCTATTGGCTCAGGAAGTCAAGATCCAAGATCGGTTTATATGGCAGCTATACCAGATTATAAACAGATTTGAATCATACTTAGCATAGTTGTTAGAAGCGATATCAAAACACCACGTGCAATTTCAGCCGAATCGGATAAGAATTGCGCCCTCTAGAGGCTCAAGAAATCAAGACCGAAGATCGATTTATATGGCAGCTGTATCAAAACATGGAACGATTTGAACCATACTTGGCGCAGTTTTTGTAAGTGATACCAAAACACCACGTGCAAAATTTAAGTCAAATCGGATGAGAATTGCGCCTTCTAGAGGCTCAAGAAGTCAAGACTCAAGATCGGTTTATATTGCAGCTATATCAAAACATGGACCGATTTGGCCCATTTACAATCCCAACCGACCTACACTAATAAAAAGTATTTGGGCAAAATTTCAAGTGGCTAGCTTTACTCCTTCGAAAGTTAGCGTGCTTTCGACAGACAAACGGACGGACGGACGGACATAGCTAGATCGATTTAAAATGACATGGCGATCAAGAATATATATACTTTATGGGGTCTCAGAAGCATATTTCGAGGTGTTACAAATTGAATGACGAAATTAGTATTCCTCCATCCTATGGTGAAGGGTATAAAAGAAATGCAAATTGTCAATTTTGCCCATGAACATTCCAATGAGGAACAGGGGCAAGGGGCAAACTTCTCATATATCAGTGAGTTCAGTCCGATTCAAATTTAAACTCAATGATTATGGGCCTCCTTTCCAAAGCCGCGTCCGAAGGGAGTGCCGCAATGCGACACCTCTTGAGAGAGAAGTTTTTACCCGCCATATTACCTCACAAATGTTGCCAGCATTATGAGGGAAAACCACCGCTGAAAAATTTTTCTGATGGTCTCGCTAGGATTCGAACCCAGGCGTACAACGTCATAGGCGAACATGCTAACTGCTCTGCGCTGCGGCTGCCTATTATGAGAAAAAGCTTTTTACAAGTAGAAGGAAAAACACTGAAGAGATTTTGGATAATTTTATGATACAAAGAACAACCCTTAAAACTATTTGATTTCTGTCTTTATTTTCTATGCCCAACTATTTTTATTTTAAATCTTTAAACAAGAAATATACTAGCAATTCCGTCATTTTTACCACAAGAAGATAGTTTAAAATAGTAATTACGATGGGAGAGACTATTTGCCATAGGATTTTGCATAATGTTTACTATTCAAATCGGCAATATTGTTAAAATCAACATTATCACTTATGTGAACAACATCTTGATGATGGCCAATGCCAATATCGTCAAGGTCACTGCCATGATTGTTGATACTGCTGCTACCGATTATTTGAGTATGTAAACCACCGCCACTTTGGCTGTCAGTGGATATCACACCATTGAATGTGTGAACGCTACCAGGATGAAGCATAGAAATTGGATGGGATGAAATTTCAGGGGATGGTTGATAAATGGGCCATAACTCAAAACTTGATGAAGAAGGCGAAGAAGGTTGCCACGAGTTGTGGTCATATGAGGTGCCAACATCAGAAGAGGTATGCTCGGCTGGCATGCTGTATTGTAAAACTCCTGAAGTGACCTGAATCGCGGGACCAAAATCTAAATCCAAAATCATAACAAACATTCAAACAAACACTTTGTCATCACTTCAATAGAAAAGCTTACCATTCTCCGCATATTTCCTATAACCACGTTTTATTCTATCGGCAAAGACAGTATCCTTTTGCAGGCTTTTTCCCTCCAATTGTTGAATAATCACCATTATGAAAATAGCGTTAAAAATTGTAAGTGCCTTTGTCATTTTGCCAACTGAGAATTAATTCGATTTAATATTTTCGCATTTGTTTTTATACGCGATTTTAGTTCAAGTCATTTGCAACCTATGCTTTGTGTTAAATTTTTCAAGCGTGGGTTCTTTTTGAGGACGACATCATGTTCAAGTTGAATTTAATTGCTCATTTTTGCCTAGGTGACAGTTGTCGAAGTCAATAGAATTCATGGGCTTTTGTGTCCGATTTCAAAATGGTCTAACTTGTAAGTCACTAGCCGTGTCGAAAACGTTCACAAATTCATGGCAATTAAAACTTAGTAATTTCATATGGCGGTTAATTTAACAATAATAATTTGTATTACGAGTATTGAAACAACAACACAACGTTTAAGGGTAAATATACATTTGATGCACTATTGTAACATAACACAACTAGGGTAGACATAATTCTTAACCAATTTGGCTGAAATTTTTACTATGACGTATTCTGCAACATATAACTGATATGCTAAGTACGGTTGGAATCGGTCCAAAACCTGATATATCGCCCATATAAACCGATCTCCAGATTATACTTTTTGAGCCTCCAGTGGACGTAATTTTTATTTTATTTGGCGCAGTGTCTTTTTCTATGACCTCTAACATACTTGGTCTGCGTCGGCGTTTAACCTGATATAGCTCCCATATAAAACTATATCCCGACTTTACTACTTGAGCCTCTACAGGGCGTAATTCTTAACCAATTATATGACAAACTGGCCGAACCGGGCCGGCTTCACTCCCAAATACCTTTTTAGGGTGGAGGCACTTCGCCCTGAAGTGCCATTGTAGCCCATGACGCTGAACGCGTTCGAATCCTGGCGAGAACATCGAACAATGCGTTGTTTACCTCCTCTTAATGTTGGCGACATTTGCGAGGTACAATGCCATGCATGGTCATTGAAAAAATTTTCTCCAAAGAGGTGTCGCACTGCGGGACGTCGTTCGGAATCGGCTATAAAAAAGTCTATTATCATTGAGTTTAAACTTGAATAGGAAAGCACTCATTGATGTGTGAGAATTTCTCCCTTCTCGGTTCCTGGTGGTAATGTTCTTCCTTAGGGTAATGTTCTCATTAGGGGTGGGATGGCACCTCAGACATTTCGGCTCAAATATGGATATCAAATTCGTGCAGCACTCGCAAATCCCTTTAATTTTGGCCCCATATTGTCATGGCCAATAAATACAAACCGTTTGGAGGGACCGAGAGATCGGTCCATATGGCAGCTATCGAATGGCCTAACACAACTCACTGTCCCAAATTTCAGCAAAATCTGATAACAAATGTGACTTTTATGGGCCTAAGACCCTTAATCGGAGGATCAGTCTACATGGCAGCTATATCCAAATCTGAATATAAACGGCAGCTACATCCAAATCTGAACCGATCTGGACCAAATTAAAGAAACATGTCAAAGGGCCTAAGACAACTCACTGTCCCAAATTTCAGCAAAATCGGACCATAAATGTGGCTTTTATGGGCCTTAGACCCTAAATCGGAGGATCGGTCTATATGGCAGATATATCCAAATCTGGACCGATCTGAGCCAAATTAACAAAGGATGTCGAAATGCCTAACACAACTCACTGTCCCAAATTTCAACAAAATCGGACAATAAATGTGGCTTTTATGGGCCTAAGACCCTAAATCGGCGGATCGGTCTATATGGGGGCTATATCAAGATATAGTCCGATATAGCCCATCTTCGAACTTAACCTGCTTATGGACAAAAAAAGAATCTGTGCAAAATTTCAGCTAAATATCTCTATTTTTAAAGACTGTAGCGTGATTTCAACTGAGAGACGGACATGGCTATATCGTCTTAGATTTTTACGCTGATCAAGAATATATATACTTTATAGGGTCGGAAATGGATATTTCGATGTATTGCAAACGGAATGACGAAATGAATATACCCCCATCCTTCGGTGGTGGGCATAAAAATGCAGTTCTTTCGTATGCATTTGGAGCATTTCTTTCGACCAATCAACACCAGCCTTTTTTTGAGCGATTGACAAATTGTGCGGGATCCAATAAGAACAAATTTTTTTGACGGTCACATGACGATCTTGCAATATCAGTTAGCGCACAGCATCAATGCTTTTTGGAACAACCAACTAATTTTGGACCGTCTTCACGAAATTCGTCTTGGAGTGAACTACGACCTTGGTTGAATTCACCATACCATCGATGAACACTGGTCCTCGATGGAGCTTTATCGCCAAAAATTTAATTAAGTTCATCGATGCACTGTTAGTGAAGTAATCCACCTCGAAAATTGTAAAAAATAATCGCATGAAAATGTTTACGATTAAATTTCATTTTTGGGCGAGATTAATCTTTTAAGTTACTGTAAACAACATAAATAGCGCTCATATTTCAAAACGTTCTGAGTACGTATAACCTTAAAAATGTCAAGCTTTACGACAGAGCTCTCAGTTGGCATATTCCAACGCAAGGATTGTCCAATCTCGAAATATAAAAGGCAAACCTCTTACTATGGCAAGTTTGGGCTTAAATGAAAGGTATTTGGAAGCACGAATTTGACATCCACATTTGAGCGAAATGTCTAAGGTACCATTCCACCTCCAAAATTTACTCCCTGTCAAATGGATATATTGACCAATCACGACAATATAGGGCAGAAATGAAACTCTTTTGCCGGCTATGGTAATATGGGCCTCATATAAAAAGTAATTGAGAGTTAGCACGAAGCTTATATTTACTTTAAGGACCAAGTGTCTGGGTGGCCACCTCACTCCCAAAATACACCCCAAACCGGTCATATTTTTTACCCTCTACAATATAGGAATCCAGTGAAAGCTATAAGAGCGTAGAGCAAAAATTTGCCCATCAACATTTAAACTTCTCACATATCAATGTGTCCTGTCCAATTCAAGTTCAAGCTCAATGAAAAAGGACTTCCTTTGTACATGACATCTATACATGGCATTGTACCCAACAAATGTCGCCAACAAAAGGAGGGTATAACGACCACTTAAAATTTTTCCAATATTGTCGACAGAATTTGAATTCACACGTTTAGCATCATTGGCGGGCTTGTTTACCTCTGCGCTTCAATGACACTAATTCGATATCCACATTCGGGGCAAAAATGTCCCCATCTTAAAACTCTACCTAAACATATTATATATCGGACATTGCGTTAAAGAAGGCGCTACGGAGCGGGACCGGTTCGGCAAGCAGTATATATAAAGGGTGATTTTTTTGAGGTTAGGATTTTCATGCATTAGTATTTGACAGATCACGTGGGATTTCAGACATGGTGTCAAAGAGAAAGATGCTCAGTATGCTTTGACATTTCATCATGAATAGACTTACTAACGAGCAACGCTTGCAAATCATTGAATTTTATTACCAAAATCAGTGTTCGGTTCGAAATGTGTTCAAATTTTGACAAATGTTGTTCAGCGATGAGGCTCATTTCTGGTTGAATGGCTACGTAAATAAGCAAAATTGCCGCATTTGGAGTGAAGAGCAACCAGAAGCCGTTCAAGAACTGCCCATGCATCCCGAAAAATGCAATGTTTGGTGTGGTTTGTACGCTGGTGGAATCATTGGACCGTATTTTTTCAAAGATGCTGTTGGACGCAACGTTACGGTGAATGAACACATTTCGAACCGAACACTGATTTTGGTAATAAAATTCAATGATTTGCAAGCGTTGCTCGTTAGTAAGTCTATTCATGATGAAATGTCAAAGCATACTGAGCATCTTTCTCTTTGACACCATGTCTGAAATCCCACGTGATCTGTCAAATACTAATGCATGAAAATCCTAACCTCAAAAAAATCACCCTTTATTAGAGATTTACAAGTTTTTTTTCTTTCTTTTTATTTATTAAATTCAGACAAAAACTGTTTTCTATATAGCATACACGTTTTTATATACCAGTTAGTAACATATCCATTGAGAATATTTATTATTTCACATATTCATTAATTATGTGCTTTCGGAAGAACACTAAGCGAAATACTTTGAGAGCGTGGCATCGACCCAAGAAATGTTGAATGTTTTCTATTTCAAATGTGTTACACATTGAACACATCGGATTTGTTTGGAACCTATTGGAGATCAATGAAAAGATGTCACTTCGAGCTTTTAATATCCACATCAGTTCGTCCTGCATCAAGGATTCTAAAAAGTACAATCCCCCAAAAGTTGGTTGGTGCTTACGGTTATCACGAGAAGCTTAACTTGCGAGCTGCCGGGCGCATCCACTGGTTGCAGATAGTGGAATGCTCTATACGGAGTAGCTGCAATGGCAGTCGCGGACAATCAGTGGTATCGAGCACAGAGTCTCAGTGACGACAACAACAAAAAATTGAAAATTTCGAAACTTTTGAAAAATGGTCTTTCATAATGCTGGGCACAAAAAATCGGATAGAATAGAGATATTTTAAAGTCTTGATTTCTTGGAGCGAAATGGTTACCAAAATCCTTCGATCGCGGAAAAATTTTACTGTTTTGTAATATTATGTGGGTGAAAAATAAACACTTGTAGACTTGTGTTACTACAAGCACAATACAAATAAATTGTGCTAAGCATGGGGATCTTCAAATTACACGCTCACAACGTTAGTTTTTAGAATGTAAGATAGGAAAATTCAAGATAATTAAATACATTTTACAATATAATCATAAGTAAAAGCGTTTCAGGTTCGGCCGGGCCGAATCTTATATACCCTCCACCATGGATCGCCTTTTTCAAGTTATTTGCCCGATATCTCTTGATAGGCAAACAAAGGATAACGGATTAAATATACCATGCTATTAAAGCTATGTCCGATTGTGGGCCGATTCAGGCCATACTTGGTTTGGATGTTAAAGACCATATTGCAAAACATTGGGCAAAATTTCAGCAAAATCGGATAAGAATTGGGAGATCGGTTTATATGGGAGCTATATCAGGTAATAAACCGACTAAGATCATACCAGGTACAGTTGTTGGAAGATAAATCAAAACACTTCATGCAAAATTTCAGCGAAATCGGATAGTAATTGCGCCCTCTAGAGGCTTTCGAAGTCAAGATCCCAGATCGGCAGATTATGAACCGATTAAACCAAACTTAACACAGTTCTTGAAAGTCATAACGAAACGCTGCGTGCTGTACCAAAACATGGACCGATTTGGCCCATTGACAATCCCAACTGACGTGCACTAATAAGAAGTATGTGTGCACTTTTCCTTCGAAAGTTAGCCTGCATTCGACAGACTGACAGATGGAAGGACGGACATGGCTAAATCGACTTGGAACGTCAAGACGATCAAGAATATATATACATTGTTAGGTATTAGATCAATATTTCCATGAGTTACAAACGGAATGACGAAAATAGTATACGGTGGAGGGTATAATAAAGATCGGCAACAGTACCCTAGTGTAGCCTATTTAGCATTTCATTTAACACATTTCATTAATTAAAAATAGAACATCCTTCATACACGAAAGAATATCTTTTCTGCCACGCTTTCAACTAATGACAGATGAAAACGTATTCTTCTACTCGTCAAACATAAAATTTAAGTTGAGAGACTACCATTCTTTATACATCATATCAGAACCTCAATAGTTTGCCTAAAACCCATAAATTTTTTCATTTGCTTGGAAATTTGACAAGATTTCAAAAAAGTAACAAGACTTGTGAAATTTCAAATTCTATGAAAAGTAAACAAAGGAGTGAATGCGTGAGCAGAAGGTAAAATACCTAAGGAACCAATATATTTGGCTCTTCGCTCTTAGTAAATATGAACTGAGTTTGTGTCTTAAGTCTTTTAATTTTTCATGGGCTTTTAATATTCTATCTTTAAAATTCTGCGTCAAGCATCATTACGTGCTAAACACCTTCAAGCAGCAGTCATAATTGAAAATATTCATAGGCATTCATTCATATATTCGACCAAAATTACATCATTATCGGTTTGCACGAAGATGCTACACCCAGACATTTTTATTTATAGCTGGCATCTCATCCCCTTGGAAATGCTTGGCTGACCGTACATCATGATGATGATCTTGCAATAACTTTGTACGTTTAAGCACATAGAAGCTCTCTGCTACGAGTAATGAGTGCAGGTACGAGTACATGTAAGTATGTAAATATGAATATGGATGTGATTCCAATCCAAAGCAAGTATCCGCCCTTAGCATCTGCTGAACGCAACATCAATATACTTACTTGGAGACCTTATGGTAACGCCATTCAAAGATGCTCAGTTCAGCATATCGTCTAAAATCTGCCAACCAACCAGTCAGTCAGTAAGTCAACAACACCGATCGATGTTTACCCATAGATTTGCAAACAATTTTTATCAATTAGCACTTTAAAAATCTTTTTCGGAATTACCTAACAGAGTACCATGTGTATGGCTACAAAAAATCAGTTTGTATGTCAGAGATGATTTTAAATTAGTTGAAATGCTAAGAAATTTCTGTGATTTCTTCTCTACCTGGGTGAGAATTTATTCATGTCTTAAAATTAGATATGTTGGGTTTTATTTGTGCTTTTATTACACTGACTTGCAAACATTTTTTGTTGTAGAGCAAAATTTCATGTCTAACGGTAAGCGAATTTAGTTTTTTAAGTGAATATGCATTTTAATACAGAAGTTTTTAGATATACATACAGACAGGTCTATCAGGCTGTGGTTTTCGAATTTGCAAAAGGCAAAAAATAGCTTTGCGTATATTTTCCAGTCCTTATGCTTTAAAAGTTTAAAATCAGCTGAGGTTCCTTTAACTGGATAGAAATTTGATGAAAGTATACATTCAAACTTTTATATGCAAAGGTTTGCAAGAATTAGGGCAAAACAAATTTTCGTTTTGCGTGTTCGAAAACCGACCTGCATATGAGAGCTATACAGCGAATCGGATGCAAATTACGCCCTTTACAATACACAGAAATTGAATAGGAAGATCATTTAATCAAAAATTATTTGCCCTTTATGTTTTTGCCTGTTAGGGCGAAGATCATGAAATTTTACAATTTTTGTTTGTTTCTCTTTCGAGACCACCTCAATGATCGGAGATGCAAATGGGAAAGGAAAGCCAACATACCAACGCAAGGGCCGTGCGTTGGTATGTTGTATTTGAATCGTATTAATAGCGAAAACGCATCTATGATACAATTACCACATTAACCACACTTGACAACCCTAACTATTAGCTGTTCTTTTCCTTCTGTGAAAAATTACACTTCTTCCGTACTACACACGATTTTGTGCATCTGTTGGAAGTTGTATTGATGGCTTCGAACGCCAAGACAACGGAAATGGCTCTCGCTGTTGCTCCGTGTGCCCAGGTTCGATCCTGGCCGGGCTCCGCCGAACCTTTGACCCTTTATGTTTTTGCCAGTTAGGGCGAAGATCATTAAATTTTACAATTTTTGTTTGTTTCTCTTTCGAGACGAGCTCAATGATTGGAGATGCATTTGGTTTGAATGATTTCAATGATTTGATTTGGACCATAATGTCAAAAGTTGAAAATTTGTTGAAATACTAGGGCTGCTATATAAATTTGTGGGCTAACGATTTTATTTTTTTCCAAAGTATTCTCCAGCATTATTTATGTACTTTTGCAAACGCTCAAACCAATAGTCGAAGCGCTTTTTCCACTCAGCTTGAGACGCCTTGAAAACATGGTTATTGAATGCTTCAACAGCATTTTTTGGCGGCGGCAATCATTGACCACGCATTTTAACCTTAATGTGTGGGAATAAAAAGAATCATTGGGTGCCAAGTCATTGCTATACGGCGGATGCTAATGCTAATTTTGCCTATGAACATTCCACTAAGGAACAGGGGCAAACTTCTCACATATCGATGAGTGCAGTCCGATTCAAGGTTTTTTTTTTTAAGCTCGATGATAAGGGGCCTCCTTTTTATAGCCGGGTCCAAACGGCGTGCAGCAGTGCGACACCTCTTTGGAGAGAAGTTTTACATGGCATAGTACCTCACAAATGTTGCCAGCATTAGGAGGGGAAAACCACTGATGAAAATTTTTTCTGCTGGTCTCGCCAGTCGTTCAGCGTCATAGGCGGACGTGCTAACCTCTGCGCTACGGTGGCCTCCTAAGCTAATAAGAAGTATTGGCGCAAAATTTCAAGCGGCTAGCTTTACTACTTCGAAAGATTGCTTGCTTTCGACAGACAGAGGGACGGACGGACATGGCTAGATCGACTTAAAATGTCATGACGATCAAGAGCCTATATGATTTATGGGATCTTTGATGAATATTTCAAGGAGTTAGAAAAAGAATGACGAAACTAGTATACCCCCATCCTATGGTGGAGTATATTAAAATAGACAATTAGAGCGATCTTCTCTCCAGGCGAAGTTTCTACACCGCCATGATACAAACCAAAATTAAGTCTCGCTCTAATTTAATAAAACCTCTAAATGGTTTGTTTATCAATATAACACTAAATTTATTTTATCATCATTTCTCAGTTCTATACTAATTTAAAATTCCATTAGCTGTTATTTGTGCTTGGCATATTTATTCCCTTGGTGACATACAAAAAAATAACAACAATGGAATGCAGTAATTTAATAAAAAAAACCAGTTTATCTCATTCGACCTACCTCAAATATTTAATGTGGAGATATAAGGCCGAAGGGCATGCGATAACAGATGTTCACAAATTGGGGTCAATGAACTCTCCAAGATTGTGGGGCTTAATTAAAGAGGTGTACCGATTTGCTGTAGTAGCTAGAACAGAAGTCGCACCCATCGTGTTCGTCATGGCAGGTCACTGCCTGATTGGAAGACACGCAGATAGACTAAAGGTTGTAAATAACAATCTCTGCACAATCAGTGAGAAAGAAGGTGAAACTTATAGAACATCTGCTGTGTGAATGTCCCGTACTGGCAAGCAGAAGGAGTTCTATTTTAGGTCTTTTTTTCCCTGAGTACTTTTATTTCTAAAGGCGATTTGGCTTGTTCAGTGCTAGGAACTTGAACTGGTTTAATCTTGGAAACTTTTGATCCTTGAGTATCAGAACGGAATACAATGTCTAAATGAGTGTGATTGCAGGATATTATTTGTTTATTGGTAAAAATTGCCCAGCGAAATTATTACTCTGCATTTGGGACAATGTAGAAATCAAATTGGCTTCGTATTTTTGAAACACCTGTGTCTGAAACATGGTATTTCATCCATTGACCTGTTGGAGGAATTTACCACAAATGGTCTGGACCGCAAATATGTGATCTTCTACTTGGCCGATGATAATCATTATATACCAAGAGCAGATTTACTCGATTTGGAGCCTAGAGTTATAGTCACAATTATGGCCTCCACACACGCCAAGCTTTACAGTCCCGAAAATGTTTATCTTTTCAAACATTGTGGTGGTTGATTGTGCTGGCAACAACTGGGCTTCAGGATTTTACCAATGAGAAAAATTATAGGAAGAAGTATTCGATATTATTGATCGTGAAGCAGATGGCAGTGATTCGTTAGAGGAATTGGTTTTGTGTCACTCCATAGCTGGGGGCATTGGTTACGGTATGGGTTCTTATATGCTGTAATGTTTGTCAGATCGTTTTCCTAAGAAACTTTTGCAAAAGTACAGCTTTTTTCCAAAACAAGATGTGATTAGTGATGTTGATGTCCAGCCCCATAACTCTTTGCTCACTTTGAAACGTTTGAACAGTTGTGCTGATTATATTGTGGTTTTGGATAATACAGCTTTAAAACGCATAGCTTCAGATCGTTTGTATATTTAAAATCCTACTTTCATCAATGGTTGTAAAATATGAATCTGTTCTTGATCAATAATTAATTTCCCAGTTTCATTGAAGTGTCACTTTCCATATTATTGTTGAGCTTACTGGTAGCATCCACAAAATTGGTTGCACTCTCACTCAGATCTGTTACCACTTCATTGCAAGACTTTGGTTTGAAAGGAATAAGACGTTCACCTCATACTTTGGAAAGAACAGAAATAGGTTCAAGCTTATCACCCAATCTTTTGGTCTATCATCCAAAAATTTCAATGGATTTTGTTTGAAACTGACCAAACAAATTCGAAGAACTTTTCGAGCTAGTTTTCTTACATTTGTTATACAAAAATGCAGTCGGAAAAGGCAGTCAATGTCGTTAAGTTATAACTGCATGAAGTCCAGCCAATAGAATGGAGATGATTTTCTTTACAGGCAAGTTTTGATCTAAAATTTTCCAAAAAAGGATTTGAATTTTGCATTGATACAAATTTTCTATTCTCATTTAAAATACAACTTTGCTGTCTCGGAAAGATATTGCAGAATTTATAAGTAGACGCCATACGAGTATCAATACTTTCGCTATCTATTGCTATACTATTTTATTTTGTTCTTCCAAAAAGTCTAATCGGGCGATCGGTTTATATCGTAGCTATATCAAGTTATGAAGCGATATGATCCATGCTCTGCAAAATTGTTAGAAGTGATACAAAAACACCACGTGCAAACTTTCAGCCAAATCGGATAAGTATAGTTGATGTTACCTTATGGGGTCTTAGACGCATCTTTCGTCCTTCGTGGTCTTTTTAGTAGCTATATCCAAATATAGACTGATCTGAATCATATGGGATGCGGATGTCGAAAATCCTAAGATAAGACACTGTGTCAAATTTCATCGAAATCGGATAATAAATGCGTCTTTTATGGAGCCAAGACTTTAAATCGAGAGATCGATCTATATGGTAAGCGTCCTAAGTTCGGCCGAACCGAATCTTAGGATCCCACCACCATGGATTCTGCAAAAAATGTATACAAACTTAATATAGTTGAAGGGCATAATTTTATTCTACATACCAAACTTCTGTCAAACCAGCAAAAACTAAAGCTTCTATTGCCAACTTGGACAAAAATTGCGGACTCCAGGGGCTCAAGAAATCAAAATGGGAGATCGGTTTATATGGGAGCTATATCAGGTTGTAGAACGATTTTAACCGTACTTGGCTCAGCTTTAGGAAGTCATAACAGAAAACTACTTGAAATATTTCAGCCAAATCGGATAAAAATTGTGGCTTCCAGGGACTCAAAGAGCCAAATCGGGAGATCAGTTTGTATGGGGGCTATATCAGGTTATAGACCGATTTGAACCAGCACAGTTGTTGGAAGTCATAACAGAACACTACTTGCAAAATTGTAGATAAATCGGACAAAAATTGCGGCTTCAAGGGGCTCAAGAAGTCAAATCGGGAAATAGGTTTATATGGAAGCTATATCAGGTTAAAGTGCATTACGCATTTTCACTATTTGCATGGTAGAATGGATTGTACCATGATACAAATTTTTCGTTGGAAGATGCAAAAGAATCATTGATTTTAAAAAATAAATCAGAACCACAATATCTGTTTTTATGAAAACTTATTATGTAAAGTATTGATGAAAACGAAATATGTTTTTCATTTCAGGTTTTCATAGAAAGAGAATTAAGCCCCAGGATCCGTTCAGCGTCATAGGCGTCAAGTTTACGCTCTAAATTCGGAAAACATTTCAGACCTTCCTGATGGACACCCCAACTCCAAAATTCCCACTTCCTTCGGGTTACAGTCATGATGAATTCATTCTTGCATATCTGGTCTTCTAGAGAAATTGGAACGACAAAGTCTAAAGATAATTCTTCGCATTTCCAAACCGTTGAACAATTTTCTAAAACTGAGTAATTAATTGGGCTGGATTTCTGACGAAGTAAAACATTCACTCGATCTTTTGTCCCACTGTATACACATTCGTTTGTATATCACGTAAATACAATTTTTTACTTCCAAATTCCCTTATTTCAATTTATGTAATAGGTTTTAGGGAGGTTTTGGGTCATTTAATTAATTTAATTTGGATGTTAGATGTACTCACATTCGTGGATTTGCGGCTCCTATACGCTTGACACCAAATTTTAAAATTAGAACAACCGGAAGGGAAGACCTCTGAAACTCATTTTCCCCAAATGAATTGGCTCTAAACTTAACCTAAGAATGGCAAACTTAGACAAATCGTCTGAGGCAACCGTAGCTCAGTGTTAAGCATGCCCGCCTTTAACGCTGAAAGCCTTGGTTCAAATCCCGGCGAGAACATAAGAAAAAATTTTCAGCGGTGGTTATCCCTCCCTAGTGCGTGTGACACTTGTGAGGTATTTACCATAGGTAACCAGCCGTACAAACTTCTCTACTAAGTGGTGTCGCCGTGCGGCAAGCCATTCGCAATTGGCAATAAAAAGGAGGACTGTATCGGACTCCACACGTTGATATGAGAGAAGCACCCCCGCAGTTCCTTAATGGAATGTTCTAAATCAGCAACAGAATTAACTATCGAATTGAAGACATACAACTATAATTATACCCTCCACCATAGGATGGGGGGTATACTGATTTCGTCATTCTGTTTGTAACTACTCGAAATATTCGTCTGAGACCCCATAAAGTATATATATTCTGATCGTCGCCATGTCCGTCCGTCTGTCCGTTAGTCCGTCCGTCTGTCCGTCCGTCCGTCCATCCGTCGGTCTGTCGAAATCACGCTAACTTCCGAAGGAGTAAAGCTAGCCGCTTGAAATTTTGGACAAATATTTCTTATTAGTGTAGGTCAGTTGGTATTGTAAATGGGCCATATCAGTCCATGTTTTGAAATAGCTGTCATATAAACCGATCTTGGGTCTTGACTTCTTGAGCCTCAAAGCAATTCTTATCCGATTTGAATGAATTTTTGCACGAAGTATTTTGTTATGACTGTGCCAAGTATGATTCAAATCGGTTCATAACCTGATATAGCTGTCATATAAACAAATCTGGGGACTTGACTTCTTGAGCTTCAAGAGGGCGCAGTTCCTATCCGATTTGGCTGAAATTTTACATGACATATTTTATTCTTACTTTCAACAACTGTGTCAAATAAGGTTCAAATCGGTTCATAACCTGATATAGCTGCCATATAAACCGATTTGGGATCTTGACTTCTTGAGCCTCTAGAGGTCGCAATTATTATCCGATTTGCCTGAAATTTTGTACGACGGATCCTCTCATGACCATCAACATACGTGTTTGTTATGGTCTGAATCGGTCTATAGCCCGATACAGCTCTCATATAAATCGATCTCTCTATTTTACTTCTTGAGCCCCCAAAAGGCGCAATTCTTATTCGAATTGGCTGACATTTTACACAGGTCTCCAAAATATAACTTAATTGTGGTCAAAACCGGATCATATCTTGATATCGCTCTAATGGCAGAGCAAATCTTTTCTTAAATCCTTTTTTGCCTAAGAAGAGATGCCGGAAAAAGAACTCGACAAATGCGCTCCATGGTGGAGGTTATATAAGATTCGGCCCGGCCGAACTTAGCACGCTTTTACTTGTTTTAATTAACATTCTTTAGTCAAGCGACTTGAAATTACGTTGAAATTTTTAAGTGTTGGAAGCGTGTCTGCGTCGCACCCCTTCTAAACTGCCTTATCCCCACAAAACAATTCTTCCAACCGTTGGCGTTAATCAAATTAAATTTCCACATCAATTAATTCACTCTCTTCTTGAATTGATATTGAGTTTTACATAATTAAGAAAATACCAATGCAATTAAAAAGTTGAGGCATGATTTTGCTACGATTAAATGAATTATCTTAACTATTCCTTGACATAGAGGGATTATGTTCCCGTATAGAACATAAATCTTATTTACTTTTAGAACACGTGAATCAAAGATATATCTTGTTATTTATATTCACTTCACCTCTCGATCACGATCATTTCTTTTGTACTCACAAGCAACACCACCGCTATGAATAGAGCAGTATAGTAGCGGCGTCCCGTTAAAATCCACAAATGCCTCAAACTGGAAGAATGTTTGAGAGACTGATCGTACAGCCATGTTCAGCAATACGAAAAGGCACTTGCAAGACAAGTGCTTGCTAAAAAGGAACTCAATCCATTACAGCCGCCAGCCCGAAACTCAACACACTGGTACCCAGCAGCACCAAAATGACCAATTGGATTGGAATAAACAAACGGGCAAATAAATTTTATTAAATATTTTGTGGACTTATATGTCCCAGTAGTCCGGTGTCCGCTGACTTTGCTAAATCAAAAAATTAATTCACGCTATAATTTAAAAAAGAGCTTCAAATGGTTTGTTTGTCGATGTAACACTAAATTTATGTCATCTTCATTTCTTAGTTCTATGCAGATGACTATTTCCATTGGCTGTTTTTTCTGCTTGTCGGCTTTACTAACTTGGTAAGCATCAATAACAACAGTGGTCTGCTTTAATTTTATAGAACCAGTATTTCTCACTAGGCCTGTCTCAAATATTTAATGCAGAAAGGTCATTTGTTGTTGGGAAGTATAGGTGGTACATCGTTGACAATGAAAATAGCAGTGGGTTAGCATTTTTGAGTTCAATGGCTAATCTAATCGATAATGAGAGAAAAGTTGTTTACTTAGGCCGTAGTTTATGGTATTCTAACTTAATGCATTTGTTTGTAACACCCAGAAGGAAGGGAGATAGACCCATTGATAAGCATAGGGGTTGATTCAGAATCACTTTCTGATTCGATTTGTCGTCATTGTTCTTTTGTCTCTCCATCCATGTAAACTTCTGTGCAAGTACAGGACGCAAATTTCATCCGATTAAAATTTTGCACAATGTCTTCTATTATGACTTTTACTATGTGCACCGATCGTGGTCGAAATTCGTTTAGATTTACATATAGTTTCTATAATTTTTTGTCCGTTTTTGACTTATACTGCAATCATTTGGTAATTTATTAACCGATCCTCATGATCAATTTCAGAACACTAGTGAATTTCAAAGACATCCCCCGATTTTCACTTAATGGGCCTTTGCAAGCCCATTTATCAACCGATCTTCTCAAAATTTTGCATAGCAATTTCCTCTAAGACTCCTATAATGTGTACATTAGCCCGTCCCTACTTGTTTAAACTTAATTTTGGTAAAAATAATTTACAATTGAAAATTTTGTTGAGTGTAATGCTAGAGCATTTCGGGTTAGTAGGCTAAAAGTTATTGCAGTTTTCCACCACTTTTCTCCTTATGCTGTATACTAGTGTTATCACTCGAAAAAAGCCCTGCCTGCTGTCACCTTTTGTGTACCATCAAGCAAAGTTGGCACGTTGACTTGACTGCTTGCTCGATTGACGGATAGACGGACAAAATGGATGAATAAACGACATGCAAATGGGTGAACATATGAGCAGATAAATGGCTGGACATGCGCATGTGTATGTGTATAATTTAGTTTATGGGTAGGGTATATTTATTAATTAAACAAATATGAAATTGTTTTCTTTTTCTCGAGCGCATTTGACAACTGAGTAAAATTTTATGATGAGGCTAGATTTTGGCCAAAGATTCATGGGGAGGGGAAGATTGGCTGAATTCTCTCAAAAGGCCTAGCATGAAGATTTAATTACACGTAAGTTCCATGGAGTGCTATTGTCTGGCAACAACAGCGACGACAAAAGTAAAATGTGCCTAATATTAGCATTGACTTAGACTATAAATTTGTGCGTATATTAGAAACAAGTTATCAGTTGTCTTCGATCGTCGGTTGGGATTGTGTGTGGAGTATTCAGAGAGCAAGAAACAAAGGATTACAAAACGTTTTAGAATTTCACCATGAAGGCTTACGCTTGTGTTCTGGTGGCCCTTTTGGCTTTGGCTGCCCCCTCCCAAGCCCTACTGGGTGCCAAGTTGGCTTTATTGGGATCGTTAAAGAGTGGCCTTTTGGGAGGCGGTGGTGGAGGAGGAAATGGCGGTTATGGTGGCAATGGATACGGAGGCGGAAACGGTGGTGGATACGGCGGCGGCGGCGGCCGCTACGGTGGTGGTTATGGTGGAGGACATGGCGGCTATGGTGGTGGCTACAATGGCGGCCATGGTGGTGGCTACAATGGCGGTTACGGTGGAAGCTATGGCGGCAGTTCCGGTGGCTACAATTATAATCGTCCCGTCTTTACTGGTGGCAATTCTAACTATGGCTGGGGTCAACAAGGCTATGGTGGGGGTTATGGCGGCAATACCGAAGTCATTAAGGTTATTAAAGTCATCGAGCAACAACCTGCTGCTGTTTCTTATCCCACAGCTTATGCCAGTAGCTCGACTTCTGCTGAAGCATCGTCCTCTTCTGGCTGGACTCCCATATCAGATCCCGCTCCAATCCCAGTTACAGTTACAGTTGCACAACCCATTCCCGAGCCCATTCCACAACCTCCACCAGTTGTAGTAGCTCATCCAAAACCAGTATATGTGTCTGCACCACAGCCCATTCCCGTGCCCATACCACATCCTCAGCCAGTTGTTGTAGCTCAACCAAAACCAGTGTATGTGTCTGTACCACAACCTCAACCCCAACCCCAACCCCAACCTATTCAATATCTACCACCTCCGAAGCCTGTTCAAGTACATAAACCCATTACGTACCAAGTTCAGATTCAACCCCAACACCAACCCCAACCCCAACCCCAATACCACCAATACCACCAATATCAACCTCAATATCAACATTATGAACCTTCATACCAACAATCCTATCAACCAACTTACAAACAATCCTACCAACCTTCATATGAAGCTCAGGCTCCTGTCAAGACTGTCCATGTGGTTGTTGAAGGTTCTGCCGATACTCATACTCCCGCCCAAACCTATGGACCTCCCCCAGCTGTCACCTCCAACTCTGCTGGCTGGAATAGCAACTCATGGAGCAGCAACTCTGTTGGAAGTGGACCTTGGAAGAGCGGCGGTGTTTGGGAGAGCGTCGGTTGCTAGTCACAAAGTATTCTACCTAAATTACAAATTATTAGATTTAATTTATAATTAATAGACCTGAATGCCACTATATTCAATGTGTTCTACAAAGAGTACAACCAAATAGTGTAAATCAAACAAAGATTCTGTAACGAATATTTACGAGTATTGGACGAATAAAATTAAACCCTATTTTTAAGTTAATAACAAAAAGAAATCGTTTTGTATTCGTTTATTTTTTATACCCTCCACTACAGGATGGGGGTATACTAATTTCGTCATTCTGTTTGTAACACCTCGAAATATGCGTCTGAGAACCCTTAAAGTATATATATTCTTGATCGTCATTTTAAGTCGATCTAGCCATGTCCGTCCGTTCGTCTGTCTGTCAAAAGCATGATAACTTTCGAAGGGGTAAAGCTAGCCGCTTGAAATTTTGCACAAATACTTTCCCTTTATGTAGGTCGGTTGGTATTGTAAATTGGCCAAATCGGTTAATGTTTTGATATAGCTGCCATATAAATCGATTTCCGATATATTCTTGAGCCTCTAGAGGAGGCAATTCTTATCCGATTTGGCTGAAATTTTGTACAACGTCTTCTCTCATGACCTCCAACATAAGTGTCTAATATGGGCTGAATCGATCAATAGCTTGATACAGCTCCCATATAAACCGATCTCCCGATTTTGCTTCTTGAGCCCCTACAAGATGCAATTCTTATCCAAATGAACTGCAATATTACACAATGACTTCTACAATGTTCAGCATTCATTTATGGTCCGAATCGGACTATAACTTGATATAGCTCCAATAGCATAACAGTTCTTATTCAATATTCTTTGTTTACCTACAAAGAGATACCGCGCATAGAACTCGACAAATGCGATCCATGGTGGAGGGTATATAAAATTCGGTCCGATTCGGCTGTGGGATAAGAAATTAAAAAAAATATGAACCTGCAGCAGCTATATCGAAATATTGCCAAATATGGAAATTACCGAGTTTGGTCCAAGAGAGTCTAACACAAGTCACTATTCCAAATTTTATGGGTCTAAGACCTTCAATCGAAAGATCGATATATATAGGAATATATCCAAATATTGTCGATATGAACCATACTCGACACGGACATCGAAGAACTTATCAAAGATTGCTGTTACAAACTTCAGCTCAATCAAGTGTATTTTTAAGGCCAAAAACTTAGATCGAGAGATCGGTATATATATCAGCTACATCCAAATATGGGCCGATCTAGAACATATCTTATATATAAAACTCAATTTGTGTTTGTTTGATTGTTCCGTATAGAATCAAAAACGGCTGAACCGATTACCTTGAAATGTCCACAGATTGTGTAAGTTGGTCTGGAAGACCAACCCCGTTACCCCAAAAGTACTACCCAAAAATAAAAGTGAACCGATCGGGACAATATGGGATCCTTATGAAAGGTATTCAACAGTAGAGTACGAATTTCATAATAAAAGTTGGGTCCAAGTACCTGGGGGGCCGCCCCAGCCCCAAAACCCCTTAATGTAGGTTTATTTGACGATCATGACAATATGGGATTCAAATGAAAGGTATTCGGGAGTAGATAACGAATATGGTCAGGAATTAGGAATAGGTTTTATAATTTTTTGATAACGGAAGGGAACGGACCCTCCACCGATACCCCAAAAACACCACCCAAAATCTAAAGTGGACCGATGAGGACAATATGGGTATTAAATGAAAAGCATGCGGGAGTAGATAACGAATCTGGCATACAAATTCATGTCGAAGTATAGAAGGTCACCCCACCAAAATGAGCACATTAGCCAATAACGGATATATAAGACTTGGTTTGTGTGTTCCGTATAGACTGAAAAACGGCAGAACCGATTTTCTCAAAATGTTCGCTTATTGTCCAGATTGGTCTGGAAGGAAACATAGGCTATATAATTTTTCGGTATCGAAAGGGAGACGGACCCTCCCCCTTATGCCAAAAACACAACCCAAAATCAAGAGTGAACCGTTCGGGACAATATAGGTATCAAATGAAAGGTATTGGAGAGTAGAATACGAATGTGGTATTAAAATTTGAGTCTTAGTACCAATCGGGCCGTCACGACAACCAACCCTCAAAAACACCATTAGACCCATTATGACTTGGTTGAACCAATTTTTTTAAAATTTCCATAGATTGTGTACGTTTGTCTGGAAGGAAACATAGGCTATATAATTTTTAGATAGGCCGACCCTCTCCCTATTTAGAAAACGAATTTGATATCCAATTTTGGAGCTAAGTGTTTTGGGGTACGCCCTAAAACACCCCTAAACTGAACTTCATGTCCGTTGGGAATAAAGAACGAATTTGATATCCATATTTGAGTCGAAATGTCTGAGGTGCTGTCCATCCCCTAATGAGAACATTACCCTAAGAAAAAGCATTACCACCAGGAACCAAGAAGGGGCAAATTCTCACACATCATTTTTTAAATGACTATGCATGGCATTGTACCTCGCAAATGTAGGCAACTTTAAGAGGGTATAAACACCGCCTTGTCCGATGTTCTTGCCAGGGTTCGAACGCGTTCAGCGTCAAAGGCTACAATGGCACGAACAACCAAAAATATATATACTTTATAGTGCCGGAAATGAATATATATGTGTTTTAAAAGATGGTGGGTATAAAAATGGTGAAAAAAATTGGGGTTTTTTAGTCACAAAAATTTGGGATCAGCCCTACATTACCGAGTCTAACCAGTAATTTTAATACAAATTTCCTTTGTCTTAATCTAGTCAGACTTTTGAATGCGTACTGAAATATAGAATAGAACAGAAAGTTGTTTTACGCTTGCACCTAAATTGTGGCTACCCCAGACTTAAAATAAATCTATATATATATATATATATATATATATATATATATATATATATATATATATATGAGGGAGCTATATATAAATCTGGATCGATTTTTAATACATTTTGCATATATATTAGGACGTCAAATAAAACACCTCATGCAACATTTTGTAAAGATCAGGCCAAAATTGTGGCTGCTACAGCCTAAAAAGTCCTCATCGAATTTATGAAATTTTGCACACGTATTGTGATGTCAAATAAAGCACCTCCTGCTAAATATTATAAAGATTGGACAGTTCCACAGCATTAAAAGGCCACAACGAAAACAAACGTATATATGGGAGTTATATCTCTATCTCGACCGAGTTATTCAAAATCAATAGCGTTCGTTCTTGGACCAAAAAAGTGACTTGTGCAAATTTGACGATAATCGAAAAACAAATGCGACTTTTACCTTGACCACACGTACACATGGACAGACAGATAGCTTAATCGAATCAGGAAGTGACTCGAAACAGATCGGTTTACTTATCAATGGGTGTAGCTATTTTCTTCTTGGCGTTGTAAACAAAGATTGGGGTATATTCATTTTGTCATTCCGTTTGCACCACATCGAAATATCCATTTCCGACCCTATAAAGTATGTATATTCTTGATCGTGGTAAAAATCTAAGACGATATAGCCATGTCCGTCCATCTGTCTGTTGAAATCACGCTACAATCTTTAAAAATAGAGATATTGAGCTAAAATTTTGAACAGATTCTTTTTTTTGTCCAAGGCAGGTTAAATTCGAAGATGGGCTATATCGGACTATTTCTTGATGCAGCCAATATATAGACCGATCCGCCAATTGAAGGTTTGCTGAAATTTGGGACAGTGAGTTGTGTTAGGCCCTTCAACATCCCTCTTCATCTTGGCACAGATTGGTTCAAATTTGGGTATACCTGCCATATAGACCGATCTCTCAATTTAAGGTTGTCTGTCTTGTCTTTTGGGTCTTAGCGACGGGGGGACTGACCCTCTCCGCACAGTAAAAACAACAATCCCATCCCATCAATCAAATGGCAGCCGGTTGTATGCACCGGATTGACCCGAGGGAATCCTTCATCTGCAAGGGCTGCCGCCTCATGTACGTTTTCGTCTCCGCACGCTTCTGGTCTGTGCCGGACGCCTTCGGCGTCCTTGTCGTTGGTCTATATGACTCCCCAACCTCTCCCGTGCGGTAATATACGCAACGCCAGCATCCCAGCCCCTATATTGCCAGGCAAGTGCAGGGAAGTGTAAAATTTTTGCAACTGAACTGCAACGGTTACCGTGGCAAGATCGACGAGATTGTGGGTTTTATGAATCGGAAGAACATATTGGTCGCAGCGATCCAGGAGACAAAGCTGACCAACACCTGCAGCTTGCACAGTTGTCATGGATACAATGTGCTACGTAAGGATCGCTCAAGGAATCGAGGTGGGGTATTGTCCTTCGTGATATTCCATTCCATGCAATATAGACCCATCTCGCCTGTTCCTGGCGCTAGTGGCCCCAACTTGGAGTGCATGGGGATAGCAGTCAGGTCCGGTACTGCCGAGATAGAGCTATACAACGTGTACATACCACTGATTGGTAGCTGTGTCCCAATAAGTGGGTTTCTATCTGACCATAATCGTTTGGTTCTAGGGGACTTTTATGCGCATCACATTTCATTGCATTCTCCCCAAGGTAACGACCAACGTGGCATTGCTTTGGCAGAAAATATTATAGGCTCCACGTTTTGCACGGTGAATGAGGAAGCCCCCACTAGGATTACGAGGAGGTGCAGCAGCTCGCCAGACATTGCCATTGCATCCCCTGCTCTCCTTAGTGACGTATCCTGGCAAGCCGTCATCTCTTTGGGGTCAGATCACCTCCCCATAATTCTCACCGTCCACCGACCACCCGACTTCATAACCACTGACCACCGGATGTTTATCAATCAGAAGAACTCCGATTGGGGTGGCTTTAGAGAGTAAACCAATCGCCGCTTCAGTGAACTGCCACCCACAACCGTGGGCGAAGTTACGAATGTCATCCGTTACTTCGCCAAATCCTCCAATGCGTTGGGTTGTGATAGGACTGTCCCCGTGGCACTGGAACTATCGAAGGCGTTCGACACGGTCAGCCATGCCAAATTATTTGAGGACATCGCCAACACATCCCTATACAGCCAGGCCTGAAACGCTGGGTCGCGAATTATCTGTGTGGTCGTCACTCATTTGTGGAATTTAGGGATAAGAAGTCGAAGCACCGTAGAGTTAAACTGGGAGTTCCCCAAGGCGGGGTGATATCTCCGGCATTGTTTAACCTTTACATATCCTCCATTTCACCCCCTCCAGACAGCATAGAGGTCGTATCGTATGCGAACGATAGTACGATCCCCCACCCATTGTTGACATCTGCAATCTGAAGATATCTGTCCCCAAATCTTCAGTCACATTGTTCATAACAAATACTCGTGAGGTGAATACCGAGCTGACTGTGATTGTCGATGGAGAAATGATTCCAACCATCACTTGGCTCCACATTTGACAGCTCATACACAGTCTCCCCACATGCCACAGCAATTTGCGACAAAGTCAAAAGTAGAAACATGGTCATCAAGTTACTTGCCGGCAGCACTTGGTGTGCAGTCAAAGAAACCTTGTTGACCGGGTACAAAGCAATTGGTTGGTCTGTGGTTAGTTATGATGCGCCAGTGTAATCTCGTCAGATTTGTGACACGCAGTCGAATAATATTCAGATCTGTCAGAATGCCGCCCTCCGAACTGCGACAGGCTCCTCAGTTCTCATGTGGACCACGTCCATCGGGAGACAAAGATCCTACCAGTGCGAAGACAGAACTACATGCTGTCTAACCAATACCTTTTGGGTTGTTATCGCAGAGACCATCCAATTCTTCACCTTGTGGATAGATATCAACCGCACAGAAGCCTTAATGATCTAGATCGTGAGGTTCAGCGCTACAAGAGCGAACCTCTAGATCAAGCGGCATATAAAGCAAGTCTAGACAACATTCAATGCGAAACGGTAGCAGATGCAGATGTATGTAGTCCTTGGAGAACGACCGCCTCCCATTGCACCTGAAGAAATTGACCTCCCCCAGCAAACCAGAGTAGTTCTGTCCCAATTACCTTCCGGCAGATGCATCCGCCTCAACTCCTACAGAGTAAGGATTGATGCCAACGTGCAAGATGTATGTCCCGATTGTAACCAGGGACCACCCGGTACACGTCACCTGTTTAACTGATCTGTCAGACCCACTCGACTCAGACCCAGATACCAGTGGACGCACTCATCTTAGTCGCAGAGTTCCTGGGTATTGACACTCACTTTTTAACCTCAAATCTGATAGACACAGGAGGACCTGCTGATCTTTAAAAATGTATCCTAAGCGGTAGCTTTGAAATATGATTTTGAATATAAATAAACAATACGAAACAAGTAAAAGCGTGCTAAGTTCGGCCGGGCCGAATCTTATATACCCTCCACCATGGATCGCATTTGTCGAGTTCTTTTCCCGGCATCTCTTCTTAGGCAAAAAAGGATATAAGAAAAGAGTTACTCTGCTATACTCTGCTATTAAAACGATATCAAGATATGGTCCGGTTCGGACCACAATTATATTATATTTTGGAGACCTGTGTAAAATTTCAGCCAATTCGTATAAGAATTGCGCCCATTGGGACTCACGAAATAAAATAGAGAGAACGATTTATATGGGATCTGTATCGGGCTATAGACCGATTCAGACCATAATAAACACCGTCGTACAAAATTTCAGGCATATCGGATAATAATTGCGACTTCTAGGGGTCAAGAAGTCAAGATCCCAGATCGGTTTATATGGCAGCTATATCAGGTTATGAACCAACTTGAAACTTATTTGACACAGTTGTTGAAAGTAAAAATAAAATACGTCATGCAAAATTTCAGCCAAATAGGATAAGAATGGCGCCCTCTAGAGGCTCAAGAAGTCAAGACCCAAGATCGATTTATATGGCAGCTATATCAGGTTATGGACCGATTTAAACCATACTTGGCACAGTTGTTGGATATCATAACAAAACACGTCGTGCAAAATTTCATTTCAATCGGATAAGAATTGCGCACTCTAGAGACTCAAGAAGTCAAGACCCAAGATCGATTTATATGGCAGCTATATCAGGTTATGGACCGATTTCAACCATACTTGGCACAGTTGTTGGATTTCATAACAAAACACGTCGTGCAAAATTTCATTCTGATCGGATAAGAATTGCGCCCTCTAGAGGCTCAAGAAGTCAAGACCCAAGATCGGTTTATATGGCAGCTATATCAGGTTATGGATCGATTTGAACCATACTTGGCACAGTTGTTGGATATCATAACAAAACACGTCGTGCAAAATTTCATTTCAATCGGATAAGAATTGCGCACTCTAGAGACTCAAGAAGTCAAGACCCAAGATCGATTTATATGGCAGCTATATCAGGTTATGGACCGATTTCAACCATACTTGGCACAGTTGTTGGATTTCATAACAAAACACGTCGTGCAAAATTTCATTCCAATCGGATAAGAATTGCGCACTCTAGAGGCTCAAGAAGTCAAGACCCAAGATCGGTTTATATGGCAGCTATATCAAAACATGGACCGATATGGCCCATTTACAATACCAACCGACCTACACTAATAAGAAGTATTTGTGCAAAATTTCAAGCGGCTAGCTTTACTCCTTCGGAAGTTAGCGTGCTTTCGACAGACAGACGGACGGACGGACGGACGGACAGACGGACGGACATGGCTAGATCGACATAAAATTTCACGACGATCAAGAATATATATACTTTATGGGGTCTCAGACGAATATTTCGAGTAGTTACAAACAGAATGACGAAATTAGTATACCCCCCATCTTATGGTGGAGGGTATAAAAAATTAATTAGTGTGGACCTGAGCGAGGCCCGTAGCCTTGATAGCCACCTTCAAAATGCTTGACATTATAGGGGCTCAAACAAAATGGTGCTTTATTTTAGGGGCCGCCCCCTAAACCACCTTTAAATCGGTCATGTTTGCTTATTATGGCAACAAATAATATGTATTTGTTGGTAGAAAAAGAATATGATATCCAATATTGAGGCCAAGTGTTTGGGGGTCGTCTCACCCCATAAACTCCCCCTACACCAATGTCACTTTGAGCTCAAATAAAATAAATTTGAAAGTAGTGCACGAAGCTGATATTTCATCATGGCTAAGTGCGTGGGTGTCCGACCAACCCTACATACCCCTTAAACTGGACATATTTGTGGACTATGGAAAAAGGGGCTCAAATCTGATATCTGTTTTATGGTCAAGTGTTTCAGCAAAGCCTCAACTCATAAACTCCCCCAAATCACACATATATTTCGACTATGATAATATGTAGCTCAAATGTGGTTTTTGGGAGTAGAGTATGAATCTGATATCCACTTTCGGGGCAAAGGGTTTGGCTATTCCAATCCACGACCAAAACCAAGAAAATGAAGTAGATCTAACATCCAAACTTTAATGGGCGGACCACCCTTTACCCTATCTTCAAAAAGCTAGATCTCGGAGATGGGTGGTGAGATTTAAGCGAAATTTTGTTTTCTTATAATAACTCATAAATAGAATTTGTGGTATCCTTATTTAGGGTGGTATATCTAAGCGGCCGCTCCACCAGTAACGATAACATGGGGCTCAAATGAAGGTATTGACTGCACCTCACCCCCAAAAATACCCCCTAACGGGACATATTTACCTACTATAGCAATATGAGGCTCAAATGAAAGGTATTTGGGAGTAGAGCACCATATTGGGGCGAAATATCTGAAAAGCCGTATCAGTACCCCAAACAGGATTCATATCCTGATCTCGATAAAATAAGAGAGGGAGCGAAAGCACAGCGTAGCGGCTCTTGTCCAGTAAACATATAAATGTATATACATTTCAAAATGTTAAAAAATACCAATATCTTTTTACTTTTCAATTATAATGACAAAATATAAATGAAAAAGCCCCATTTATTATCCGATTTTGCTGAATCGGGCCAAATTTGGATATAGCTGCCATATAGACCGATCCTCTGATTTAGGGTCTTAGGCCCATAAAAGCCACACTTATTACCCGATTTTGCTGAAACTTGGGACAGTGAGTTGTGTTAGTCTCTTTGACAGTGAGTTGGGACAGTGAGTTGTGTTAGTTGTGTTAGGCTCTTTGACATCCTTCTTCAATTTCGCCTTGATAGGTCCAGATTTGGATATAGCTGCCATATGGGCCGATCTCTCGGTTTTAGGTTTTGAGGCCATAAATATTGTCCGATATCGCTAAAATTTGAGATAGTGAGTTGTGTTAGGCCCCTCGATATCCTTCTTCAATTTGTCCTAGATCGGTTCAAATTTGGATATAGCTGCCATATAGACCGGTCTTAGGCCCAAAAAGCCACATTTATTATCCGATTTTGCTGAATCGAGCCAAATTTGGATATAGCTGCCATATAGACCGATCCTCTGATTTAGGGTCTTAGGCCAATAAAAGCCACATTTATTACCCGATTTTGCTGAAATTTGGGACAGTGAGTTGTGTTAGGCCCTTCGATATCCTTCTTCAATTTGGCTTAAATCGGTCCAGATTTGGATATAGCTGCCATATAGACCGATCCTCCGATTTAGGGTCCTAGGCCTATAAAAGCCACATTTATTATCCGATTTTGCTGAAATTTGGGACAGTGAGTTGTGTTAGGCCCTTCGATATCCTTCATCAATTTCGCCTAGATAGGTTCAGATTTGGATATAGCTGCCATATGGACCGATCTCTCGGTTTTAGGCTTTGAAACCATAAAAGGCGAATTTATTGTCCGATATCGCTAAAATTTGAGATAGTGAGTTGTGTTAGGCCCCTCGATATCCTTCTTCAATTTGGCTTAAATCGGTCCAGATTTGGATATAGCTGCCATATAGACCGATCCTCCGATTTAGGGTCCTAGGCCTATAAAAGCCACATTTATTATCCGATTTTGCTAAAATTTGAGATAGTGAGTTGTGTTAGTCCCCTCGATATCCTTCTTCAATTTGGCCTAGATCGGTCTAAATTTGGATATAGCTGCCATATGGACCGATCTCTCGGTTTTAGGTTTTGAAACCATAAAAGGCGAATTTATTGTCCGATATCGCTAAAATTTGAGATAGTGAGTTGTGTTAGGCCCCTCGATATCCTTCTTCAATTTGGCCTAGATCGGTTCGAATTTGGACATAGCTGCCATACAGACCGATATGTTGGTTTAAGGTTTTGATTTGAATATAGTCATAGAGACTGATCTCTCCATTTAAGGTTTTGGGCCCCAAAATAGGCATTTATTATCCGATTTCGCCGAAATTTGGCAGTGCGTTGTGTTAGGCTCTTCGACATTTTCTGCAACTTGACCAAAATCGGTCCAGATATGGATATAGCTGCCATGTAGCGATATCTCGAATTAAAGTCTTGGCCCTATAAAAGACGCATTTATAATCCGATTTCACTGAAATTTGACACAGTGACTTATATTAGGCTTTTTGACATCCGTGTCGTATATGGTTCAGATCGGTTTATTTTTAGATATAGCTACTAAAAAGAACAATAATTTGTTATACACAATTGAACAATGACTTGTACTTATTAGTATTTGGTTCAAATCGGAACATATTTCGATATAACTTCTATGGGACATAACGTATGCAGTTTTCACCGGATTTTGATGAAAGGTGGTTTACATATATACCCGAGCTGGTGTGTATCCAAAGTTCGGCCCGGCCGAACTTAACGCCTTTTTACTTGTTCTTGATATTTTTTTTTCTTTCCATGCCACTTCGTGTTTGTATATAATTTAAGCGAGGCATAAGTTTGACTTGTTCTCACTTATTCTTGCAATGCATATGAGTGAAAGAGAACATAATAGTAACATATAATCTTGATCAGTGCACAATTTAGACTATTAAAAAAAAGTTTCATTTATACAATTAACAAGTAAAAGCGTGCTAAGTTCGGCCGGGCCGAATCATATATACCCTCCACCATGGATCGCATTTGTCGAGTTCTTCTCCCGTCATCTCTCCTTGGGAAAAAAAGGATATAAGAAAAGATTTTCTCTGCTATTAGAGCGATATTAAGATATGGTCCGGTTTGGACCACAATTAAACTATATTTATGTTGGAGACCTGTGTAAAATGTCAGCCAATTCGAATAAGAATTGCGCTCTTTGTGGGCTCAAGAAATAAAATAGAGTGATTGATTCATATGGGAGCTGTATCGGGCTATAGACCGATTCAGACCATAATAAACACGTATGTTAATGGTCATGAGAGAATCCGTAGTACAAAATTTCAGGCAAATCGGATAATAATTGCGACCTCTAGAGGCTCAAGAAGTCAAGATCCCAGATCGGTTTATATGGCAGCTAAATCAGGTTATGAACCGACTTGTACTTTATTTGACATAGTTGTTGAAAGTAACAATAAAAAACGTCTTGCGAAATTTCAGCAAAATCGGATAGGAATTGCGCCCTCTAGAAGCTCAAGAAGTCAAGACACAAGATCGGTTTATATGACAGCTATATAAGGTTATGGACCGATTTGAACAATACTTGGCACAGTTGTTGGAAATCATAACAAAACACGTCGTGCAAAATTTCATCCCAATCGGATAAGAATTGCGCACTCTAGAGGCTCAGGAAGTCAAGACCCCAGATCGGTTTATATGGCAGCTATATCAGGTTATGGACCGATATGGCCCATTTACAATACCAACCGACCTACACTAATAAGAAGTATTTGTGCAAAATTTCAAGCGGCTAGCTTTACTCCTTCGGAAGACAGACGGACGGACGGACGGACATGGTTAGATCGACATAAAATTTCACGACGATCAAGAATATATATACTTTATGGGGTCTCAGACGAATATTTCGAGTAGTTACAATCAGAATGACGAAATTAGTATACCCCCCATCTTATGGTGGAGGGTATAAAAATATGTTCAACGTATGCGTTGTTTACGAATCACTTGACATGATACAAAAGAAAATTTAATTTTAATATCACAAATTATTGAAGGAATTAACACCTTGTTTGAAAAGTTTTTTATAAGTCAATACCACATTTAAGCGGTCAAATATACGTCCATATTTTTCTGTGCATATTTCAAAAAGATTGGATTATGCAACCGCACTGTCTAAAATGATTTTTTCATTTTCGTTTATTATTTGTAGGATTCGTATCCCCTCTGCTTTAATTTACACCCCACATTGTTGGTATCGGGTTATATATTATTTTGGTGGGAATTGAAGGAGGGATGAGCGCTAGAAACTTGACTTAATATAGCCATTTCAGCTGCTTACCATACTCACTATTTAAGGCTTTTACATGTGGACGGAATAAATATTTACTCTACTGCCATATACATTAGAATATCATTTTGCCATTGTCAATCACCAGCCGTTGCAGCTCCGACGTGGGTGGCAGTGTCGGAGAGTCGAAAGGCAGATAAAGTGATGCCAGGTATGCTCCACCGTCTGCTCCACCTGTCTCACCACTGTTGCATCTAACGTTGACAACTCCTGAGAACATATATAATTCAAATTTTTGTGACAAATAACGCAGGTCCTCGGCTAAGTACCAGTGTTAGCATAGAATAATTGGTAGTTGATATGGTTCAGTCCAGAAACTTTGTTCCGGGTCGTCCATGGCACCAGAATTAAGGCAATATGAATTTTTCCCTTGCTGATTTTCTCCATCAGAGCGTGTGTAGCAGTCTCGCTCCGGTGGAGGTTTATCTGGATTACCTCAATCATTGTTCCTCCAGTAAATGGGCATCTGGGGAGTAGGGAATGGTCTCATCGTCTGCTCCCTGTTCTTTAGACTGCATTGACTTTCCCGTCACTGCACTGCCTGATGTCATCGTTTTAGGTTCTTTGCCTAGTCATGGTTCCATCGTCGGGTCCCTGTGCGTTAAGCTATATTGGTTTTCTATTCCCTGTACTACCTGCTGTTTCAATACTAAGATCTTTGCCTATCTTAGCCTTCCAAATCTTAAGTAAATGGGCTTCTTGGGAGTAGGTGATGGTACCATCATCGGCTCCCTGTTCGTTGGGTTGCAATGAGACTCCTGTCGCTGCGCTGCCTAATGTTCTAATATTAGGATCTTTACCTAACCCAGTATTCCGAATCATTAAGTCGGTGATGGGTCCGTAGTCGGAATCCTGTATGTTAGGCTGTGGTGGGTCTCTCGCTACTGCACTGCCTGATATTTAAGTATTAGGATCTTTGCTTCCCCTAGTCTTTCCAATATTGAGAGATGCCGTGATTGTCTCGTTGTCGGCCTCCAGTTTGTTTGGCGGTGTTGAGTCGCCTGCCACTGCACGGCCTGATTTCGCAGAATGAAAATTTCTGCCTATCCTAGTCTTCCCAATCTTGAAAAAGACAGTTTTGCTCCCGTTGTGCTCCATGCCTTTAGTCTTAGCCAAACTTGTCACCGAGACTTGATCAATGCCTCCCTGTGAAAGACCAACGACTTCTCTGCGACCAAACCTTCGTTTTGCTTGCCCAAGAATCCCAACATGCGTTCCGTCGCAAATTTACTGTCCCATCCCTCGATGAAGACCGTAGTCTTTGTGAGCAGGGGGCTATCCATCTTTCTCACCAGGTCGAGCTTTGCGCCTTCCCAGGGAGCGTGAATACCTCTGACGAGATGTTTGACGGTATCAATACATTCCGCCGATGCAAAACGCAGCGTAAAGATGTCCCCTCTGAACTCGCAGCTCATTATTTGTATGGGTGGACTCTCTACAGAGTTCCACACAAGTTCAAAAATCCAATCGTTAGGAGGCTGTGCGCGTACAGTCGCTGTCTGAAGCTGAGTCAGAAACATAACCTTTACTTAAAGGCTGGGGACGAACTGTGCATACCTCTGGTTAATCCGTCTCTTCCTCATTAATTAGTCTGACGACTAGTTGTACGCTTGAAGCATTACTCTCGACTAAAGGCGCCTAGGCACCCACACCTACAGGAGGGAAGGACAACACGCTACGGTCTGAAGCTACCACCGCAGATGTTGAGGCTTTGGAGTCCATTTCTAGCCTACTCCAAAAGGCTTTAAATTTTTTTTCGTAATGGGATACGAGATACGGATATATATATATAAATATTTTTATACCCTCCACCATAGGATGGGGATATACTAATTTCGTCATTCTCTTTGTAACTCCTCGATATATTCGTCTAAGACCCCATAAATTATATATATTCTTGATCGTCATGACATTTTAAGTCGATCTAGCCATGTCCGTCCGCCTGTCTGTCGAAAGCACGCTAACTTTCGAAGGAGTAAAGCTAGCCGCTTGAAATTTTGCACGAATACTTCTTATTAGTGTAGGTCGGTCGGTTATTGTAAATGGGCTATATCGGTCTAAGTTTTGAGATAGCTGCCATATAAACCGATCAGGGGTCTTGACTTCTTGAGCCGCTAGAGGGCACAATTCTTATCCGATTTGGCTGAAATTATGCATGAGGTGTTTTATTATGATTTCCAATAACTGTGATGAGTATGGTTGAAATCGGTTCATAACCTGATATAGCTGCCATATAAACCGATCTCGGGTCTTGACTTTTTAAGGCACTAGAGGGCGCAATTATTATTGAGGAGCGAAATAAAAATACGTCAGCTTCACTCAACGGCTACAATAGAACTCGATGCTTTCTATTCAGAGAATAGCATAGCTATGAACTGTAGGTCAATGCGGCCATCGCACAAAAAGCACTTGCAGTGCGATTCAAAGAATGCACAACAAAACTCCCGTTTCCTCCGCGTTTCAATTACTTTAGGTGTGGAGGCTTCAGGGGCAGGAACATAAACAAAAATTTGCAAAAAATTATGTTCACACTTCGAACTTTTTCATTTCAATAAGATTTAAATTTAAAAAAATTTCACGAAAAACAGATTTAAAATAACACTGGTTAGAATAATGTTCAACGTCGTGAATATGTCTCCCAATCTTGGAAATGATAGTGACATATAGTGAAATAGTTATGATCCATGCCTTTCTTGCTCTTTCCAAAATGTTGGATTTGAAATTCAATTTCCTGTCCAGCAAAACACCCAGGTATGTTGCTCTTTCTGCAAATGGAACATTCTCTTTTCACAAGGAGACAGGTACCACCGTAGGTAACATAGATTTCCGCCTATACCACTTTCCATAGCCTACTTTGCTATTGCACGTATATCACTTAGAGTGCTGGGAAACTTTCCGCTAAGCTACCACTTTCACACCCTTTTCTTTCTGAGTCATTAATATATTGTTAATGGATATATTCCAGGGTAGAGGAGACAGTACACCTCCTTAAGGTGTACCTCTGCTAACGTTATCCTTTGGAGAATTTTCAACGATGTATCCTCCACGGAGCTGCAGAATTCCACCCAGGATTTGTGGAATATCTTCCTTCTTCACTAAATGTAGTGCTGCACCTGGCCAGATCTCACCAATCTTTTTTAAAACAACGATACATTTCAATTGAGCGCTGATACCCGAAGGCAATTAGTCCTCGAGGTGACCGCAGCCTTTTGGCTGACTTCGGTGCAGTTTCCGAATCAAACGTGTAGTCTTTGGGGGCCTGTGCAGCGCATCCCCGAGCCCAATTTAGGTAGTCTCTCTCCCAGTTAGTGAGAGATCATTAGCACCAAGCCTCTCAATAAACCTGAGAACGATGCGTCTTCTATTATTCCACCATCTTAAAGAGCGTGTTGGTTTGACGGGGAAGACCGATGGCCTAGGTAAATTATAGTCGGCGAAAAAAAATATGTTTGGCCTTGTCCCTTATACGCAAACCAGGTGTCTTCGTCAAAAGCCCCTGCTGACCAGTCGTCTGTCGGCTAGTGGAGCCTGGAGCACCCGCCCCACCGATCGAGGTTTCAGTAGCAGACAACATGATACGGCCTGACACCACCACCGCAGCTTTTTGGTCTTTGGAGTCCATTCTAATCCTACTCCCAGGCTCTACATATGCCACTCCACTCGCAACAGATGCAGATCAACAACCGCCTAATGGATAACACTACCGTAATTATCCTTGAGTTACTTTAATCTTTTTTCGAAAAATGTTGACCTATTATGAGTTACAGAAAAATTCCTGCGGAGCTAAATAACAAAACGTCTGCTTCACTCAGCGGTTCAAACAAGAATCCTTGGTCTTTGCCCTAGTCTTATTTAATTTGTAATTTTTGTAATTTGTAATTCATTTATTTGCACCCGCACAACAAAAATATAAAATTCTTATAATTAAAGTTCGGGTAATATATCCAACAATTGTACATAGTAAACACTTAAAACTAAGAATCCATAGCTATACAATACATCACAGATTTTGAATGACGGAACAAAACTAACATTTGTGGCTTTGTAGATTTGAATTTAAAAGAAAAAACAAAAATGAATTTATCAATTAAGAATTAATAGAAGATAAGTATATAAGAATAAAAACTACATAAATAAATGAGTCTTAACATTCATCAACTTAAGGCAGTAAAATGTTTCCAAAGTCTGGTTTTAAATCTTTCCGAGTTACTGAGTAATTGCAGATCGTTAGGAAATGAGTTCCAGAGACGTGCAGCGAATATGATTATATGCCATTTAAAAACAAGCTTCCGATAAATTTTGGGAATGAGTTTTTTACCTCTAATAGATCTGGCGAAATCAATGAATCCATACAGATATTGTGGTGCCTGCGTGTAGATCAGTTTATGCAGGAAAGTAAGCGACCTCAGGTACAGAAAGTGCTGTAAGTAGACGCCATACCGGGATAAAGAGTATTCAAAGATTCAATCGCGCCGTCTCAAGCCAAATACAAAACGAGTAACGCTATTAAAATAAAGTGTTTAGCTTACTTCTACTTACCGAGTCGCAATAAGCAAACAACTCACATGCCAGGAACAAGATAAGTCTTTGCCAAGAGAGACCTAACCCGCAGCAGAGAAACCGACTGAGTGGCCCAGAGAGCACGCAATTTTGAATATCCCTGACCAACGACAGAGTCGATATGATTACTCCAAGTCAGAGTGCTGTTAATAACCACGCCCAAGTTCTTTGCATGAGAAACGATTTCCAATCCACTGCCAAGGCAGTTACGCAGCTGTAGTTAGGTCGAAACCCGGACTGTCTCCTTGACAAAAGACGGCATTTGCAAATACAGCTATTTTTAAAGACCTTTGACAAGTACCAATTAGTCTATATTCCTTGAAATTCTTTGGCAGTGGGATGACCATGGCATGCTTTCACGCTAATGGAAAGTAACTCGTGGTCAAAATCTTATTGAAAACATAGGTTACATGAGGAATAATAAGGGGGAACAAGAGTCTTACAAATCTAGGATCAATGCCATCAGATCCGACAGCGTTAGACTTTACAGTCGCGATACACTCAAGAACATCGGCGGGACCAATACAGCTGAAGTCAAAACCAGTCTTTATCGAGAGAGGGAGAGATATTGAAGCCATAGAAATTGGGTTCAAAGGCATCATTAAGCCCATTGATGTCCAAGTTTGTTGAACATCTTTCCCAATTCCTATGTCTCGAATAGCCTTCCAAGTTCTCTTGGAGCCTATTGGAGAATTAAAGCGTCTGTAATAGTAGTCTTTCTTGGCTATCTTGATCAACTTATTGACGTGGTCTCTTGCTGAGCGAAAGGCATCATGTAACTCAGGCGTCCTGAAACGTCTCCACCTGCGATGCGACATATTCCTCTCGTGAATAGCCGAACGAATATTCCGGGAAAACCACGGTTTCGATCTGGAGGGTACTTCTCTAGTCTTGAGTGGAACCTTAAGTTCCTGCAGGTCACGAATATCCCTCTGTAGAAAGTCAGTTTGTTCATCGATAGTTTCCATACGAAATATCAGATCCCAGTCGATAAGAGCAGCTCTCGAAAGCGAAAAATCATGGTCGAGACTGGCAAAATCTCTATATGACTAAGTTTCCCAAGTCCTGGTGAGCTCAAATTCATAACATAAAAAGATCAAGTCATGGTTCGAAAAACATGAGGCTGTCAGTTGGTCATATAGGATGACTTTAGAAGTGTCACTAACAAAGTACAGATCGAGAAGCGTGCTGGAGAATGCGGAAAAATGCGTGGGAATTGTTGAATTGACAGGCAAAAGCCCCAAGGAAGACATTTCAAACGTCAAGCCCGTGTCCTGTAAAACGTTAGAGTTGAAGTCCCCAGCAACCACAATGTCTGAGTAAGTAAGAGAGAGAGGTTCGAGGACAGAGAAAAAATCTCGCTTATCCGAACGGTGGTTCGGTCTATAAACGCACCCCACTAGGAGCTTGTTATCGGCAGCAGACACCTCAACAAAAACATAGGTTAGACTTTATACATAACTAAGTATTCAGGTAGTCTCTCACATACAGAACGGTTCCGCCCCCACGACGAAATCTATCAGTTCTGTGCAGAGTTCTCAAAAATCATCTTGAATTCGTCAAGCTTGTTATTCAGGCTTTGGGCTTTAATATGACAGATATTTAATCCATTATGTTGCCTAGACAATATCCTGATCATATTCGCCGTTGCATCTCTAGTATTAGTTGTAGCAGTCATATTTAAAAAAGTTTAAATTAAAACCTCCTTTTACACTTTGTATATAATTTATTTTTAACATAGAATACTTCGATTCTGTATGTATAATCTCGTAATAACAAAGATATAGTTTTTTTTATACCCTCCACCATAAGATGGAGGGTATACTAATATCGTCATTCTGTTTGTAACTACTCGAAATATTCGTCTGAGACCCCATAAAGTATATATATTCTTGATCGTCGTGACATTTTATGTCGATCTAGCCATGTCCGTCCGTCTGTCCGTCCGTCTGTCTGTCGAAAGCACGCTAACTTCCGAAGGAGTAAAGCTAGCCGCTTGAAATTTTGCACAAATACTTCTTATTAGTGTAGATCGGTTGGTATTGTAAATGGGCCATATCGGTCCATGTTTTGATATAGCTGCCATATAAACCGATCTTGGGTCTTGACTTCTTGAGCCTCTAGAGTGCGCAATTCTTATCCGATTGGAATGAAATTTTGCAGGACGTGTTTCGTTACGATATCCAACAAATTTGCCAAGTATGGTTCAAATCGGTCCATAACCTGATATAGCCGTCATATAAACCGATCTTGGGTCTTGACTTCTTGAGCCTCTAGAGTGCGCAATTCTTATCCGATTGGAATGAAAATTTGCACGACGTGTTTTGTTATGATATCCAACAACTGTGCTAAGTATAGTTCAAATCGGTCCATAACCTGATATAGCTGCCATATCAACCGATCTTGGGTCTTGACTCCTTGAGCCTCTAGAGTGCGCAATTCTTATCCGATTGGAATGAAATTATGCACGACGTGTTTTGTTATTATATCCAACAACTTCGCCAGGTATGGTTCAAATCGGTTCATAACCTGATATAGCTGCCATATAAACCGATCTTGGGTCTTGACTCCTTGAGCCTCTAGAGTGCGCAATTCTTATCCGATTGGAATGAAATTTTGCACGACGTGTTTTGTTATGATATCCAACAACTGTGCCAAGTATGGTTCAAATCGGTTCATAACCTGATATAGCTGTCATATAAACCGATCTGGGATCTTGATTTCTTGAGCCCGTAGAGGTCGCAATTATTATCCGATTTACCTGAAATTATGTACCACGGATCCTCTCATGACCATCAACATACGTGTTTATTATTATCTGAATTGGTCTATAGCCCGATACAGCTCCCATAGAAATCGATCTCTCTATTTTACTTCTTGAGCCCACAAAGGGCGCAATTATTATTCGAATTGGCTGACATTTTACAAAGGTCTCAAAAATGTAATAATAGAATAATAGCAGAGCAAATCTTTTTTATATCCTTTTTTGCCTAAGAAGAGCTGCCGGGGAAGGAACTCGGCAAATGCGATCCATGGTGGAGGGTATGTAAGATTCGGCCCGGCCGAACTTAGCACGCTTTTACTTGTTTATTTCTCAATAAATTTTGTGAAGTGAAGACGACTGTTTTCGCTGTAACATTTTGTTGGATACAAAATAATATCCATCCACACATCGATATCTGCGACACTATGTAGGCGATTAAATCGCGAAAGGCTGTTTCAATGGACACACTACATGCACGTTATTACCGAGACAGTCGATCTCCAGGGATCTTTGCACTAAGATATGTTTCTATTAATCTCCAAAGGCTCCAAAATCAACAAAGTAGCATTACGCCGACGACATGTATATATATTTTGGAACATTAAAAATGCATTTACTTTATTTTAAAAAATCCGCAATTACTTTTTGGGCAACCCAATAAGTCGAAATTTTAATCGATTTTGAAGAAAACCCGCGGAAATTTACAAATAACAAAAAATTTATACCTGCTGGACTTCGTAAAGATTGGGGCTACTATTACAATGTAAAAGGGCGATACATATGAACCGATGTCTGTGAAGTTCGCCAGTTCATCCCAAATTCCGTGGGCATCTGTTGACAAATTACCACTTTTATTCCAAATCGGATGAATACATTTATGGAAGCTATATCTAGTATGAATCGATATCTTCTAATTTCAATAGGAATACAATTTATGTGTGAAATTTGAAGATCGGACCAAATTTGGGATATGTACTTTGTACAAAAAATAACAGACAGACAGAGAATGGGTGAGAGATTCTTAGTCGATCAGCTTTGTCTTTTATTCTTTTGGGTGTTGCAAAAAAATTCACCAAGTTGTAATTGTAGGGCATAATAATCTCTGCCTTTTATTGCAAATTTATTGTCCTCCTGTTCCATATGAAATTATTCCACTTTACCACAGTCAATAATACTGGCCTTGTACTTCTCAAGCAGATCTGCTGTTGCGTGAAATTCACCTTTTTTATATGGAACGAGAGCGTTTCGTGTGATGATCGTTATAACTTTACAGGATATTTACATTTAGAATTTTATTTGTTTTCACAGGATTTTTCTTTTACTCCCAACAAAAAGTTGCCACTATAAGACCAAAAAATGCTACTTAAAATTTCGCTTCTCGTAATCAGAAGTAAATCACGAATTGTATGCATCCCGAACAGAAATCAAATCTGCGAAAGACCCCACCTTCTCAACGTAGGTGTCGAACCAATATAAATTGAAAATATTAAACGGCATATCGATCTTTTGCAGACTAAGCAAAATGTGTGCAAAAAATTATAACTTTAATGTACAACACATCCTACATTTCCCACATTCGATGCTAATTAATAAGCCCTGCAGTTTATATGCTTGTATGGAAATTTGCCTCTCAATGGCTACAAATGACAAAAGTGAGAAATTTGATTCGCAACGTGAATATAACTGCCAAACTGGGATGAGTGGGATGGTCTAATGCGGGTAATACCCACTCAAAACAAAAATATAAATAAAATAAAAAATATAGAAAAATTCTTATTGACATTGTTGGCTAATAGTTAAACCATAGTATTTACTTAGTACGACTATAAATGCCTTGTGAGATGAGAAATAAGTCAGTTAGTTGTCTACGAACATCAATTCGGTTGTATCTATTTCGGGAATACGAAAGAATTTTACCATGAAAACATACGCTTGTGTTTTAGCTGCCATGCTAGCGGTGGTGGCAATGCCAACAGAAGCATTCTTTTTTAAGACAGGATTAGGAGGCTCTGGCGGTGGGTATAACTATAACCGTCCTGTCTGGACTGGCACCAGCTCCAATTACGGCTGGGGTGCTCAAACTTATGGCGGTGGTTATACTGGAAACTCGGAAGTTATCAAAGTAATTAAAGTCATTGAGCAACCCACATTTGCTCAACCTACATACGTGCCTCAACCTACATACGTGCCTCAACCTACATACGTGCCTCAACCTACATACGTGCCACAACCTAAGCCGGTCTATGTTTCAGTCCCTCAACCCAAGCCTGTGTACGTAACGGTGCCACAACCTCAACCTCAGGTCATTGCTCCTCCCAGGCCAGTCTACGTTTCGAGACCCCAGACAGTACAATATGTACAACCTGCTCCTCAACCAAGACCTCAGCCCATACAAGTGATTATACAAAAGCAAGCCCCTTATGCACCAGCTCCAGCTCCAGCTCCAGCTCCAATACCCGTTCCACAACCTCAAGTCCAGCCCCAGCAACCTCAAGTTGTTCCCATTCAGCTCACCATACAAAAGTCTGTAGAGTCCCAATATGTCCCTACTATCGCCTATGAACCATCGCCGGTTACGTCTGGTACTGCCTCCTGGAATACCGACTCCTGGACCACTGGAACCTACGGGGAGGGAAAAAACAATGGTATTGGATGTTAAGCATTGTTTTCACTTGACGGTAGTTCAAAAAAGTCAACGATATCAACTAGCCTATAAATAGTTAAAAGTTTATTCCTTCCATAATTTTAAAAGTATCTCATTTTATCCAAACGAAAAATATTAAAATTTTAATAACTAGCAAACGAACCGAAATAATAAATAATAAACTTTCTTATATATAACAAGTAAAAAGGCGTTAAGTTCGGCCGGGCCGAACTTTGGATACCCACCACCTCGGGTAAATATGTAAACCACCTTTCACCAAAATTCGGTGAAAATTTCACACCTTCTACTCATATACCGCATACCGATCTGAACTATATACGACACGGATGTCGAAAAGCCGAACATAAGTCACTGTGTCAAATTTCAGTGAAATCGGATTATAAATGCGCCTTTTATGGGGCCAAGACTTTAAATCGAGATATCGGTCTACATGGCAGCTATATCCAAATCTGGACCGATTTGGGCCAAGTTGCATAAACATGTCGAAGAGCCTAACACTAAGCACTGTCCCAAATTTCGGCGAAATCGGACAATAAATGCCTCTTTTATGGGCCCTAAACCTTAAATCCAGAGATCGGTCTATATGGCAGCTATATTCAAATCTGGACCGATTTGGGCCAAATTGAAGAAGGACGTTGAAGAGCCTAACCAATCTCACTGTCTCAAATTTCAGCGACATCGGACAATAAATGCGTCTTTTATGGCCCCAAAACCTAAAACCTAGATATCGGTCTATATGGCGGCTATATCCAAATCTGGACCGATCTATGCGATATTGCAGAAGTATGTCAAGGGGCTTAACTTAACTCACTGTTCCAAATTTCGGGGACATCGGGCAATAAATGAGCATTTTATGTGCACAAAACCATAAATCAAGAAATCGGTCTATATGGCAGCTATATCCAAATTTGAACCGATCTGAACCAAATTGAAGAAAGATGTCAAAGGGCCTAACACATCTCACTGTCCCAAATTTCAGCGAAATCGGATAATGAATGTGGATCGATCTATTTGGCAGCTATATCCAAATCTGGACCGATCTAAGCCAAATTGACAAGGGATGTCGAAGGGCCTAACACAACTCACTGTCCCAAATTTCAACAAAATCGGATAATAAATGTGGCTTTTATGGGCCTAATACCTTAAATCGGCGGATCGGTCTATATGGGGGCTATATCAAGATATAGTCCGATATAGGCCATCTTCGAACTTAACCTGCTTATGAACAAAAAAAGAATCTGTGCAAAATTTCAGCTCAATATTTCTATTTTTAAAGACTGTAGCGGACGGACATGGCTAGATCATCTTAGATTTTTACGCTCATCAAGAATATATATACTTTATAGGGTCGGAAATGGATATTTCGATGTGTTGCAAACGGAATGACAAAATGAATATACCCCCATCCTTCGGTGGTGGGTATAAAAATCAATTTGTGTTTGTTTGTTCGTGTGTTCCTTCTCAGAAAGGACTGAATCGATTTTCACTGATCCCGTGATGAAAATAGGGTACTACATTTTTTGATATTTGAACGGGGAGAGGACGCTCCCCTTACCACAACTTTCGGAAACGCCAGATCTCGGAGATGGGTTGTGCCATTTAAGCGAAATTTTGTGTGCTCTCTTATAGTAACCTACAAACAAAAATTTGGTATCAAAATTTCGGATGGAGTATCTAGGGGGCGTCCCACCCCAAAACCAACCAAATATATATATACACCAATCACGGCAATATGGGGCTTAAATAAAAGGTATTTAAGATAGAAAACGTATCTGATATCCAATTTTTGGACCAAGTGTTTGGGGGACCACCCGAACCCGATATCCAAATTTGGAACAATGTTTCTGGGGGTCCACCCTTTCCCCAAAACACCCCCCAAACAGGACTTATTTACTGACGATGGCAATATGGGGCTTAAATGAAAGGTATTTGAGTTTAGAATACGAATCTGATATCCAGTTGCGGGACCAAGTGTTTTACGGGCCGCCCTTCCCCGAGAACATTCCCCAAAGAAGACAAATTTACGACCATAGCAATATGGCGCTCAAATGAAACAATGTTCGGGAAAAGTGTCTATGAGGCCACCACACCCCTATAACACCACCCAAATAGAAAGTATTTGCTGACCATTTCAATATGAGGCTCAAAAAAGAAGTATTTTAGAGTAGAACACGAATCTAGTATATATATTCAAAGCCAAGTCACTGAGTGGCCGCCCCATTCCTCAAAACACCCCCAAACCGGTCATGTTGGCCGACTATGGAAAAATGGAGCTCAAATGAAGGGTATTTGGGAGTAGGCCATGAATCTGACATCAACATTCGGGACTAACTGCCTAGGGGACGTCCGACCACCATAACAACCCCTCAAGTTGGACGTATTTGCTCACCAAGACAAGTTGGGTCTTCAAGACAGTGGATATTCGATATTAAGGCCAAACCCCAAACCGGACATGTTAGCTGGCTTTTTCAACAAGGCCTTAAGTTCGGCCGGGCCAAACTTTGGATACCCACCACCACCAGTATATATGTAAACCACCTTTCGTCAAAATCCGGTGAAAAATGCATTCCTCATGCCCCATAACAGCTATATCGAAATATGTTCCGATTTGGACCAAATACTAATAAGTACAAGTCATTGTTAAATTGCGTATAACGAAATATTCAACTTTTTAGTATTATATCTAAAAATAAACCTATCTGAACTATAAACGACTCGGATGTCGAAAAGCATAACATAAGTCAGTGTGTCAAATTTCAGTGCAGTCGGATTAAATATCCGCCTTTTATGGGGCCAGGACTTTAAATCAAGAGAACTGTCTATATGACAGCTATATGCAAATCTTGATAGATCTAGACCAAATTGCAGAAATATGTGGACGGGCTTAACGCAACTCTTTGTCCCAAATTCGGCAACATCGGACAATAAATACGCTCTTTATCGCCCCATAACCTAAAACCGAGAGATCGGTCTATATGGCAGCTATATCCAAATCTGGACCGATCTGAGCCAAATTGACGAAGGATGTCGAAGGGCCTAACACACAACTCACCGTCCCAAATTTCAGCAAAATCGGATAATAAATGTAGCTTTTATGGGCCTAAGATCCTAAATCGGAGGATCGGTCTATATGGCAGCTATATCCAAATCTGGACCGATCTGAGCCAAATTAACAAAGGACATTGAAGGGCCTAACACAACTTACTGTCCCAAATTTCAGCAAAATCGGATAATAAATGTGGCTTTTATGGGCCTAAGACCCTAAATTGGATGGTCAGTCTATATGGCAGCTATATCCAAATCTGAACTGATCTGTGCCAAATTGATGAAGAATGTCGAGGGGCCTAAGGCAACTCATTGTCCCAAATTTCAGCAAAATCCGATAATAAATGTGGGTTTTTTGGCTTATGGACAAAAAAAGAATCTGTGCAAAATTTCAGCTCAATATCTCTATTTTTAAAGACTGTAGCGTGATTTCAACAGAGAGACGGACATGGCTATATCGTCTTAGATTTTTACGCTGATCAAGAATATATATACTTTATAGGGTCGGAAATGGATATTTCGATGTGTTGAAAACGGAATGACAAAATGAATATACCCCCATCCGTTGGTGGTGGGTATAAAAATGAGTTTGATATCCAATCTTGAGGCCAATGGCAATATGTGGTTCAAATATATGAGAATAGAGCACGTTGCTGCTATATTTTCAGGGCTTAGTGATTGGGGGATCACCCCACTCCCCAAAACACCCCTAAATCGGGCATATTTACCGACCATGTCAATGTGGGGCTTAAATGAAAGGATTTGGGGGGTAGAGCAAGAATTGATACCCACTTTCGGGACCAATTTTCTAAGGGTTTACCCCATTCCCAAAATACCCCACAAAGAGCATTTTTTTACTGACCATCGAACCTAGTGAATTTCTTTATAACACCTAAAATGCGATGAGACAGGCCTATTTTTCCAATTTTTGAGTCTGCCGATCGATGCAGAATTACATTCTACTTCAAAACTACCATGGCTGACTGGCCAGACTCATTAATTTACTTTTGTGTCCAAACCAAATATCGCTTTTTTGATGGAATTATCTTAAAATACATTTGCCTCAGGTGACCTATAGGCCTTTGAAGTATATAGACGCAGCCAGATATTGATATTGCTCCCTTATTTTTGATTACCTGATCTTTAATAATTTTGTGTGTATTTCGAAAAAGACATCACAGTTATGGAGCTCGGCTTGCTATTATAACTCTTATTTTAGTTTTATAGAGATTCTCATTCATTACCCGATTTAATTAGGGTACATTTTAATCAGAATCCATGTTGGTGGTGGGGGTACCCAAGATTCGGGTTATATCAAATTAGGTATGTGCCAGGTTATTAATCGATTCGGTCTTTACTTACCAGCTCTAGTTTGTATGAGAGATATATCAAGTAGTGGACCTGTTCAGACCACACTCGGCTACATTTTGGTGGTCATTGTGTAAAATATTCCCAAATTCAGAATAGAATTGCGCCATGAAATGATGAAGAAGTATAATAAGAAAACCGGTTTGTATGTGAGTTATATCTAAACATAGCCCGATTTGACCCAATTGCTATCCCAACAATTGCAGCGATATAGATTTTTGTTACTGCTGCGGCTGGCCTTGCAAAGCTTAGAAAGGCCATCATTCTAAATGTCATTCAAATATCTGTGCCACTAAAAATTAAAATAGAGAGATGATTTTACATGGTACAACCTTATCATGTTGCACCTTGAACGTATATAAAAGAGGCTTTTTCTAACCCACTATTTTATTAAATTTCACCTTAAATAGATGAAAAATACAATTTCTGTGTCCTCAAAAAATTTACCATAGGTTAAGGTTGATTGGATAGATAGCGATGGAAAGTTGAGTTCGCTCTGAGGCCGGTTCTGGCCCATTGCGATATACTAGAGAGAAAAAGAAGAGTAGACGGAAAAGGAAAAGAAAAAGTGAGTAAAATGTGGAAATAAAAGAATAATTACCAGAAGAGAGACGGGGACAAGCGACTATCCGGCACGCCCTCACGTATGTATGTGCATTCCAGAAACATTGGTCCGCTCTCATCTGAATATCTACTCGGCGAGTGCCTTTCAGTGGTCTTGCTCCGTCTGTGTAGGATCTAATCAAGTCCCTCGTCGAAACCACTCCGTCTTATCCACGTACTTGAGGAGACTACCCTCTAGACCCGGACATAAACAAAGCTGGTACTAGATAGTCTCCTCCTCCTTATTACGGCAACTTCCGCAGTAATCATTATGCGGAATTCCCATGTGCACGGCCATACGGCCTATCGCACAGTACTCAGTTAGCATTCCTATATTAGTACCTAGTGACCTCTTACCAGCAGCAGTTTCGTCATCCTCCTCCTATCGACGGTAGGCCAGGGCGACAAGTGGCTTATATAAAGGCCGGCGAACGGTTTGCTCCCTGCTGAGGACCTATTGCTGGCATGTTCTTCCGCCTTCAAGTTTCCAGGAAAACCATCGTGACCGGGAAACGGGAACGCCATATATAGCCACTCTCTTAGAACATCAGGCCTTGTGGGCCGCCATATTAACCATATAGATCCTGCGAAATCCAGAATTTCCCTTGTTACTATTATTATGGCACAGACCTCTGCTTGAAAGACTGTTCACTCGTCCGGCAGTCTCATCCACGTACGGATGTTGAGTGGTCGGAGCAAATCTCCAATTCAGTCCCTTACTTCATTGTGAAGCCATCTGGAAAACCGAGGTTTCATTCTCTTCTAACGCATAAATGTCTCCCACTTCTGCCTCCCGGGAAAACGAAATACGAATTTTCTTTTTATGCCCTAAACCATAAGATGGGGGTATATTAATTTCGTCATTCTGTTTGTAACTACTCGAAATATTCGTCTGAGACCCCACATGATCGATGATGATAAAGCTAGCCTCTTGAAATTTTGCAAAAATACTTCTTATTAGTGTAGGTCGGTTGGTATTGTAAATGGGCCATATCGGTCCATGTTTTGATATAGCTGCCATATAAATCGATCTTGGGTTTTGACTTCTTGAGCCTCTAGAGTGCACAATTCGTATCCGATTGGAATGAAATTTTGCACGACGTGTTTTGTTATGATATCCAACAACTGTGCCAAGTATGGTTCAAATCGGTTCATAACCTGATATAGCTGCCATATAAACCGATCTTGGGTCTTGACTTCCTGAGCCTCTAGAGTAAGCAATTCTTATCCGATTGGAATGACATTTTGTACGACGTGTTTTGTTATGATATCCAATAACTTCGCCAAGTATGGTTCAAATCGGTCCATAACCTGATATTGCTGTCATATAAACCGATCTTGGGTCTTGACTTCTTGAGACTATAGAGTGCGCAATTCTTATCCGATTGGAATGAAATTTTGCACGTAGTATTTTGTTATGATATCCAACAACTGTGCCAAGTATGGTACAAATCGGTTCATAACCTGATATAGCTGCCATATAAACCGATCTGGGATCTTGACTCCTTGAGCCTCTAGAGGTCGCAATTATTATCCGACTTGCCTGAAATTTTGTACGACGGATCCTCTCATGACCATCAACATACGTGTTTATTATGGTCTGAATCCCCATAAATCGATCTCTCTATTTTACTTCTTGAGCCCCCAAAGGGCGCAGTTCTTATTCGAGTTGACTGACATTTTACACAGGTCTCCAACATATAATTTAATTGTGGTCCAAACCGGACCATATCTTGATATCGCTCTAATAGCAGAGAAAATATTTTCTTATATCTATTTTTGCCTAAGCAGAGATGCCGGGAAAAGAACTCGACAAATGCGATCCATGGTGGAGGGTATATAAGATTCGGCCCGGCCGAACTTAGTACACTTTTATTTGTTTGAATTAGTCTCGATAGGCCAGATAGTCTCAGACGTTCCTCAGTCTGCAATTTGACCACAAATTCAACATTTGTATAACTCTTTTTGTCACTCTTCCTAGTTCAGTCTAGCCATCTCCTTCTGTTCGCAAATCCGACTATACGTCTTTCCGCGTTTTGTACCCAAGGTATAGATAGCATTTGGTATCCAATAATCACAACATTTTGCTCAGATCACTTTTTTTGTCTAGGTAATGAAAGGAGGCCACCGTAGCAAGGAGGTAACCATGTCCGCCTAAGACGCTGGACGCTTGGGCTCGAATCCTGTGGAGACCGTCAGAAACTGATTTTCAGCGGTGGGTTTCCCTCCTAATGCTGACAACATTTGTTAGGTACTTTTCTTCTCTTCAAAGAGGTGTCGCACTGCGGCACGCCGTTCGGACTCGGCTATAAAAAGGAGGCCACTTAACATTGACTTAATAAAAAGGAGACCCTTATCATTGAGCTTAAACATTAATCGGATTGCACTCGTTGATGTGAGAGAAGTATCCCCTGTTCCTTAATGAAATGTTCATGGGAAATTTTGTATATGAGCTTAACTGTATCACAATTTAAAATGAACCATCCAGATCGCTTTAAGAAGCTCAACATCATTGAGCTTAAATTTTAATCGGACTGAACTCATTGATATGAGAGAAGTATCCCCTGTTCCTTCATGGGAAATTTTGTATATGAGCTTAACTGTATCACAATTTAAAATTAACCATCCAGTTCGCTTTATGAAGACCAACACCATGCGAATGTTCACATTAGCAAAATCAGACAAGTTCTCAAAGAAATGAGAACCTAAAGTGGAGCTCCTCCTAACTGACAGTGCGGGACACACACAGCAGATGTTCTATAGTCTCTTCTTCCTCGACTTCGACAAAAGTCGTTACTGGCAACCTTAATCTTTTAAAGAGATGTGTGACAGTCGAGGACGGTTTTTGAAATTCAGAAATACATTATCCAGGGATTTAATGGCTACCTGGATACCTGAGAAGATATTTATGCCAATCGTCGTTATCACATTACATCTTTGCCATTCCACCACTACTTAAAACATTTTGCCACAAACATCTTATTAAGGAAACAACATAACAAACACCATGGAAGAAAATTCAACTTTTTCGAAAATAACAGGAAATGGCACAGATAATGAAAATAGAGACTAAAAGAGAAGACACGTGTATCGGCGTTGAAAATACCGCTAGGAAAAATTGTCGAACATTTTAACCGTTAAGTGACTTGCTAAATTGGACTTTTAAGTGCTCTTTCAAAAACGACTTTAAAACTCTTTTCAATTGGGGATGTAGCGCATCAACGTTTTCCACGAAAAATGTTCGTCCTTATATTCCACTATAGGTCTCCAAATACATCAAAAACCAAAACTCGACCTAAACGCCAGAAATCAGTAAAAACATATGCTTATCGATATTTACCTATATATTACATACATATATACTTTTCTTTTCTTCGGTAACCCCTAATGAAATTCATCAAGGAATATTTCTTTTATGAAATTTGATGCAGAATATTTCTTCTCTTGACACCATTTGTCTAAAATTAAGATTCATGTTACTTTGTTGCATTAACTCAAAAAAACGAACGACAGAAATTCAAGCAAAAAATTTTGCCAATTTTGATATCAATATGTCCATTATATATAGATTTTAGTTGTACAGAGGCTTATAGTAAAATCTGATAAGGAACATTTTTGTTTTTGACGTCGTTGTTCTAAAATAAAATTGTGACTTCGGCACCAATCTAGGAAAAGTACTACTTTAAATCTTAAATGTATTTTATGTTTTTTTTCTGATTTCAGGCGTTTAGGTTAAGTTTTAGATTTTGGTGCATTCGTAGATGGATTTCATTGTCAGCAGTATGGCAGCAGACTCTTTATATCAAAATAAAAGGATTACGAGTAATCGTAAGCCAAATATTTACAAAAAAAAAATGTGGGAAACTTTTCTCCGCTTGTTTGGTTACTTTTCGATGTAAACTTTCAAAATTTCTATACACGCGCCTTCTCTTTTTGTCTCTACTTTTATAATCTGGCATCATTATTCCGTTTTTCTTTTTTGTTGTGTTCCAAGTGTAATAAGGGACTTGCATTGCGGCCATTTCTATTGTAGTCTTGGCCTCGGCTTAAGTTTTAATCAATGCAGAATGTAGTTACCCATGCTGAACAATGATAATTAGTACATGATTTGTTAGTAAACTTTGACATGATTTCCTAATTTGCCTTTTCGTTTACACATTGAAAAGTCATTCAGAATCACCATACTCTATACATACTCTACACATGCTCAAAGATATATTTAGGTATTTCTTTTTTACAAAGCAGCTTTATGTCGGCCTAGAGAAATCGTGTAAACCTTATTTGGTTTCTATCGTTTAACATCCAAAGTTGATACTTGGTAATTTATTCTGGTTTTGGAAGAGTATTATTTGGAACAGCCCGTTATTCTTGGCTATGAGTTCTTTTCAGTATTCCATTTCAATATTTTCCATAGGAAGTATCAAAACCAAATGTGCTAAATGATATCTGGCCAAGGTTGTTATTATTAACACCAGTATCCAAAATTGACAAAAAAAATCCCCATAACATCGTACACGACATAATCCAAAAAAAAACTGCCGCTGTATATAAGTAAGTCGAATTCTATGGTGTATTTACTCTTTATTACTTCAACAGGGTGTGAACATGTATTGAGATAGTTTACAGTGTCACGAAATGAATTGAAATAGAAACTGCACTTTTTTATTTTTTTACTTCTAACAGTGACCTTGAAAATGTATGTTGATAATATGAAATGTAACCAAAAATCACAAATTTGTGGTGAATTTTAACACGTGAATACTTTTGAATGGATGCAGACTGACTGAAATTGAAACACCCACCACTTAATTTTGTATCATGTACATTATAAATGGAGGTGTATATTAGGGTGGTTGCCTCAAAAAAAAGGAAATAATTCAATTCGTTAACCTAGATAAAAGTTAACACCAAAGGCGCTGATTTTTATACCATTTGGTATTGACAGTGGAGTTACCCGTATGGCAGCAGAACAATACTGCATATATAAAATACAAAACGATTTTGACCATTGGGTTCTGGTTTTATCACCAAACAAGTATTTCTATTATTAGGAAATGATTATTGGCTTAAGTACCTAACTGAGATTGTTTCGGTTCCCGTTATCCCTGGAACATTTCACCCCTTAATGAGTCGAAAAAAAAACAAGTAAAAATGTGTTAAGTTCCATGCCGAACTTTGGATACCCAACACCAAGGATGTTATAATCATCTTATTTTATTATAACTCCAGTACTATATCCATAGTTATATCTAGGAGCTGGTCTCGATCATATTTTATTCAGGTCCCGAGAACTCATATACAAATAACAGTTTCAGTAAAATCTGGCAATAATTCCGTTTTGGAAAATCAGTCTATATGACAGCTATATCTAAATAGTCTGATCTGATTCATATTTGGGTCGGATGTCGGGAGGCTTAAAACAACGTACTGTTTAAAATTTCAGCGAAATCGGGTAATACGTAAACCTCTTGTGGGCCTTAGACCTTTAACCAGCGGACAGCTATATCTAAATTTAATCCGATCTGAACCAAGTTTGGGTCGGATGTCGGGAGGCTTAAAACAACACGCTGTTTCAAATTTCAGCGAAATCGGATAAAAAATAAAGCTTAAATGGGCCTTAATCGGCAGATCGGTCTATATTGCAGCTATATCTAAATATAGTCCGATTTAAACCATATTTGGGTGGAATGTCGGGAGGCTTGAATCAACTAACTGTTTCAAATTTCACTAAATCGGGTAACCAATGCAGCTTTAATAGGCTTCAGACCTTTTATCGGCAGATCGGTCTATATGGCACCAATATCCAAATATGGTCCGATCTGGACCATATTTAGGTCGGGGGTTAGAAGGCTCAGAGTAACTCACTGTTTAAAATGTCAGCAAAATCGGTTAATAAATTCAGTTCTTATGGGCCTTGGACTCTTAACCGCCCGATTGGCCTGTATGACGGCTATATATAAATATAATCCGTTCTAAATCATATTCGGGTCGGATGTCGGGAGGCTTAAAACAACTCAATGCTTCAAATTTCAACGAAATCGGGTATTAAATAAAGCTTTTATGGGCTTCAGACCCTTTATCGGCAGATCAGTCTATATAGCAGCTATATCCAAATATGGTCCGATTTGACCCGTTCAAAAACCTGCATGCAGCAAAAAGTCGAATTTTTGCCAAATTTCAGTTCAATATTTTCATTTTTGAATGCTCTAGAGTGATTACAACAGTCCCTTTGCATATGTACATTAGGGTGATGACTTTTTGAGCTTTTTTTCTCAAAAATTGTTTCCTGTTTCACGAATGAATGAACTTTGCCTCTTAATGACTAAAATAACACTGATTCCATTTAAATATTGAAAAAGGTCGGACACAAACCGCTTTGATATGATATTTTTGTGAAATTCTTTTGTACGTAAGGGTTTCATATTGAATCGCCAAACGTTTAACATTTTCTCTAAACCTTAAAGAACTCATCAAAAAATGTACAATAAATATTCAACTAAGATGCTTTACCTACACTACATTTCTACCTGGCAAATCAATTTTGGACCTTGACTTTTGAGATTTTTTTGTCAAAAATTATTTCCCTTTGTCTATTAAACACAAATATTGGGTTGCCCAAAAAGTAATTGCGGATTTTTCATATAGTCGGCGTTAACAAATTTTTTCACAGCTTGTGACTCTGTAATTGCATTCTTTCTTCTATCAGTAATTAGCTGTTACTTTTAGCTTGCTTTAGAAAAAAAGTGTAAAAAAGGTATTTTTGATTAAAGTTCATTCTAAGTTTTATTAAAAATGCATTTACTTTCTTTTAAAAAATCCGCAATTACTTTTTGGGCAACCCAATATAACAGTTATTCGATGAATGAATGAACATTTGTCTATTAAACACTAATATAACAGTTATTCTATTGAAATATTAAAAAAGGTCACGCGAAAACCACTTTGAAATTAAATTTTTATAAAGTATTTTAAATCATTTTGTGCGCGAGGTTTTTTACGAGTCACCCTATATGTAAGATCTTATCCAATCTAACGTAAAAACTCATCGAAATATGATACAGGGACATGAGGTTGTAAAAAAGTCATCACCCTAATGTGCATATGATCTGTTGTAGTGAAGGACTTATTTCATCGTTTTTCCTCTTCTCCAGATCGTTGCTCCAGAAAGAAACTTCGTTTTTTTTCTATACATAGTAAATTTAAAGGCTGCAATTTATGCTACGCCACCCTAAAGTTGATACTCTCCTCACTAGTTGACGAAAACAATTAACCATTTTGACTGCCACAAAAATTAACACTTTTCTGGTATCATGCTAATGGGTATAGTCGTCTTTTTGGTATTTTAGGCTAAATCTCAAACAAGTTGAGCATTTGGGGTTTTAGTGATTTCGATATGTGTGCGTAGTCATTTGTTGCTCCGTAAAAAGATGTATGTTTATGATGGCGGGACTGAGCGCACGAATAAATATCTGCATTTTTTTATAACCGTGTTGTTTAATTTTGTTTTTTACTATAATTTATACACCTGTCTGCATGCGTCTCAAAACTTTTATGATAAGGTTTTACAAGCAAATTGACAATTAATTTCGATATTTTGTGAGTAATTGGGCGTTAGTGGCAAACAAAAGACTTAAGGCACATACATTGTACATGGGATCAATCATAAAAACATACATATTTCATATCAATTTCATTGTCTTTTTTTGCTTTTTTATAATTGACATCTTACAAATTAGGATCAAGGGAGGCATAAAGACGTTTCAATGAGTTATTTTTTTTTATTATACACTGATTGATGAATTTATTGTTAAATATAATAACAGCAACTTCATACGCCATATTTATGTGAAAGCCCTAAAGACTTAAGCTGTGCTTTATAGATTTCACTATTTAATTTTTATCTTCCTTCATTGATTGCTCTGAAAATGAGAGTATGTTGCTCCGCTTCGGTAAAGGATATCAACCTTAGGAAAGAGGTCCGTAGATCTTATAAGCAGATGACACCACCAGGCTGAGAAAGTTCGTCTCAACTACCAATGACGTTAGTAGACGACGTGGGAAGAAGAACGGAGACAACGTAGAAGATGTTGAAGCTTAAGATTAAGACTTATTTTCCTTTGGATACGCAAATACACACTGGAATTTAGGAACAATGAGTTTGATCAAAAGCTAATAATTCTGGACTTGATGATAAAAGAAGCCTTGCGCAGCTTTTCACCATTTAGGTCACCCGGGCTTGATTAAATGTTTCCGGCATTACTGCAGAGAAGGCAAAATAACTGGCGCCCCATCTGGCCGTTTTATTTACTGCGTGCTAAAGACTTGCCCTTTTACAAAAGGCTACCAGTGCGTCCGTCCTTCTGTCGAAATCTCGATAGCGGTCGAACGCGTTAAGATAGCCTCTTGGGAATTGCAAATGGGCCATATCGGTTCAGATTTAGATATAGCCCCCATAAAAACCGATCTCCAGATTTAATTTCTTGAGCCCCTGGAAGCCCCATTTTTTGTCCGATTTGGCTGAAATAGTCTTCTGTTATGGCTTTCAACAACTGTGCCTAGTACGGTTCATATCGGTCTACAACCTGATATAGCTTTCACATAAACTGATCTCCCGATTTGACTTCTTGAGCCCTTACAAGCCGCAATTTTTGCCCGATTTAGCTGAAATTGAGCATGTAGTGTTTTGTTATGACTTCCAACCACTGTGCCAAGTACATTCTGAATCGGTCTACAACCTGATATAGCTCCCATATAAACCGATCTCCCGATTTGATCTCTTGAGTCCTTACAAGCAGCAATTTTTGTGCGATTTGGCTGAAATTTTGCATGCGGTGTTCTGTTACGACTTCCAACCACTGCACCAAATACGATGCAAATCCGTTTATAACTTGATATAGCTCACATATAAACCGGTCTATCGATCATCCTTGTTCGGTTCGTAGAAGCTTTAATTTTGCTGGTTAGTTTGGTATTTAGAATAAATAAATTATGCCCTTCAACTAAATTTAGTTTGTATCAATTTTTAGCAGAGTTCATGGTGGTGGGTTTCCTAGATAGATAAGGAATTTATTTTAAATCGGCCAACGAATCGTTAAGCTATAGCGGCTGAAATATGAAAAACCTAGCGTGGTAAGTTCGGCCGGGCTAAATCTTATATACCCTCCACGATGGATCGCATTTGTCGTGTTCTATGCGCGGTATCTCTTCTTAAGCAAACAAAGAATATTGAATTAGAACTGTTATGCTATTTGAGCTATATCAAGTTATAGTCCGATTCGGACCAAAAATGAATGCTGAACATTGTAGAAGTCATTGTGTAATATTTCAGTTCATTCGGATAAGAATTGCGCATTGTAGGGGCTTCGGGAGTTTGGTTTATATGGGAGCTGTATCAAGCTATTGATCGATTCAGACTATATTAGACACGTATGTTAAAGGTCATGAGAGAAGCCGTTGTACAAAAAGTCTGCCAAATCGGCTGAGAATTGCGCCCTCTAGAGGCTAAAAAAGACAAGATCCCAGATCGGTTTATCTGGCAGCTATATCAGGCTATGCACCGATTTGCGCCATTTATTGGAAGTTATAACAAAACATCTTATGTAAAATGTCAGCCAAATCGGATGAGAATTGCGCGCTCTAGAAGCTCAAGAAGTCAAGACCCAAGATCGGTTTATATGACAGCTATATCAAAACATAGACCGATTTGAACGGACGGACGGACATGGCTAGATCGACTTAAAATTACATGAGGATCAAGAATATTTATACCTTATCGGGTCTCAGACGCATATTACAAACAGAATGACGAAATTAGTATACCCCCTTCCTATGGTGGAGGGTATAAAAACTCATGAAAAACACAAAACATTTTCCTCCATCCCATGCATTTTTTTCTTCAAGTTTCATTGGTTGTATGAATTTTTCAATGATAGGTATTTGATAGTAGAAAACGAATTTAATATCCAAGTTTGAGGCCAAATGTTTGGTCGTGCCCACCCATAAACTCCCCCTAAACCAATGGAAATTGGGGCTCAAATTAAAGAAATTTGAGAGTAGAACACGATACTGATATTTTCTCAGGGCTAAGTACGGGCTAGTGCTGGCAACATTTGTGAGATAATATGCCATGTAAAACTTCTCTCCAAAGAGGTGTCTCACGGCGTTCGGACTCGGCTATAAAAAGGAGGCCCCTTATCATTGAGCTTAAACTTGAATCCGACTGCACTCATTGAAAGTGAGAAGTTTGCCCCGTTTCCATAGTGGAATGGTCATGGGCAAAATTTGTTATTTATTTGTAAGTAGTGGGTGGCCGCCCCACTATGCATATCCCTCAAACTGGACATATTTGTAGATTATGGCAAAAAGGGGCTCAAATCTGTTTCGTGGCCAAGTGTTTTAGGGTCTCCTCACCTCATAAACTCCCCTAAACCACACATATATACCGACTATAACAATATATAGCTCCAATGTGATTTTTGGGAGCGGGGTATGAATCTGATATCCACTTTTGGGGCAAAGAGTTTGCCTACTACAATCCACTACCAAATCCAAGAGAATAAAGTAGATCTAACATCCAAACTTTAATGGGCGGACCCTCCCCTTACCCTATTTCCAAAAAATCCAAATCTCGGAGATGGGTGCGATATATGGGGGACACCCCACCTCCACCTCCAAAGCCACCAGCCAAATGAAATAAAAGGTATTTGAGACCAGAGCACGAATCTGATATATGGGGATACGCCTCACTCTCAAAAACACCCCCATACCGCACATATTTACCGACCATAGCAATATACGTCTCCCTTGAAAGGTATTTCGGAGAAGAGCACCAATATAACATCCAAATTGGCGCGAAATATCTGAGAGACCGTACCAGCACCCCCAAACAGGACTTACGTGACGTGACCGTATAGGGCTCAGATAAAATAAGAGAGTGAAAGAAGGCGCAGCGGAGCGGGCCCTGTCCGGCTAGTCTTATATATAAAAATCAATTCGTGTTCGTTTGTATATTTGTTTGTGTACCGATTTTCTTAAAATGTTCACAGATGGTGCATAATGATCCCGTGGTGAGAGAACCCTCAATGTAGCTTTACCTTTAACTATATGCATGCTGCTGCCGCGACAGGCGATCTCCAGGGATTTTTGCCCTAAGATATATTCCTATCAACCTCTCAAGAGTCTTCAGCATAAAGGATGACAGACTAATAAGACGAAAATCTTTTGCCTTCGTGTGGTAGGGTTTTCCTGCTTTCGGAATGAAAATGACCTTCATGTCCCTCCATCCCACAGGTAAATATGACATTCTGATACAAGCAGAGTATATCTCCCTTAGGCAGGGAACCAGTCTATCAGACACAGTTTGTAATTCAACCGGTGATACATCAGACACAATTTCCCTAATAGCCTCCGTCGAATGGATACCAGTGACAAACTCTTCTGGCGCCATGTTGTCCGTTGGAAAATTTCCCGAAATATGTGTATCAACGAGTAGTTGTAGTGTTTTCTCACAAGACATTGTCCATACATTCTCTGACTTCAGAATATACCCCACCGCAATAGGTCTTGAGGAAAGAGTCTTCCTTAGTCTAGAGGCCTCGCATATATATATATATATATATATATATATATATATATATATATATATATATATATATATATATATATATATATATATATATATATATATATATATATATATATATACATATATATATATATATATATATATATATATATATATATATATATATATATATATACATATATATATATATATATATATATATATATATATATATATATATATATATATATATATATATATATATATATATATCTGAGCTTTTCTAAGCTCGCCCTTATATTTTCTTTGCTCAGCCTAATAGATGTCCCAATCGAGTGATGCTCTAGTTGCTTTTGCTCTGTTGAAGAGTTTTCTTCAGTCCTTCCTTAGACCAACTAGCTCTGGAGTCTACCATGGCGATCGCTGTTGCCCCTTGGCTTCGCACTAGGACTGCTGACACAAACGAGTCAATCAGGGCCTTCGTGATCCGCTTGACCACTATGTCTATATCATCCGTAGTTTCCACGACCTTTTCTGGTCTAGAAGGGATAGACGTGCAGAATTTGTGCCGAAATTTATCCCAATCCGCCTTTCTTCTGTTTAGCCGAGGGACCACGTCCGCAGTATTTTCTCCAAGGCTGAAACTACCATAACAATGATCAGAGGAGCTGTGGTCATCCAACACATCCTAGTCGCATAATTTTTCTCTATATCTTTGGATACAAAGGTAAAATGTAATACCTCCTGCCTGTTCCTGGTAATAAAGGTCGGTTTATCCCCTTTATTAAAAATCACTAGATTGCTACTTATAATACATTAGCTGACCCGGGCCCGCTCCGCTGCGCCTTCTTTTACTTTATATGGAACAATACATATATATATTTTTTTTCTACAATTGAAGAGCTTTTTGTGAAATACCATGCTACGAAAATAGTATATCGCTTGACTCCTAGTTTACCAATATAAGTGCTTTTATCTGAATCCCATAGGATCTTTATTGGTCTACGAATTTAAGTTTAGATGTAAGGTGTACTCCATTCTGAAAATACTTTATTTCAGCCCGATATTCTCATGTTTTCTCTGATTTAGGGGTGTTTTCGGGGGTGAGGTGGTCTCCCAAACACTTGGCCCTGAACAAATATCAGCATCGTGCTCTTCTTTCAAATACCAATTATTTAAACCCCATATTGCCATTGGCTTAGGGGAGTTTACACGATGAGAAGTCCCCTGAACACATGGCCCCAAAATAGGTTATCAAATTCGTTTTCTAATTTCAAATACCTTTCATTTGAGCCACATATTGACATGGTCGAAAAATTTTTACCCTTCGTGGGGTGTTTTGGGGAAGGGGTGATGCGCTAAATACATGGATATCAAATTCGTATTCTACTCCCAAATACCTTAATTTGAGCCCCATATTGCGATGGTCACTATAAAATTGCTGTTTGTGGTGTATTTTGGGAAAGGGGTAGACCCCAGAAAATTGGTCCCGAAAATGGGTATCAATTCTTGCTCTACCCCCCAATACCTTTGATTTAAGCTCCACATTGACATAGTCGGTAAATGTGCCAGATTTAGGGGTGTTTGGGGGATTGGGGTGGTCTCCCAAACACTAAGCCCGAAAAGTATATCAGCAATGTGCTCTATTCTCATATATCTACATATATTATAATTTTTTATATTGCCATTGCCCTCAAAATTGGGTATCAAAATCGTTTCCTAATCTCATTTAAACTCCTTATTGCAAAAGTCTGCAAATATGTCCGGTTTGGGGTATTGGGCCTAAAAACTATGAATACTTAGTTCCACTTTCTTTAAGACCCAAGTTGTCTTGGTGAGCAAATACGTCCTATTGGGGGGTTGTTATGGTGGTGGGACGTCCGCTAGACAGTTGGCACCTAATGTTGATATCAGATACGTGGTCTACTCCCACATACATTTAATTTGAGTCCCATATTTCCATATTCGGCAAACATGAACGGCTTGGGTGGTGTTTTGTGGGATAGGCGGCCACTCAGTGAGTTGGCATTGAAAATATATATCGGATTTGTGTTCCACTTTAAAAACCCTTTTATTTGGGCCTCATATTGCAATAGTCAGAAAATACTTACTATTTGGTTAGTGTTGTGGGGGTGGGGTGGCCCACAGACACTTTTCCGGAATATTGATATCAAATTCGTGCTTTACTCCCAAATACCTTTCATTTGAACCCCATATTGCAATGGTCGTAATTTTGTCCCCTTTGGGGGATGTTTTTAGTGTGAGACGGCCCCCAAACACTTGGTCCCATATTTGGATATCAGATTGGAATTCAACATTCAAATACCTTTTATTTAAGCCCCATATTGCCATGGTCAGTAAATAAGTCTTGTTTGGGGGGTGTTTTGGGGAAGGGGTAGACCCCCAGAAACGTGGTCCCACATTTGGATATCAGATTCGTATTCTACTCGCAAACACCTTTAATTTGAGTCCCATATTGTCATGGTCGGTAAATATGTCCTATTTAGGGATGTTTTGTGGCTTGGGGTGGTCCCCTTAGCAATTGGTCCGACAATTGGATATCAGACACGTTTTCTTATCCTAAACACCTTTCATTTGAGTCCCATATTGTCGTGATTGGTCTAAATATATGTTTGGTAGGTTTTAGGGTGGGGCAGCCCCTAGGTATCCATCCGAAATATGGATACCAAATTTTTATTTTTAGGGCACTATATGAGAGCACACAAAATTTCTCACAAATTGTACCACCCGTCTCCGAGATCTGGCGTTTCTGAAAATTAGGGTAAGGGGGAGGGTCCGAACCCCCTTCAGATATCAAAAAATGTAGTACCCTATTTTCACCACGGGATCATTATGCACCATCTGTGAAAATTTCAAGAAAATCGGTTCAGCCGTTTCTGAATCTATAAGGAACAAACAAACATACAAATAAACAAACAAACACAAATTGATTTTTATATATAAGATACCAACCACCGTAGGATAGGGGGTATTTTCATTTTGTCATTCCGTTTGCAACACATCGAAATATCAATTTCCAACCCTACAAAGTGTATATATTTCGGATCGTCGTAAATTTCTAAGACGATTTAACGATGTCCGTGTGTCTGTCCGCCCGACTATTGTAATCATAATAGAGCTTTCAAAAAGTGAGATATTGAGCCGAAATTCGACACAGATACGTCTTTTTGATGCACGCTGGTTAAGTTCTTGAACGGGCAAAATCGGACAATATTTGGATATAGCTGCTATATAGACCGATTTTCTGAAAAAGGGTCTAATGCCCATAAATGCTTTATTTTTTATCCGATTAAGACTTTCCGACAACTGGCCTAAATTTGGTTCAGATCGTACTATATTTAGATATAGCTACCATATAGGGAGATCGGTCACCCGATAAAGGGTCTGAAGGCCTTAAAAGCTTTATTTATCACCCGATTTCGTTGAAATTTGCAACAGTTGGTTATTTAAGACTCCCGATATCTGAACAAAATATGGTTCAGATCGGACTATATTTAGATATAGCTGCCATATAGACCGATCTGCCGATAAGAGGTCCGTAGCCAATAAAAGCTTCATTTATTACCCAATTTCCCTGAAATTTGAAAAAGTGAGTAGGTTAAGACCTCCCAAAATCCAACCTAAATATGGTTCACATTGGAATATATTTAGATATAGCTGCCATAAAGACCGATCTGCCAATAAGGGGACTGAAGCCCATAAAAGCTTTATTTATTACCCGATTTCGATGAAATTTGAAACAGAGAGTTTTGCTGAGCCTCACGATATCCGACTTTATGGTTCAGATCGGTTTATATTGGCTATATCTGTCAAAAAGACCAATATTTTGTTCCACAAAATTGAATAGTGACATATATATTAGACCACTCAATGTCCGTGCCGAATTTGGGTGCTTAAGTTATCCAGTTTTCACCGGATTGTGACGAAATGGGATTTATATATATACCCGGGGTGGTGGTTATCCAAAGTTGAGCCCGTTCGAACTTAATGCCTTTTTACTTGTTTTTATACCATCCACCATAGAATGGGGGGTATACTAATTTCGTCATTCTGTTTGTAACTACTCGAAATATTTGTCTGAGACCCCATAAATTATATATGTTCTAGATCGTCGCGACATTTTATGTCGATCTAGCCATATCCGTCCGTATGTCCGTCCGTCCGTCTGCCTGTCGAAAGCACGCTAACTTCCGAAGTTACTCCTCAGACGAATATTTCACTTGAAATTTTGCACAAATATTTCTTATAAGTTTAGGTCTGTTGGTATTTTAAATGGGCCATATCGGTCCATGTTTTGATATAACTGACATATAAACCGATCTTGGGTCTTGACTTCTTGAGCCCCTAGAGGGTGCAATTCTCATCCGATTTAAATGAATTTTAGCACGAAGTATTTTATGATATCCAACAACTGTGCCAAGTATGGTTCGAATCGGCCCATAACCTGATATAGCTGCCATATAAACCGATCTTGGGTCTTGACTTCTTGAGCCTCTTGAGAACGTAATTCTTAACCGATTTGAATGATATTTGGCACAACGTGTTTCGTTATGATATCCAACAACTGTGGCAAGTATGGTTCAAATCATTACCTGATATAGCTGTCATATAAATCGATCTTGGGTCTAGACTTCTTGAGTCTCTAGAGTGCGCAATTCTTATCCGATTGGAATGACATTTTGCACAACGTGTTTCGTTATGATATCCAACAACTGTGCCAAGTATGGTTCAAATCGGTTCATAACCTGATATAGATATCATATAAACCGATCTTGGTACTTGACTTCTTGAGCCTCTAGAGGGCGCAATTCTTATCCGATTTGCCGGAAATTATGTACGACGGATCCTCTCATGATCATCAACATACGTGTTTATTATGGTCTGAATCGGTTTATAGCCCGATACAACTTCCATATAAATCGATCTCTCTATTTTACTTCTTGAACCCCCAAAGGGCGCAATTCTTATTCGAATTGGCTGACATTTCACATATGTCTCCAACTTATAATTTAATTGTGGTCCAAACCGAACCATATCTGGATATCGCTCTAATAGCAGACCAAATCTTTTCTTATGCCCTTTTTTGCCTAAGAATAGATGCCGAGAAAATAACTCGACAGATGCGATCCATGGTGGAGGGTATATAAGATTCGGCCCGGCCGAACTTAGCACGCTCTTACTTGTTTCAGCATACTTTTGTACTCAAAACACCAGATTTTGTTAGTTGAAATAGCTTTAAGAAATGTTGGCTAATACAGCAGCGCTATGTTTGCTAAAACAGCAGTAATGCGTGCTTTCCCATATTCAGGAGATAAAAACTGCTGTTTTAGCAAACATCTCAGTGATGTTGTTGTTGTAGCCACGTTCGTTGTGAGGGTTGCGAGGCTTAGTTGTTACATTCGCTGTAAGAAAATCTTTGTGTAAACGATGGAGTGTTTCACGTGAAATGTGTATTCAAGAGTAATTCTAATGTTTCCTTACTATACGTTTTCTGAATCTTCCGCCGCATAGAGCTTTAGGATGGACGAGCTCAATTTAAGTTTTTAGCTCTTCAGCTTTTCAAATTCAACTTACTAGGATATAATGTGTTTTAAAATATGACTTCTAATTTTTGGCGTAGCGCATATTTACATAGTTTTTATTTGCAAAATTTGGTCGCCAAACGTTTAGGTCAATAAATTGACCATAGCTGTGACGACAAACCCCATAATTTGCTATTATGAATTTATGGTTCTAAAACTAAAACATGTTCTTGGAATTATTCCCACTGAAGCAACCGCCAAAGGTGCGAACTTTTATGGTTTCATATTTCGTAGAAGCCTAACCACAAACTGCCTGAACAATTGCTTGCACTTTTCGAATATTTGTATAATTAAAAAAAAACCAGCGAATCTTAGTAAACTTGAGACTTGACAAAATTTAAAACAAAGATGAAACAATGGCCACACTTTGTTATGGCATGGGGAATTTTGCACTATAAAATCCAACTTCTAAGCCATCACTGTCGTTAGTCGATACCATCAATCCATTAGGAAAGCATTCTTACAAAATAATTTCGGAAGTATTCTTAGGCGCTTTCAAAAATATTAATCTGAAGTTTTAACAAAATCGCCGAACTTTTGAAACAATTACAATGAAAGCCTACGTGTGTGTGATTGCATTGATTGCCCTGCTGGCTCCCACTCAAGCCACATTTGACAAGCTGGGTTTATTGGCTGGAGGCTCACTGGGTTATGGGAATGGCTATAATGGTGGCTATGGCGGAGGATATGGCAGTGGTTATGGTGGAGGATATGGTGGCGGGTATGGAGGAGGATACGGTAGCGGCTATGGAGGAGGATACGGTGGCGGTTATGGAGGAGGTTATGGCGGCGGATATGGCAGTAACGTGAAAGTTATCAAAGTCACTGTGGTTCCCAGCGGTGGCGGCTATGGCGGTGGCTATGGTGGAGGTTATGGCGGTGGCTATGGCGGTAGCTACGGTGGTGGCTACGGTGGTGGCTACGGTGTAACCCCCATTGCCACTGTTGCTACTCCAGTCATAACTGCCGTCTCAACACCTGTTGTTTCTGGATATGGAGGCTCCTATGGCGCAGGCTCTTACGGATACGGTTATGGCAGCAATGTTATTCCTTCTTATGGAGGTGGTGTAGGTTTAGGTTACGGAGCAGCTGCTGACTGCTTCTAATACTGGAACAAGTACCATGTTACTCCTTGTTTTGCAACACATTCTAATGAAAGGTTTGCTAATTGTTAACAGTATTATTTAAATAAAATTGTTTTACTCGAAACTTTATTTGTTTAGATTGTTCATGTTTTATTTTTACATATAGTCAACATATTCACTACCGACATTTAACATATTTTTTAATCTGTCCATAACAAAGAGCAGGCACGACATGTACCCGACAAATGATTATATGTGCATTGTGCAAAACAGCGGTTAAACATGAAAATTATTTTTTTATACCCTCCACCATAAGATATGGGGTATACTAATATCGTCATTCTGTTTGTAACTACTCGAAATATTCGTCTGAGACCCCATAAAGTATATATATTCTTGATCGTCGCGACATTTTATGGCGATCTAGCCATGTCCGTCTGTCCGTCCGTCCGTCTTTCTGTCGAAAGCACGCTAACTTCCGAAAGAGTAAAGCTAGCCGCTTGAAATTTTGCACAAATACTTCCTATTAGTGTAGGTCGGTTGGTATTGTAAATGGGCCATATCGGTCCACGTTTTGATATAGCTGCCATATAAACCGATCATATAAACAGATCTGGGGTCTTGACTTCTTGAGCCTCTAGAGGGCGCAATTCTTATCCGATTGTAATGAATTTTTGCTATGATATCCAACAACTGTGCCTAGTATGGTTCAAATCGGTTCATAACCTGATATAACTGTCATATAAACAGATCTGGGGACTTGACTTCTTGAGCTTCTAAAGGGCGCAATTCCTATCCGATTTGGCTGAAGTTTAGCATGACTTATTTTATTCTTACTTTCAACAACTGTGTCAAATAAGGTTTAAAGCTGTTCATAACCTGATATAGCTGCCATATAAACCAATCTGGGATCTTGACTTCTTGAGCCTCTAGAGGTCGCAATTATTATTATTATCCATGGTGGAGGGTATATAAGATTCGGCCCGGCCGAACTTTGCACGCTTTTATTTTAATTTTTGATTTTGGTTCTCTACCAATTTAGTATCATCACATAAAATTTCAAAGCATATGAAATTTTTTTGATAGGAAAATATTATTTCAAAATTTTTCGTTTGTTTCTCTTTTGAGACGAAATGAAAATGATCGGAGATTTTTGCAGTGCAAAAAGAAAGCCAGAGGTCAACACTAACACAAGTCTGACACCTTTCGTACTACCTGTTGTTTCATAGAAATTATTTATATGTGCATGTTAATTTTTTTTTATTTTTCATAATACATTATTATTTATCTTTGTTTTAAATTGAATATTTAATACGATAATGGTTTGTCCTTGTGTTTAAGGACATTGTGTAGTATCCGTGGCATAGAACCATATCAATTTTGTACTATTCCGTTATTATCGCTTGTTTCAAGTTCTTAAGCGTCCTGTATGGGTGGTATTTAGCAAATACCTTTGCAGATAGTATGCCCCAGAAATCTTCAACGTAATTCAAATCAGAATCCATGGCGGGCCGCTATTGTAAAAGAACCTTTCTTGATCTAAAATATGACTTTATCAACAGTTCAACATTGAGACATCATTGTTTTATGGGAAAGTTCACACAATTCATCAGCAAATTCAGTTAGGTTTTTGTTTATGAAGTATTTAATAATTCTGCATTCATTTTAGTTGGAACAAAGCATATTTTTAGGTTTGGTTAGGTTGAAAAGAGGGTGGAGATATTAATTCGCCCCATGCCAATATGGACATACACCTTAGCCAGTAATGGGCTTGTTGTGCGCTCTAAATAATAAAATGTAAACTGGAAAAAGAACATTTTAAGTTGGTAATACCGAACTACTTACAAAATCCTTAATTGCTTTCCATAACACTCTCTTAAGTTAGTTCATGTCTAGTATTGTGTCCCTACCTAAGTGTCGGTGCCCTTTAGCCGCGAAAGCCGGCCAATAACCAATGAAATGAGCCAACGTCATTTTCCCCATATGCCCCACCGACCGTTTCGCTGTTCCACAGTGTAAAATGCGTTCGTCACCCACACCCTTAACTCGGACTGCGTCGACCCGAAAGGCTTCTGGTTAACCAAGTATATTGACGACAGTCCTCTTCACTGACAAATTGTCTGCCCTTTCATTCCCCCTAACTCCGTTATAGCCCGGCACCCAAATGATGCGGATTGTGCCATCTGCAGAGTAGGCGTTAATCTCCTTCTTACACTCCAAGGCTGTTCGTTACCTTACCGTCCTGCTCACACACTCGACGACTCCCGCGTTAGTACCACACTATCTCACGCATTCCGTGATAGCCCGGATCTCCGCCTGCAGGAATGTATTATGGTCACACAGTCTAAAACAGATCTCAGTCCCTGGGTTCTAAATGTAGACCCCCAGGCCCACTCTGTCTCCTAGCTTTGATCTATCCGTGTAACATGATCTACCAGACGGCAATGCTAGGTTCCGTCAGTCCAAGACTGTGCCGCTGGCCTCAAGGCCTCGCACTCGACCTCAAGTGTCATCTCAGGTATCCGATCGGAAGCCTCTTCCATTCCTTCCGGGTTTCCTATCTTCGCCTCGATTATACCGCTATGGTTTGAGTTGCTCTCATCCACAATCCATTCTCCCATCGCCTTAAGTCTCATAGCCGCAGTGTCTGCCTCACACTTAATCTGTATGTCAATGGGTCGGATATCTAGAATAGTCTCCATGTTGCACTTTTTCTCCATAGCAGTCCACCAAACTACTGCGGCGCATGTAAGTATTCTCGGATTCAGGTCCCATTTTGAGCCTATGGCCCATCTACATAGTGCCCAACGTCTGTGAGCTTTCTCAGTACGCTCCTGAATGTGACACTTCCAAGTCAGATTCCTATACAATATATTTCCGAAGTATTTGACTTTGTCAGATATCGAAATCGTTTTATTGAGGAAACGTGGTGCGTCAAATTGGCCCACCTTCGTCTTCCTCGTGAACAGGCATATTTCTGTCTTCTCTGGGTTAACACTAAGACCCCTGGGTCTAGCCCAATCATATGCCATATGCAAGACCGTTTCAGCCCTTCTGCATAGCTGGTTCGGATTCTTACCCCTAAGAAGTGTTATAAAATCGTCTGCATAGCAGACGAGTTCAAATTCTTCCTCAGTCAGCATCCGTAATAGGTTATTTATGGTGGTCACCCCCCTGTAGCGTGCCCTGTGCCACTTTCTCCCTTATATTTACGTCATGGGACACGCAATTTATCCACCTGTTCCTTAGCATATGGTTTATCCAGTCTCTAAGGACCCGGTGCACCTGGTACTGGTCTAAGGATTGGATCAATGCCCGCACATTATTAAACGCCACCTCGATGACAATGCAAACAACCAATGTGTACGTCTTGGCATCGAAGAATTCTTCTATCTTATGCACAACCTCGTGCCTCCACCGACCTTCCCTTGACATAGTCATGCTGTTTGTACCTAAGCAGTTCGCTGGATGTCTTACTCTTTTTCATGGTCTTCACAATGCATTCCATGTTTTCAAGTAAAAAGGACGTACGAGTTATAGGCCTGTAGGCCCATGGTGTAGCATAACTTGCCTTGCCGGGCTTGGGAATAAACACTACCCTTGCCTCTTGTCGGGCTTTCGGAGTATATGCAAGTCCTAGGCATGCTGTGAAAACATTGGCCAGATGAGGCGCAAGATAGTCGACCTCCCTTTGTAGTAACGCAGGAAATATTCCATCAGGTCCGGCTGACTTAAATAGTTTGAAGCTCCTCAAGGCTTCCTTGACCATAAATTCCGTTATGATAAACCTTCGATCAACCTCGTTGCTCCAAGATTCCGGTGTCTACGTGAGTTCCGTAGTATCACGTGGAAAATGCGTTCTCATCAAAAGCCTCAACATGTTCTCCGTTGTTTCTGCTCTCTTTCCCATGTCGTCTACTAAAGTTTCAGTTTGGACATGGGTTTTTGAGAGAAACTTTTTCATCTTGGCGTCGTCATTAACGCTATCGGGAGGCATGGTTTGCCGCTCTGGTAATCTTATTGTATTCCTTGAGCCCTGTGTAATACACATCCCAATAAACTTCCGCTTTTTTACGACGCGCTCTGGTAAAAAGTCTGCGGACCTCTTCTTCTGAGGAGTCTTCCGGAGGGTCCATAGAGACCCTCCAATCTTGGAGGAGAAGCATTGCTATAGAAAGCCAACATATTGCTTCAATATTTGCCTGGAAACAGATCGATCCATTTCGTATCATATTTGTTTCCAACCCATGTTTTCATTAGCTGCATCTACTGCATTCAACGCTGCTATAGGTGACAGAGTGTGAACAAAAAGCTACTGCATTACTGAGTGGATTGGCTGCAGCTGTATTTTTTACTATTCTTTACTTACTTACTTTACTTTAATTGGCTATGACAGAACATTTATTCCAGTAGCCGAACGTAAAATAGCGTTCCAAGCGCCTCGATCTTCTACGCTCATTTTATAATCTCTGACAACAAGCTTCGAGGTGTTTCCCACCACTTGATCTTTCCATCGGGCTTTTGGTCTTACCGGTTTGCGTGTACCACCGTGTCTTCTTAAAAAGTCTTCTTTGCTGAATCTTCCTCATCCATTCCGACAACATGATCTAGCGAACGCAGCCGTTGTATTTTGATACGTGTAACTATGCTGTCGTCATCATACAGCTCATACCACTCGTGATTCATACGACGCCTATATTCTCCATTTACGCAAACTGGTCCAAACATTCTACAAAGAATATTTCTATTAAACACTCCAAGCACTGCCTCGTCTACTTCCACAAGTACCCATGCCTCGGAACCAGTATTATTTTTCGCTCTATTTCAAAACTGTGTCATTCGTTTCGATTACGGCGATGCCGAGGTAGATAAAGTTGCTGACTATCTCAAAGTTGTGGTTTCCAACTTACTCCATTTTCTTTATCTGATCGGATGTACAAGGCGTTTTGAAAGTTGATACCATCCATTTCCCCATTTCTACTGAGTCTCTTTCGATTCTTTCAAAGGCTGCAGTTACTACTTAAGGTGACCGACCTATGATGTTGAAGTCGTCGGCATAGGCGAGTAGCCTGTGTTCTCTTGTGATTAGTGTGCCACATTTATTTACATTTTCATATCGCTTAATCTTCTCCAGCAGGAGATTAAAGAGATCACACGATTATCAGTCTCCTTGTCTGAAACCTCGTTTGGTATAGAAGGGGCCGGAGAGATGCTTTCCTATTCTTAATGAGGAACGTGTATCAGCAAGCGTCAAACTGCATGATTTTTTTATTTTGCAAGGATACCAAACATATAGGGCTGTCGAAAGCGGCTTTGTACTCAACAAAGAAATGGTAGGTGTTGATTTGTTCTTCTCGGGTCTTTTCCAGGATTTGGCGCAGTATGAATATCTGGGGTATTAATGAGGTTTTAATCTTTCACACAGTACACTCGAGAGTATCTTGTTTGCGATGGGGAAGCAGAATTTTTCCTCTGTAGTTGGGACACTCCGTCTTGTATTCTTTCTTGTGTACGGGACATAGTATACTGAGGTTCCAATCATCGGGTATGCGTTCTTCTAGCCAGATCGCACAGACAAGCTGATGCATATGCTTTATCAGGGTGTCGCCTCCGGTCTTAAATAGTTCAGCGGACAAACCTTCGGCTCCTGCTGCCTTATTGTTCTTTAGTCGGGTCACTGCTACTTGCAACTCATTCTGACTAGGAGTTAAACATTCTATAAAACATATATCCGCCGCCATCGTCAGTCACTAGCAGCTTGGTAAAATGTTCTTTCCGTATCCTCAGCACACTATCTGTATCTGTATCAGTTACTAGATTTCCTTCTTAGTCTCTGCTGGAGGATGTGCCTGTACCAAAGCCATCGATTTGATGTTTAATTCTTTGGTAGAATTTCTGGACTTCATTCTGACTCCTATACATCTCAATTCGCAACCCTCACGTCTTTCCCTTTCCTTCTTCTTTTTGCGGAATAGACGTTTCCCCTTTCCTTTTCTCCCGATACCTCTCCTTCATATGGCGCGTTGCTATTGATTACAGGCTTGCTCCGTATATCGCATTCTTGGCTTCAGTAGCATCTCAACATTCTTGGTTTTACCATGGGTTTCTTGGGGGAGGTTTCCGGTACCCAAGTACGGATTACGCGGCATTTTCCATGGTATTTTCTGGTACCCAAGTACGGATTACGCGGCATTTTCCATGGGCAATGGTCCATCTATTGCAACATGATCAATTTGGTTTCTTGTGTTTTGATTCGGTGACAACTATGTGGCCGTGTAAATCCTTCGATGATGAAATCTGGTGCTGCTAACTACCATGTTCTTTGCCGTGGCAAAATCTATTAGCTCCAATCCATTATGGGAAGTTACTTCGTTTAGGCTAAATTTTCCGACTGTTGGACCAAAGATGTCTTCCTTTTCTATCATCGAATTAAAATTTCCCAGAACGATTTTAATATTATGGGCGGGGCAGAGGTCGTATGCTCTCTCTAGACGCTTATAGAAAATATCTTCGGTCAGCTCGTCCTTGTTTTCCATCGGGGCAGGGGCACAAACAAGGCTGATGTTGAAGAATTTGGCTTTTGTGCGGATTGTGGCTAGCCTCTCATCCACCGGACTAAAGCTGGAGACAAGGTGTTTCAATCTCTGACTAACCACAAATCCACCGCCAAATTCATGCCTCGTGTTATGCCAGATATAGTATAGTTCGTCACCGTTTGGTGTGGTTGTGACGCCATTCCCGGTCCATCGCACTTCCTGTAAGGCGGTAATATCTGCCTTGTACTTCTCCAATACATCCGCCACCGCGTATACTGCTCCGTCTCTATAAAGAGTCCGGACATTACGGGTGCAGATCTGCAAGTCATGGTCCTTTTTTCGATTGCGTGGGTCGTCAAAGTTAGGGGGTCCGTTTTTCTATTCTTTTGTTTCTCAGAGTAATTGTAATTTCACGAGGGTGGGTTACTGGCCCAGAGCCCCTCATTGTTTTTGTGGGATCGCACATGAAACCTTGTGCGAGCCGCCTGCACTAAGAGCCGACCCTTGACAAGGCGAGTGCCTTGTCATCTTTCCCAATGATACCCAATTGTCGAATTAAGTGCTAGGGGGACCACCCCATCCCCCAAAACACCCCTAAATCGGACATATTGTATTTACCGACCATGGCAATATGGGACTCAAATGAAAGGTATTTGCGATACGAATCTTATATCCAAATGTGGGACCACGTTTCTGGGGGTCCACCCCTTCCCCAAAACACTCCCAAATAGGACTTATTTACTGACCGTGGGAATATGGGGCTTAAATAAAAGGTATTTGAGTGTTAAATTAGAATCTGATATCCAAATATGGGACCAAGTGTTTGGGGGGCCGCCCATCCCCCAAACACCCCCCAATCCGGTCATGTTTGCCGACTATGGAAATATGGGGCTCAAATTAAAGGTATTTGGGAGTAGACCACGTATCTGATATCAACATTAGGGACCAACTGTCTAGGGGCGTCCCACCACCATAACAACCCCCAAATAGGCCGTATTTGCTCACTAAGACAATTTGGGTCGTAAAGAGAGTGGAACTAAATATTTATAGTTTTCAGGGCCAATACCCCAAACCGGACATAAAGGGTGATTTTTTTGAGGTTAGGATTTTCATGCATTAGTATTTGACAGATCACGTGGGATTTCAGACATGGTGTCAGGCTGCAGTTACTACTTAAGGTGACCGACCTATGATGTTGAAGTCGTCGGCATAGGCGAGTAGCCTGTGTTCTCTTGTGATTAGTGTGCCACATTTATTTACATTTTCATATCGCTTAATCTTCTCCAGCAGGAGATTAAAGAGATCACACGATTATCAGTCTCCTTGTCTGAAACCTCGTTTGGTATAGAAGGGGCCGGAGAGATGCTTTCCTATTCTTAATGAGGAACGTGTATCAGCAAGCGTCAAACTGCATGATTTTTTTATTTTGCAAGGATACCAAACATATAGGGCTGTCGAAAGCGGCTTTGTACTCAACAAAGAAATGGTAGGTGTTGATTTGTTCTTCTCGGGTCTTTTCCAGGATTTGGCGCAGTATGAATATCTGGGGTATTAATGAGGTTTTAATCTTTCACACAGTACACTCGAGAGTATCTTGTTTGCGATGGGGAAGCAGAATTTTTCCTCTGTAGTTGGGACATTCCGTCTTGTATTCTTTCTTGTGTACGGGACATAGTATACTGAGGTTCCAATCATCGGGTATGCGTTCTTCTAGCCAGATCGCACAGACAAGCTGATGCATATGCTTTATCAGGGTGTCGCCTCCGGTCTTAAATAGTTCAGCGGACAAACCTTCGGCTCCTGCTGCCTTATTGTTCTTTAGTCGGGTCACTGCTACTTGCAACTCATTCTGACTAGGAGTTAAACATTCTATAAAACATATATCCGCCGCCATCGTCAGTCACTAGCAGCTTGGTAAAATGTTCTTTCCGTATCCTCAGCACACTATCTGTATCTGTATCAGTTACTAGATTTCCTTCTTAGTCTCTGCTGGAGGATGTGCCTGTACCAAAGCCATCGATTTGATGTTTAATTCTTTGGTAGAATTTCCGGACTTCATTCTGACTCCTATACATCTCAATTCGCAACCCTCACGTCTTTCCCTTTCCTTCTTCTTTTTGCGGAATAGACGTTTCCCCTTTCCTTTTCTCCCGATACCTCTCCTTCATATGGCGCGTTGCTATTGATTACAGGCTTGCTCCGTATATCGCATTCTTGGCTTCAGTAGCATCTCAACATTCTTGGTTTTACCATGGGTTTCTTGGGGGAGGTTTCCGGTACCCAAGTACGGATTACGCGGCATTTTCCATGGTATTTTCTGGTACCCAAGTACGGATTACGCGGCATTTTCCATGGGCAATGGTCCATCTATTGCAACATGATCAATTTGGTTTCTTGTGTTTTGATTCGGTGACAACTATGTGGCCGTGTAAATCCTTCGATGATGAAATCTGGTGCTGCTAACTACCATGTTCTTTGCCGTGGCAAAATCTATTAGCTCCAATCCATTATGGGAAGTTACTTCGTTTAGGCTAAATTTTCCGACTGTTGGACCAAAGATGTCTTCCTTTTCTATCATCGAATTAAAATTTCCCAGAACGATTTTAATATTATGGGCGGGGCAGAGGTCGTATGCTCTCTCTAGACGCTTATAGAAAATATCTTCGGTCAGCTCGTCCTTGTTTTCCATCGGGGCAGGGGCACAAACAAGGCTGATGTTGAAGAATTTGGCTTTTGTGCGGATTGTGGCTAGCCTCTCATCCACCGGACTAAAGCTGGAGACAAGGTGTTTCAATCTCTGACTAACCACAAATCCACCGCCAAATTCATGCCTCGTGTTATGCCAGATATAGTATAGTTCGTCACCGTTTGGTGTGGTTGTGACGCCATTCCCGGTCCATCGCACTTCCTGTAAGGCGGTAATATCTGCCTTGTACTTCTCCAATACATCCGCCACCGCGTATACTGCTCCGTCTCTATAAAGAGTCCGGACATTACGGGTGCAGATCTGCAAGTCATGGTCCTTTTTTCGATTGCGTGGGTCGTCAAAGTTAGGGGGTCCGTTTTTCTATTCTTTTGTTTCTCAGAGTAATTGTAATTTCACGAGGGTGGGTTACTGGCCCAGAGCCCCTCATTGTTTTTGTGGGATCGCACATGAAACCTTGTGCGAGCCGCCTAGGGGGACCACCCCATCCCCCAAAACACCCCTAAATCGGACATATTGTATTTACCGACCATGGCAATATGGGACTCAAATGAAAGGTATTTGCGATACGAATCTTATATCCAAATGTGGGACCACGTTTCTGGGGGTCCACCCCTTCCCCAAAACACTCCCAAATAGGACTTATTTACTGACCGTGGGAATATGGGGCTTAAATAAAAGGTATTTGAGTGTTAAATTAGAATCTGATATCCAAATATGGGACCAAGTGTTTGGGGGGCCGCCCATCCCCCAAACACCCCCCAATCCGGTCATGTTTGCCGACTATGGAAATATGGGGCTCAAATTAAAGGTATTTGGGAGTAGACCACGTATCTGATATCAACATTAGGGACCAACTGTCTAGGGGCGTCCCACCACCATAACAACCCCCAAATAGGCCGTATTTGCTCACTAAGACAATTTGGGTCGTAAAGAGAGTGGAACTAAATATTTATAGTTTTCAGGGCCAATACCCCAAACCGGACATAAAGGGTGATTTTTTTGAGGTTAGGATTTTCATGCATTAGTATTTGACAGATCACGTGGGATTTCAGACATGGTGTCAAAGAGAAAGATGCTCAGTATGCTTTGACATTTCATCATGAATAGACTTACTAACGAGCAACGCTTGCAAATCATTGAATTTTATTACCAAAATCAGTGTTCGGTTCGAAATGTGTTCAAATTTTGACAAATTTTGTTCAGCGATGAGGCTCATTTCTGGTTGAATGGCTACGTAAATAAGCAAAATTGCCGCATTTGGAGTGAAGAGCAACCAGAAGCCGTTCAAGAACTGCCCATGCATCCCGAAAAATGCACTGTTTGGTGTGGTTTGTACGCTGGTGGAATCATTGGACCGTATTTTTTCAAAGATGCTGTTGGACGCAACGTTACGGTGAATGAACACATTTCGAACCGAACACTGATTTTGATAATAAAATTCAATGATTTGCAAGCGTTGCTCGTTAGTAAGTCTATTCATGATGAAATGTCAAAGCATACTGAGCATCTTTCTCTTTGACACCATGTCTGAAATCCCACGTGATCTGTCAAATACTAATGCATGAAAATCCTAACCTCAAAAAAATCACCCTTTATTTGCTGACTTTTGCAATAAGGAGTTTAAATGAGATTTGAAAAAGAATTTTGTATCCAATTTTGAGGCCAATGGCAATATGGGGTTCAAATAAATGATGTATAGATATATGAAAATAGAGCACGTTGCTGATATATTTTTCGGGCTTAGTGTTTGGGCGACCACCCTAATCCCAAAACACCCCTAAATCGGGCATATTTACCGACCATGTCTATGTGGAGGTTAAATGAAAGATATTGGGGGGTAGAGCAAGAATTGATTCCCACTTTCAGGACCAATTTTCTGGGGGTCAACCCCTTTCCCAAAATATCCTACAAGCAGCAATTTCTTAGTGACCATCGCAAAATGGGGTTCAAAGAAAGGTATTTGGGAGTAGAATACGAATTTGATATCTAAATTTAGGACCATGTATTTAGGGCATCACCCCTTCCCCAAAACACCCCGCAAAGGGTAAACATTTTTCGACCATGCCAATATGTGGTATTTAAGATTAGAAAACGAATTTGATAACCTATTTTGGGCCATGTGTTAGGAGAACGCCTCATCGTGTAAGCTCCCCTAAACCAATGACAATATGGGGTTTAAATAAAAGGTTTTTGAAAGAAGAGCACGATGCTGATATTTTTTTAAGGTCATGCGCTGGGGGACCACCTCACCCCCGAAAACACCACTAAATCATATATCATGAGAGTAGCGGGCTGAAATAAAGTATTTTAAGAATGGAGTACACCTTACATCCAAACTTAAATTCGTAGACCAATAAAGATCATATGGGATTCGGACAAAGACACTTATATTGTTAAACAATTAGTCAAGCGATATACTATATTCGTAGCATGGTATTTCACTAAAAGCTCTTTAATTGTCGAAAATAAATATTCCAAGGAAACTTTTGTTCTATATAAAGTAAAAGAAGGCGCAGCGAAGCGGGCCCTGGTCAGCTAGTAGCATTATAAATATTATTTAAGGAAATCATGTTTACAATCACTTAACGATACTTAAAAGTAAGTATTATTTAAAGTGAAATGTCAAAAAGGAATATATTATTGAATCCATTTGATGTTCTGCATTTTTGACGAAATGGCAGCATCAGTTTTCTCATATACGAATTCATCAAAATGTGACCGTTTGTGTTGTGAAGCAGATCAGTAGAATATCTCGAGGGCAATTTATGTATAATTTTAAAATTTTTGTTCTGTATTATTTGCATTATCTTAGTGTGTGTTTTTGCCGCTTTGGGAAACTACATTTGACAGGCATATGTCATAATTGGACGAATACACATTTTAAGAAGCAGAAGTTTGTTTTTTGTTTTAAGCGAAGATCTTTTGTTAAGAAGGGGATAAAATGCTCTGCTCTGATTAACATGGGACTTAAAGGAAAGCTTTTTGTCCAGAACAACACCGAGATACTTCACTTCATTTCGCATATTTATAGTGTCTCCTTGCAATATAAGTGGGATAGTAGCAATCCGTTTCGGAGATTTATTGAATGGAAATATGATGGCTTGTGTGTTTCCTCGGTTGATTTAAATTTTCCATTTGTCGAAATATTACATTACATCTGCAGTTCGGAGCAGAAATTAGCGGCATTATTTAAGCAGAGCGTAGATAGCTCGCACAAACAATAACCTGTTGAAATCATATCAATCACATCAATGAGTGCAGTCCGATTCAAGTTTTAATTTTTATACCCTCCACCATAGGATGGGAGGTATACTAATTTCGTCATTCTGTTTTTAACTACTCGAAATATTGGTCTGAGACCCCATAAAGTATATATATTCTTGATCGTCGTGACATTTTATGTCGATCTAGCCATGTCCGTCCGTCCGTCTGTCTGTCGAAAGCAAACTAACTTCCGAAGGAGTAAAGATAGCCGCTTGAAATTTTGCACAAATACTTCTTATTAGTGTAGATCGGTTGGTATTGTAAATGGGCCATATCGGTCCATGTTTTGATATAGCTGCAATATAAACCGATCTTGGGTCTTGACTTCTTGAGTTTGATATAGCTGCCATATAAACCGATCTTGGGTCTTGACTTCTTGAGCCTCTAGAGTGCACAATTCTTATCCGATTAGAATGAAATTTTGCACGACGAGTTTTGTTATGATATCCAACAACTGTGCCAAGTATGGTTCGAAACGGTTCATAACCTTATATAGCTGCCATATAAACCGATCTTGGGTCTTGACTTCTTGAGCCTCTAGAGTGCGCAATTCTTATCCGATTGGAATGATTGCACGACATGTTTTGTTATGATATCCAACAACAGTGCCAAGTATGGTTCCAATCGGTCCATATTCTGATATAGCTGCCATATAAACCGATCTTGGGTCTTGACTTCTTGAGCCTCTAGAGGTCAAAATTATTATCCGATTTGCCTGAAATTTTGTACGATCCCCTCTCGAACCTCACAAATGTAGCCAACATTAGTAAGGGGATAATCACCGCTGAAAAATTGTCTGATGTTCAGGACGGGATTTGAACCAAGGCGTTTGGCGTCGCAGGAGGCCAAGGTGGCCTCCGGGGGTTACTTATTCTTGAACTTAAACTTTAATCGGACTGCACATCGGACTCATGAAAAAAAAAGAATCTCAATGTTCTTTAATGGAATATGCATGGTGTGAGGGAAGTATCCCCACTGTTCTTTAATGGGATGTTCATGGGCAAATTAACAAAATTTGTATTTTTTATTATATTTTTTCCTGTTAACTTATAGACGAGCTATATACACGTGAAAACTTGCTTGCAACAAATCCGTTTAAAATGTTGCAACATATGCAATTATGTTAAATACGTTCGTATGCGGATTTCAAGCAAAAACCAACCAGATACTATAGGATCGCCTACTTTAGTATGATGACCGAAATTCATGTCGCAAACAAGCCTAACATTTGCCCACCCGAAAAAGTTAAATTTGTAGTTTGAAGAGAAGTAACCAAATCAACTGTCTGCCCTAGGAACAATGCCGTGCTTTGTTAGTCTATGGACAATTGTACACTATAAAACCTTTCAGATGACCCAACAAAGTCATTAGTCGATAACACGTATCAATGTGGATAACATACTCCAATTGGAGATTATTAAAGTGTCAACCTAAAAGTTATATATTTCTTATTGAAAGTTTCTCGATTCTTCGAAAATAATGAAGGCCTTCCTGTTTGCCATTGGTTTGGTGGCTCTGCTTAATTCAACTCAGGCAACTTTTGAAAAGTTGGGTCTAGTTGTCGGTGGTGGCGTAGGAGCAGTTGGCTATAATAACAACTATGGTTCTGGTTATAGCGGTTACCGAAGCAGCAGGTCATATAGTGGTAGTTACGGTTATGGGGGTGGCAACGGTGCAGGTTATGGAGGCAGTTATAGCCCTGGATATACAAATAATGTCAAAGTGATAAAAGTTACTGTGGCACCTAGCACTGGCTCATACGGGAGCTATGGCGGTGGATCCTATGGTGCAGGATATGGCGGCAGCTATAGCGTTGCTCCTGTGGCCGCTATTACAACACCATTAATAACTGCAGTCACTACACCCGTTGTTACATCGGGCATTAATTCTTATGGCAGCAGTGGTTATGGTGGCTATGGGGCTGGCTCTTACTTTGGTGGAGCATATGAAAGTGGCCACTATGGCGGTGGATATGGAGCCAGTATTCCAGCCACATTTGGTTATGGTCCAGGTTATGGCTATGGAGGCGGCTTTGGTTTGGGTTTTGGACCCACTGTAGGAAGTTTTCCCAACTGCTTTTAAATGTTTTTTTTTTTATATGAAGACTAAGATAACTAAGAGAGTGATGTTAAGATTATTGTTTTCTCTTTATAACAAACAGTATTATTAAAATATATACAAAGTTTCAGTAAGAATTAATCAATATATTATTATTGTATATTTGGGTCGTTTAATTTGAACAATTGTACATCAAATTGTACAATTTTAATATTTCAAGAGAAAAAGGAACATAGAAGGAAGGATGGCACAGTGTACCATTAGTAGGTACACAAACAAATATTTGCGTTGCTGGCAAAGTCACAATAACAAAATTCTTGACTTTGTATCAATCCTTAAAGTATGCAACAGTTTTGTACCATCTTCTGGTAGCTGACAAAACAGGCTAAACTGCGAAAAAGGTAATTTATTCCGGAAAAAAATCAAATTATGGAATAATTACAACAGCATTGGAGTGCCCTATTTAACAGCTGCCGAGGATGGTAGTAGGTTGTGAAATGCAATTTAAAGTACCGTATTTTCTAGTATTGTTCAGCCCGAAATTTATCTAATGTACTGTAATCACATAAATTCAGTATAAATATAGTAAGGTTGCTAATGTATTCGGTTTTCGGGTTGAAACTCCATATAAAAAAATAAGAGAAACATTTTGATGAAAAGTGTTCGTTTTACTATTGTTCTTGTGCTTGTTTTTTCGTCTAGTGAAAATCTATTTTTTTTATAATAAAAGCTATTATCGTTTCCTAGCAGCTGATAAATTGGTTGGTGTCATATAAATTTGTATATGTAAGGGTTGGTATTCTATTCTGCTTTCGGAAAAGTCGCTGAAAATGTTAATTGTTTCGCGAGCAAAATTTGACAGCAATCAAATGTTTCTGTTTCCATACCAAAACACGTTTCTTTAACTGCATTTATTTTTTCTCTCTATTTTATATACTTTTTATACCCACCACCGAAGGATGGGGGTATATTCATTTTGTCATTCCGTTTGCAACACATCGAAATACCCATTTCTGACCCTATAAAGTATAGATATTCTTGATTAGCGTAAAAATCTAAGACAATCTAGACATGTCCGTCCGTCTGTCTGTTGAAATCACGCTACACTCTTTAAAAATAGATATGTTGAGCTGAAATTTTGCACAGATTCTAAGCAGGTTAAGTTCGAAGATGGGCTATATCGGACTATATCTTGATATAGCCCCCATATAGACCGATCCGCCGATTTAGGGTCTCAGGCCAATAAAAGTCACATTTATTATCCGATTTTGCTGAAATTTTGGACAGTGAGTTGTGTTAGGTCCTTCGACATCCTTCATCAATTCGGCCCAGATTTGGACATAGCTGCACATATAGAACGATCTTCCGATTTAGGGTCTTAGGCCCATTAAAGCCACATTTATTATCCGATTTTGCTGAAATTTGGGACAGTGAGTTGTGTTAGGCTCCCAAAATCGTTCGTCAATTTGGCAGAGATCGGTCCAGATTTGGATATAGCTGCCATATAGACCGATCCTCCGATTTAGGGTTTTAGACTTATAAAAGCCACATTTATTATCCAACTTTGTTGAAATTTGGGACAGTGAATTGTGTGAGGCCCTTCGACATCCTTCGTCAATTTGGCTCACATCGGTCCAGATTTGGATACAGCTGTCATATAGACCGATCCTCCGATTTAGGGCCCATAAAAAGCGCTTTTATTGTCCGATGTCGCCGAAATTTGGGACATTGAGTTATGCGAAACCCCTTGACATAGTTCTGCATTATGGTGAAGATTTGGATATAGATGCCACATAGACCGATCTCTCGGTTTTGGGTTTGACACATTGACTTATTAGGCTTTTCGACATCCGTATATGGTTCAGATCGGTTTATTTTTAGATATAGCTTATAAAAAGACCTATATTTTGTTATACATAATTGAACATTGACTTGTTCATATTAGTATTTGGTCCAAATAGGATCATATTTCGATGTAACTGCTATGGGACATAAGGTATGCAATTTTCACTGGATTTTGATGAAAGGTGGTTTACATATATACCCGAGGTGGTGGGTATCCAAAGTTCGGCTCGGCCGAACTTAACGCCATCTTACTTGTTCTCATATAAATAAAGAAAAAATTAACCACTGAAACCAATAAAACAAACACAAAAGATGTCGGCAATAGTTTTAAGTGTTTCCATTATAATAGTTTTTTGCCAAATTCCTCTGACGTTTTTTAAATGAAATTTAACGGCATTCCGCCTGAAAATCTGAACAGAATGCTCAGCTTAAATGGCAACATTTAGGCGAAAGAAACCCAAAAAAAAAAAACAAAGTAACCATGTCAAACCAACGAAAGAATGATTTTCGGAAATTTTTCAAAAAAAAAACGTAGAGCCAACCTATAGTTTAAAAACTGCAACAAAATATATTAATTTACAGAAACATATTTGCTGCACCAATACAATTCTGTCAATGTATTAAAACAAGTAAAAGCGTGCTAAGTTCGGCCGGGCCGAATCTTATATACCCTCCACCATGGATCGCATTTGCCGAGTTGTTTTCCCGGCATCTCTTCTTAGGCTAAAAAGGATATAAGAAAAGAGTTGCTCTGCTATTAAAACGATATCAAGATATGGTCCGGTTCGGACCACAATTAAATTATATGTTGGAGACCTGTGTAAAATTTCAGCCAATTCGTATAAGAATTGCGCCCATTGGGGCTCACGAATTAAAATAGAGAGAACGATTTATATGGGATCTGTATCGGGCTATAGACCGATTCAGAACATAATAAACACGTTTGTTGATGGTCATGGGAGGATCCGTCGTACAAAATTTCAGGCATATCGGATAATAATTGCGACCTCTAGGGGTCAAGAAGTCAAGATCCCAGATCGGTTTATATGGCAGCTATATCAGGTTATGGACCGATTTCAACCATACTTGGCACAGTTGTTGGATATCATATCAAAACACGTCGTGCAAAATTTCATTCCAATCGGATAAGAATTGCGCACTCTAGAGGCTCAAGAAGTCAAGACCCTAGATCGGTTTATATGGCAGCTATATCAAAACATGGACCGATATGGCCCATTTACAATACCAACCGACCTACACTAATAAGAAGTATTTGTGCAAAATTTCAAGCGGCTAGCTTTACTCCTTCGGAAGTTAGCGTGCTTTCGACAGACAGACGGACGGACGGACAGACGGACGGACATGGCTAGATCGACATAAAATGTCGCGACGATTAGGAATATATATACTTTATGGGGTCTCAGACGAATATTTCGAGCAGTTACAAACAGAATGACGAAATTAGTATACCCCCCATCTTATGGTGGAGGGTATAAAAAGGCGATTTTGTACCTATAATCTCTTTGGCAACACTGGTTTAAACAGCTGACACACGTTTTGTGTTTTGTTTCACCGTTTGTTTGCAAATTATTGAATTTTATTTTTAAAATGCGTGCCTTGTTAAGAAAGTTCATCGCGCGCTTCTTCCACTTTTGCTCAATGGGTACATAAATAAGCAGAATTGTCTATTTTGGAGTGAAGATCAGCAAGAAGCATTGCAAGAGCTACCAATGCATCGAGAAAAAGTCACAGTGTTTTGCGGTTTATGGGCTGGTGGCATCATTGGATTGTACTTCTTCAAAGATGATTCGTAAGGTAACTGTGAATGGTGAGCGCTATCGTGAGATGATACCCAACTTTTTTTGCACAAACTGCATGAGCTTGATTTGCATGACATGTGGCATGTATATATATTACTAGCTGTATCCATCCCGTTCTGCTGCACTTTCATTAGCACCTTACTACCATATGCATCTCCCCAGTACAATTTGTTTTTCTACAACCAAAAATTCTTTTGAACCCCATATAGCCATAACAAACAAATATTCACATTTTGATAGGTGTTTTGAGGGTAGACAACCTCCTATCACTTGAACCTCACTTTTAATACAATATTCGTAATCTACTCCCGAAAATCTTTTATTTAAGTCCCATATTGTCATGATGGTATAATATGCTCACTTTCAACGGTTTTGGGACGGCCCCCTTGATAATTACACTTTCATTGGAGTCCCATATGGTCCCGATAGATCCACTTTTGATTTTGGGTGGTTTTTTTGTACGGCTCGCTAGGTACTTTTAAATATTATATTCATACTCTACTCCCAAATACTTTTTATTTGATTCCCATATTGTTCGAACGGTCCAATTTTGATTTTGGGCGCTTCTTTTGGGACGGTTTTGGGCCTGGTGCGGCTTCCTTAGTACTTGCACCCAATTTGAATTGACATATTCGTCTTTTACTCCCAAATACCTTTAAATTGAGTCCCATATTGTCCCAATCGGTAAACATGTCCGTTCGGGTGTGTTTTGGGATGGGGTGTTCCCCCAGGTTATTTGACCCTAAATTTTCAATTCGTGTATTTGGGGTACCATAAGGTGGCGTAAATCGGTGCACCCATCTCCGAGCGTTTTTGAAAATGGGGGCGAGGGGAAGGGTTCGCCCCCATGCCCCTTCCCCCACGGTTATCAAAAAATGCAGCACCCTATTTTTACCGGGGGCTCAAACTCTACCATCTGTGAAATTTTCATGAAAATCGGTTCAGTCGTTTTTGAGTCTATACGGAACAGATAAACAAAGCGCAACAATTTCATTTTATGTAATGGCTTTTACTATGTTCGCTTTTCACCGTTTAAAATCCATGTTTTCACGATTACTTTTTTGAATGATACACAAATAACAAATTTGTTAAATTTTTACCATAAGTAATGAGGGAAAGTCCTACTGAATGAAATCAGCAAGTCTATTTGCCTCAAAATCTATTATCGAAAAAAATTAATCGGTGAAAAATATAGCGAAAAGTGAATATAGTATCAGCCTTAATAGACGTACTCAGCTGTTCGCATGACCTCACCTTATAAGTGCATCTTGTGCTAAACAAATATTTTTGCTGTTTTTACAAGCAAATTTCTGTGGATGTGCAGATAAAATATCGTATTTTGGAAAAAAAACAATGAGAGAATGTCCTATTTGAATGAAATCATCAAGTTATGTTTGGTTTAGAATCTTTTATCTAAAAAAAAAACTAATCGGTGAAAAATATCTCCAAAAACGAATATAGTGCCAGCCTTATTTCGAAAGCCGAAAAGAATACGAACCCCTACCAAACAACAATTTGCTCTCGTGCTTGCGCGTCACGATTGCCCGATTTTTTATAATTTTAGGCTAGTAAAGTACATATGTACTGAAAATAATCGTTTTTATTTGCAAATGACTTTTTTCGTGTTGCATGAACCTAGCCAAACATACATTTTTATACCTTCCACCATAAGATGGGGGGTATACTAATTTCGTCATTCTGTTTGTAACTGCTCAAAATATTCGTCTGAGACCCCATAAAGTATATATATTCCTGATCGTCGCGACATTTTATGTCGATCTAGCCATGTCCGTCCGTCTGTCCGTCCGTCCGTCTGTCTGTCGAAAGCACGCTAACTTCCGAAGGAGTAAAGCTAGCCGCTTGAAATTTTGCACAAATACTTCTTATTAGTGTAGGTCGGTTGGTATTGGTAAATGGGCCATATCGGTCCATGTTTTGATATAGCAGCCATATAAACCGATCTAGGGTCTTGACTTCTTGAGCCTCTAGAGTGCGCAATTTTTATCCGATTGAAATGAAGTTTTGCACGACGTGTTTTGATATGATATCCAACAACTGTGCCAAGTATGGTTGAAATCGGTCCATAACCTGATATAGCTGCCATATAAACCGATCTTGGGACTTGACTTCTTGAGCCTCTAGCGTAAGCAATTCCTATCCGATCAGAATGAAATTTTGCACGACGTGTTTTGTTATGATATCCAACAACTGTGCTAAGTATGGTTCAAATCGGTCCATAACCTGATATAGCTGCCATATAAACCGATCTTGGGACTTGACTTCTTGAGCCATATAAACCGATCTGGGATCTTGACTTCTTGACCCCTAGAGGTCGCAATTATTATCCGATATGCCTGAAATTTTGTACGACGGATCCTTTCATGACCATCAACAAACGTGTTTATTATGTTCTGAATCTGTCGTTCTCTCTATTTTTATTCGTGAGCCCCAATGGGCGCAATTCTTATACGAATTGGCTGAAATTTTACACAGGTCTCCAACATATAATTTAATTGTGGTCCGAACCGGACCATATCTTGATATCGTTTTAATTGCAGAGCAACTCTTTTCTTATATCCTTTTTAGCCTAAGAAGAGATGCCGGGAAAACAACTCGACAAATGCGATCCATGGTGGAGGGTATATAAGATTCGGCCCGGCCGAACTTAGCACGCTTTTACTTGTTTTAAATTTATTTTTTTCTAGTGGTTCATAGGACAAATAGTACATTATAACAAAATTTTCCAAACTTAAGCAAAATCCTTTTAGAAGCTGAATATTTCAAATCTGGACCCCAGTCTATGCGGAGGCAATGAAAAGATATAGTCCTATACAACCCATCCTATAACATAATGGATAAAAAATACATTTGTGCCAAATTTAGCTTCCATAACCATAAAACTATTAAGATGAATCTTACATATACATATATAATGACGTAATCTTTTGTAATGGCAGTTTTTTTTTTGTTTGGCAATTTGATTTGCTTTTATTTTTAATTTTTTTTATCTTGATATTTTCATTTCTATTTATGAAAATACCAGTGCCGCTTCTTGTTTTGTAACAGTTGATGTAGGGATGCCATATCAGAAAGGTAGAACAGGGTTGTTTGTGAACGGCCAGGGTCTGGCAAACTATCACTTTCAAGAGAGGGGTTGCCATGAGAGAGTCAGAATTTGGGATTTTTCGAGAGAGAAATGTTTTCTGCCCTTTTTTTTTACTGATAGGTGACTTCTTTGAGGGAACGTAAGCGTGCCCATTTTCTTTTTCTTTTGGACTCTGACACAACTCACACCATTTAGCTCCACCGACATTGGAGTGTTTAAACAAGAAGTTAGAAGGAAAATATTGAATTAGCTAAGTGTGCTAAAAAAGTTAATAATTTTTTTTATATTAACTAATTTTGGAGATAATTTGTCTTGGTATTTGGAGTTTAGAAAGGGATAACTTAGGTGCGCCCTCTCCATTTTGGCCGACGCACGTGTTTTTCTCTGGTCGGTACAGTACGACCCGGTCAGCCAGTGACACCAAGTTGCTACATAGCTAGTGCGACCAGCTGCTATTGTAGGCCGCATTCATTGAGTCCAGAGCTGGAGGTTGTATTTTGTAAACGAAATCTAGCTGAAACAGTAAGAAAGAAAAGTATACGTATATCTCCTTATATGAATGTGCTAATATCGCTTATCCCTGTGTGTTGTCCTAAATAACTTAACTAACTATGTGAAGAAAATTCGTACAAGACATTGATTGTAGTTAAATAGACTAAGTTTAAAAAGTTGAAGGAATAAAGTCCAAGAAAGGAAAAGAGAAAACATAAGTAAAGTAAATAGAACTCAAACCAAGTTTGCTTCAGGAGTGGTATTCAACACTAATACCATTTCTTTACCAAATTTGGCTCCGGAATTAATTTACAAATATAAAAATATATATATATATATACAAAAAAACTGAACTTGTAGTATTTAAAAAAAAAGAGTAATTAGAAGAAGACTAAATATATTAATTAACGCACAGAAAAATAAATAAAAAAACATAATTTATTATATATTTGTATGTGTGTATGTATGTTTGTGTGTGCACTATATATATGTACATTATACATATATATATTCATAAATATATGCGCATGTTAATATATATAAATAAAAAAAAAAATAGAAATATAGAATAGTAGAAAAGGAAAGAAATGTAATTAAATTTGATTTAATATTTAAATTTGAAAATTCGTTGCAAGTTGGAGAGAAAGAAAAAGAAAAAAAAATTAAAAAGATCATAATTACTATTTTTTTTTTTGGTTATAATTAATTAATTAAATATGCTATTATAACTATGTAAATATACACATAAAAAATATAAATAGAAACAACAATCAATATATGCATATATTAAAAAAAAAGAAAGAAAAACCTATTTATAAACATACTGCTAGATCTACCAGAGCCAAAATTATATAAATTTATATATATTATAATGAACATAACTTGTAAACTATTTCCTTAAGCCTAATTAAAATATTTAATTAATTAAAACAAATGTAAATTTATAACTAATTACCTTTTGTTTATAATAAATCTATTGCCTATTATGTAGCTAAATAAGAAAAACAAAATGTGTTAGTTATTGATATCAGGCTGGAAATGTAACGGTCGTAAAATTTGAAATGGCGGTTTAAACAATTCAGGGGTATTTTCGTGAAGTAACCGGCTAAGAAAATACCATGGATGACTAAGAAGTCATACGGGGTGGGTAGCCGTGAGGAACAACAACACCATGTTCCTTAGGATTCGAACCTATTTGGACCAAGATCAAAGGCAATGTCGTTGTATATCCGTTTCCGTTTTGTTTTGATTTCAGTCTTATTTTTGGCCGTTGTAATCATATGGCACATCATATAAATTTAAAGTGTCAACCCACAGAGGACAAAGAATTCCCCCATCCGGCGAGCTAAGCCGCAGCAGAGAACACCGTGCCATTCCGTCCTAGATTAAAAAAAGGGTTCGTGACATTTTTGGCGCCCAACGTTCGAGCAATTTGAAATTTAGTATAAATAGCCCATGACTTAATTCAAGATTATCGCTTACACGGTGTCCCGGAAGGCAGAAGAATGCCATGCCAGTGTAGCAACGATGTAGGATGTATTATCGAGATTTAAGGTCAACCAGACAAACTTTATTTTTATACAATTTGTAATTTTACCAGAAATCATGATACATTAGGCTATAGAGCTAGAAAATCATTAGTTTTTGTTTAAAATTCACAGAAAGTATGTGTTAGAAAGTTTTAGACATAACCAATTTGCGATTCTTAGAGTCAAAACATTGAGATTGCCTTTGGAAATAAGAACACGACTTTCGTCCAACTGATTTTCAAAAAATTTTATTACTAAAATCTGATTGAAGAATATTATGAGTTCTAATTCAATATAATTAATTTTTTTTTAATACACATTAAAAATAATTCTTAATTATAAAGAAGCTTTCTATTTAGAATTTCATTTCGAGCCCACATAAAGCCATTTCGATTTAGTCCGTTACAAAAAAACAGCCGAATTTAGTTTGAATTTTGAAATCTGAAAAGATAGAGAAATTATATATTATTAATTTATGTACTAACTTGCATGTTTTATATTTAACCCCCATACATTTGAATTACAATACTTAAAAGAAAAGGAAAGACAATAGTTAATAGACAAAAAAATTAATTAAAATACGAAATTAATACATTTTGAATCAGGGCATTTACATCTGATTGGAGATTATATTTTTTGTGTTATTTTCTATTGAACCAATTTGTATTTGTTACCTACACATATACATTAAACCATATCGTTTAACCTATATTCTAAAGGGCATTAGGGCGAAATTTTCGTTGGACTTATTTTTGAATTTTTGGAGGGAACGATTTAAGGTTAGGCATCTAGGTAGAATAGGATGAAATAGGAATATTTGGGAAATTTTTCTATTCGAAATGCCTCATAGATCACTTCCAACTAGATCGTCGAAACGAATAGCGGCTAAGAATAGCAATTCTTGTCCACCAACTTTGAACTTTGACACACACACGACCAATACAGGTAGAAACGAAAGTGAGGTACATAACGCCACAACAGCATCGAATACTTCTGCCACGTCCACTGCAAATCAAACTGTGATTTCTAACAGCGGTATAAGGCCGTTAATGTCTTTGAATTTATCTCGAGATTTAGGGCCACAGACAACTTCGTCACCCGAAACAAACAATTCAATAACTACTCCTGAGTATAGTAGTTTGACAGCACGTGAGATTCACAGAGAATTTTCTAGAATGTCAAGACAGAATCCAAGATTGCCTACTTTGCCTGAAAACTACGACACAATGAATCAATTCAATCCGAATGAAGAAAGAGAGCATATACGTAATTATATTGATGCTTCTGTAGGTGCTGTACAGGTAAGCATCATGCGAAGCCTACAAGAAGACTTGGCTGTCATGATTCCAGAAGCAATAAGAAATTCGATTGACTCCCAAAGACAAAGCTCGTTTGAACATAGTCATCAAAGTGGTCATATGAGAACAGGCCAAAATGACACAAATCCACAAGTCCATACGAACCATACACAACAACAAGGACAACAAGCCCACACAAACCAACAATCGTCTCGAAATAGACGATTTGAGCCTCATTACCAGCAACCACCGCAACAATACCACTCTGATTTTTATCATGGTCCACAGACACAGTATGTAAACCAGAATCTGGCATTGGGATATAAACCCATCACACCACTTCAACTACAAAAATGGGGTTTGAAATATGATGGGTCATCTAAGTCAGTAAGTGTAGAAGAATTTGTATTTCGAGCGGAATCCCTAAGACTTGACTACAACTGCCCTTGGGATGTGTTTGTGAAAGGATTTCACCACCTTCTCACAGGTAGAGCCTACGATTGGATTTGGGAATTTCGTCAGCAAAATCCCTACTGCCAGTGGGATCATTTAAAATATCATTTTAAAAAGAAATTCCGCAGCTTCGAAAGCGATTTCGAGATACAAAGACGAATTATGGAAAGACGTCAATTGCAATCGGAATCGGCTGACTCGTATATTTCAGATATTGTAAAGCTAAAGAATCAAATGCGCATTCAAATCCCTGAACATGAGATAGTAAGAATGATCAAAGATAATTTAAAAGATGGTTTAGTTCAGCTAGTCTACCCAAAAGAGATTGAGACTATAGACGTCTTATTGGAAGAGTGTAGAAGAGCTGAACGAAATATTGCCAAAAGAAGTTCACATCGCCAGCAACAACAACTTCAGAACTATAGAAGGGTAAATGAATTGGAATACAATGACCCAGAGGTCAATGAAGGCAACATTGAGGTCGAGGAGCTAAAATATAATCAGTTTCCAAACAGACCAGTTGTCTGTTGGAACTGTAAGAAGACAGGACATACTTTCATGGACTGCCCACTTGAGCAAAGGAACATTTTTTGCTTTAGGTGTGGGTTCGATGGAGTTACGTCTCCGCAATGTCCGAAATGTTTGGGAAACCCTACAAGGAACATGGTGAAACCTGGGCCAACATGTTCACAAATAGAGACAGCCCAGTAGAAACGCCAAATTCAAACCTAAAAGACAAGACCGATAATTTTCCTAGCCACAACAATGAAAAAAACGGATACGGCAAGAATGAATTGAACCAGAATAATTCTGACACCAAAAACGAGCAGACTACTATTTATTCACAAATACCCAGAAATGACCATATGAAAGAAAAATCCTATCAGATAATGAAAAATGTATACAAAAAGGAAAACCCCACTCAAATTTTTAAGTCTAACTCAAAACCAACCAAGCAAACATTTCTGAAAGAAATAATCCCATATGAGCAAAGACTCAAGGAATATGAGAGAAAAAGGGAGGAAATTTTTAAAGAAATTTTACCTGGCTTTAGCAAGAAAGTCCTGAAGGCTAGAAAGAGTTATATTCGTCGAAAAAACGAACGAAATGAAATCGCTTCAGCATTCCTACAGGCAGACAACGATATGAGACCATACATGAATGTCACCTTGAATGGTATGCAATTTAAAGGTTTGTTGGACAGTGGTGCATCCATAAGTTGCCTGGGAAAAGACTGCCTTGAAAACGTTTCTAAAATGAATGCCCATGTGATGAGTTTTAAATCAGCCATAAATACAGCCGACGGCAAAATGCATTCAATTGTAGGTAAGGTAAAATTAGATGTCAAATGCGGTTCAAATGTAAAAAATGTTACATTTTACCTGGTTCCAAACCTAAAACAGAATCTGATCCTTGGATATGATTGCTGGCCGAAACTAGGTATTCAAATTTGTATGACTAACGGTATAGAAGAGATTGAAACGATAGACCCAAAGCAACATGTTTTATCGCCAAAACAAAGAGACATTTTGGAGCAGGTAAAACAATCCTTCCATTGCTATACAAAATTTGGTTTGGGTAAGACAAATTTGGAAAAACACGTCATTGATGTGGGAAATGCAACACCGAAGAAAATGCGATATTATCCCGTAAGCCCAGCTGTACAAAATCTAATGTACGCAGAACTGGACAGAATGCTCGGACTAGATGTTATAGAGATAGCTTCAAATGCCGAGTGGAATAATCGAGTTACCTTGGTTATAAAGCCCAATAAAAACCGATTATGTTTGGATGCGAGGGAATTAAATAAGGTTACAAGGAAAGACGCCTACCCTCTCCCGAACATCGATGGTTTATTGGCTCGATTAGGCGATACCCACTTTATCTCCGCAATAGATCTGAAAGACGCATTCTGGCAGATTCCTCTGGAGGAGTCAAGCAGGCCATTGACAGCATTCACAGTCCAAGGAAGGCCACATTACCAATTTAAGGTAATGCCCTTTGGACTGTGCAATGCTGCTCAACGTATGTGCCGCTTGATGGACAAAGTGATTCCTCCAGAGTTGAAGGAGCGAGTCTTCGTGTATCTGGATGATCTACTTGTGGTGTCATCGACATTCGACGTTCATATGGATCTACTTAAAACCGTTGGACAGAGATTAACTGGTGCAGGATTGACCATCAATATAGAGAAATCAAAATTTTGCTACACCGAACTAAAATACCTTGGTTATATTGTCGGCGGTGGAAAATTAATGCCTGACACGGCTAAGATAGAGGCGATTTTGAATATTAAACCACCCAAATGTGCGAAAGATGTGAGAAAATTCCTAGGTACCGTAGGATGGTACCGACGTTTTATCCATGAATTTTCCACACTAACAGCTCCACTAACTGATACTCTAAAAAAATCTACCAAATTTTTTATGCCCCCAGCAGCAATAGAAGCGTTTGAAACACTGAAACATCGTCTAGTCTCAAGCCCAGTGCTCATTAGCCCGGACTTTTCGAAACCTTTCTTCGTTCAATGCGATGCTTCAAATGTCGGAGTTGGTGCTGTGCTTTTTCAAAAAGATAGTAATGATGAAGAGCACCCCATCGAATATTTTTCTAAAAAACTAAATTCAGCCCAGCGAAATTATTCGACAACAGAAAAAGAGTGCTTAGCTGTAATCCTTGCCATAGAAAGATTTCGACAATACATCGAATTAATGGATTTTACAGTGATAACCGATCACTCTAGCCTTCAATGGTTAATGAGGCAAAACGACCTGAATGGACGTCTCGCAAGATGGAGTTTAAAGTTACAAGGATACACATTCAAAATCGAACATCGAAAAGGGTCTAAAAACGTAGTACCGGACATGTTGTCCAGATTGGACATGGAAGAAATATCTATTGACAACACAGGTATCTTGAATTTTAACTCTGAGGAATTTAAAGCACAAAAGTATATGGATTTAATCGATACCATACAACAAAACAAAAATATACTACCAGATTTGAAAATATGTGACGGCATTGTGTATCGAAGGGTAAAATTCAATCGTGAGGATGTTGATAGTGAAGCAGCTTGTTGGAGAATTTGGCTACCTGATGGTTTGACGAATGAGGTAATAAAAAAATCGCATGAGTGTAACACACTACACGGTGGTGTGGCGAAAACCCTATACAACATTAGAGAATATTTTTATTGGCCATCAATGGCCACACAAATAAAAGATTTTGTTAAAAATTGCACTACCTGCAAAGAAACCAAACACCCAAGACAGACACTTAGGCCACCAATGGGACATGAGGTCATAACGAACAGGCCATTTCAAAAAATTTACGTAGATTTTTTAGGGCCATACCCTCGCACCAAGTCTGGCAAGACATTTGTATTTATTGTACTAGACCATAAGACCAAATTTGTCCTTCTCAAGGCTATGCATAAAGCAACAACAAAACTTGTCAACAAATTCTTGGTAGAAGAAATATTCCATAAATTTGGAGTGCCAGAGGTGTTGCACTCAGACAACGGAAAACAATTTACCTCTGAGGCATTTGAAAACATGCTTAAAATATTTGGGATTCGACACATCAAGACCGCCATTCACTCGCCACAGGCAAATGCAAGCGAACGAGTGAACCAGTCAATTCTTTGTGCCATAAGAAGTTTCATAAAGACAGACCAATCTAGATGGGATGAAAATCTTTCAAAGATCGAATGCTCACTGAGGTCAACAATTCACTCTTCAACTGGAACAACGCCCTATTTTGCTTTAATAGGATACAACATGATAACTCATGCCGATGAATATAAAATTCTTAAAAAGCTTGGAGCGTTGGAAGACGGTGAAACAAATATATTATCTAAAGCACCACAAATGCAATTATTGCACAAACAAATAAGTGACAAAATGCATGAAGCCTATTTAAGAAATGCTAAGTCGTACAATAAGCGAAGCCGAATTGTCTTATTCAAACCCGGACAGGAAGTTTATCGAAAGAATTTTACTCAAAGCAATTTCGCTAAAGGCATAAATGCCAAATTATGCAAACCCTGGTTAAAATGTCGGATAAGAAAAGCAATAGGAAACAGCCAATATGAGGTGGAAAATCTTAAAGGAAATCTAATTGGAGTTATTCACGCACAACACCTAAAACAGTGACACTCTATTGTCATAAAACTAAACTTACATATAAATTCTCACCATAAAACCCTTAAAGCCCACACAATTATTGCTGCAATCGACATCAAATAAAAGGACCTTATAAATTCCAGTAGTACCTGAAAAATAAACAATAAGAACTTTAGAAAAAAGAAAATAAAATACCTATGGGGAGAGAAAAAAATTGTTAGTAGTTTGTTCGAGACTGAAAATTCCAAATGCGAACTTATCTTGTGCGTTGTGCTCTGTTGGCATCATCACGAACAATTATCACAGTCAGCAGGACTACCCAAATGACACACATACGTCCAGCCACACTTTTATGGCACACAAGAACCCACATCACGCATAGGTACATGGCCAGGAATATTTTTTTTTGTGAATGTTGCATGCCACTTCTGTTCGCACACACGCAAGGGATTGGCTCATATCTTGATTTTTATGGAATCTACCGGAGAAACGAATAGAATGCTACTTATTTAAGGAAATAGGATGGTAATTATATTTCACAACCTACCTGTTTTTTTTTTGCAATGTCTGTCCGTTTTCGTTTGAGATATATTCGTATACAAAATATGCTATCCATTTTTTTTGCATTTGGCAGGCAATAAATGGCCAACAGCGGCATCCAATAGGAATTGCAATCAATATACATTGCACACAGCCAGACATATGTGCTGAAACAATGACTATTTTTGTTTGGCCATTGGTGTTATTACCAAGTATTTGTTGTCCACTAAGAGCATTTGTCCCACAACATTTTTTTTATCCAGGACATCAGTGCAGGAAAAGGTGCGGTTTTACACCAAGTCGTTGGCGATTCATTGACATTATTATTTTGGACGTGGACGCAGGATGAACGGTGGAAAAAGAAGACCATTATTGAATGTATTGCCTGAGACATTGTTTTGTTTACTTACGCTTGTGAATGTTTTCTTTTTTTTGCCAATGGCACGGACATAGGTACACACAAGAAATGCAGGCCAGTATATCAGTATATTTTCCTTTGCCCAACAATTTTGTACTCCACAGGCTACGTCAAATTTGCTGGCTTTGTAATGGCAGTTTTTTTTTTGTTTGGCAATTTGATTTGCTTTTATTTTTAATTTTTTTTATCTTGATATTTTCATTTCTATTTATGAAAATACCAGTGCCGCTTCTTGTTTTGTAACAGTTGATGTAGGGATGCCATATCAGAAAGGTAGAACAGGGTTGTTTGTGAACGGCCAGGGTCTGGCAAACTATCACTTTCAAGAGAGGGGTTGCCATGAGAGAGTCAGAATTTGGGATTTTTCGAGAGAGAAATGTTTTCTGCCCTTTTTTTTTACTGATAGGTGACTTCTTTGAGGGAACGTAAGCGTGCCCATTTTCTTTTTCTTTTGGACTCTGACACAACTCACACCATTTAGCTCCACCGACATTGGAGTGTTTAAACAAGAAGTTAGAAGGAAAATATTGAATTAGCTAAGTGTGCTAAAAAAGTTAATAATTTTTTTTATATTAACTAATTTTGGAGATAATTTGTCTTGGTATTTGGAGTTTAGAAAGGGATAACTTAGGTGCGCCCTCTCCATTTTGGCCGACGCACGTGTTTTTCTCTGGTCGGTACAGTACGACCCGGTCAGCCAGTGACACCAAGTTGCTACATAGCTAGTGCGACCAGCTGCTATTGTAGGCCGCATTCATTGAGTCCAGAGCTGGAGGTTGTATTTTGTAAACGAAATCTAGCTGAAACAGTAAGAAAGAAAAGTATACGTATATCTCCTTATATGAATGTGCTAATATCGCTTATCCCTGTGTGTTGTCCTAAATAACTTAACTAACTATGTGAAGAAAATTCGTACAAGACATTGATTGTAGTTAAATAGACTAAGTTTAAAAAGTTGAAGGAATAAAGTCCAAGAAAGGAAAAGAGAAAACATAAGTAAAGTAAATAGAACTCAAACCAAGTTTGCTTCAGGAGTGGTATTCAACACTAATACCATTTCTTTACCAAATTTGGCTCCGGAATTAATTTACAAATATAAAAATATATATATATATATACAAAAAAACTGAACTTGTAGTATTTAAAAAAAAAGAGTAATTAGAAGAAGACTAAATATATTAATTAACGCACAGAAAAATAAATAAAAAAACATAATTTATTATATATTTGTATGTGTGTATGTATGTTTGTGTGTGCACTATATATATGTACATTATACATATATATATTCATAAATATATGCGCATGTTAATATATATAAATAAAAAAAAAAATAGAAATATAGAATAGTAGAAAAGGAAAGAAATGTAATTAAATTTGATTTAATATTTAAATTTGAAAATTCGTTGCAAGTTGGAGAGAAAGAAAAAGAAAAAAAAATTAAAAAGATCATAATTACTATTTTTTTTTTTGGTTATAATTAATTAATTAAATATGCTATTATAACTATGTAAATATACACATAAAAAATATAAATAGAAACAACAATCAATATATGCATATATTAAAAAAAAAGAAAGAAAAACCTATTTATAAACATACTGCTAGATCTACCAGAGCCAAAATTATATAAATTTATATATATTATAATGAACATAACTTGTAAACTATTTCCTTAAGCCTAATTAAAATATTTAATTAATTAAAACAAATGTAAATTTATAACTAATTACCTTTTGTTTATAATAAATCTATTGCCTATTATGTAGCTAAATAAGAAAAACAAAATGTGTTAGTTATTGATATCAGGCTGGAAATGTAACGGTCGTAAAATTTGAAATGGCGGTTTAAACAATTCAGGGGTATTTTCGTGAAGTAACCGGCTAAGAAAATACCATGGATGACTAAGAAGTCATACGGGGTGGGTAGCCGTGAGGAACAACAACACCATGTTCCTTAGGATTCGAACCTATTTGGACCAAGATCAAAGGCAATGTCGTTGTATATCCGTTTCCGTTTTGTTTTGATTTCAGTCTTATTTTTGGCCGTTGTAATCATATGGCACATCATATAAATTTAAAGTGTCAACCCACAGAGGACAAAGAATTCCCCCATCCGGCGAGCTAAGCCGCAGCAGAGAACACCGTGCCATTCCGTCCTAGATTAAAAAAAGGGTTCGTGACACTTTGGCTTGGATATGCACAAACTTGGCACGAGTTGTTTATGGCAACAAGAGTAAACTAAAATTGGAAACAGTTCTAACCTAGCAGCAACACTAGCAAAGCCAAACATGTGTCTCTGTGTAGCTTTCTTCTCGACTATTCGATTTTAAAATCGATTATTCAACATTGTAATTATTAAAAGTCGACTTCGACTTTTGGAGTATTTGGAGTTTTGGAGTATATGCAATCAATAATTGGGCAACTGCCACTAACTGTAAAGCAATATATCTTGGATATGTCAATCCATTTCCTTTGGTAACGAAAAATTCGCCATAGGTGCATACTGCCCTGAAAATGGGAATGTATGCGAACACACTTAATATTGTGCAGGCATGTGGGCAACTTTTAACTATGGCAGCCCTCGCTTACACAGCTGATTGTCATTTGTCTTCATATTTGCGAAAGTATAAAAATTTGGTCGCACATTCGGTTGAGAGCGCTTGTGTGAACAACTTGTTTTTCGACTGGTTTTTTCTTTGCGGATAGACACCTTTTATTGGAAGAGACTGTACCTGAAATCAAGTCTTTCCTTTCGTTGTATTTGTGTTTCCCTTACTCTGAGTGTTTTGGTGGATTTGCAGAAATAGGGAATAATTGGTTTTTCGCTAGTGACGCGCGAAACATAACCTCACTTTTTGATTTTTCTTCCCGCATTTACACGGGATTTAAGGTCTATTTTACATTCTTCTGGTTGGAATATACGCCTATTTCTGGACTTGCTGTACTAATACCTAGTGATGGATAATTTGGAGGATTGGGGGCAGCCTCCTCATCCCCTCGTTGAGCCGCAACCACTCTTGGACGATCATCATCCCCTGAGTAAGAACAAGAGGAAAGCCAGGATGGATCAAGGTAAGCCCTACTCCTCCACTAGAACCCGGTCTAAGGAGCGCAGAGTTTCTTCGCCTTCTTGTGTGGACTCCCTCCCAACCTTGCCTGGGATGTTAATACTCTCAGCCAAGCCTGGCACTACACCCTCGTCCACCAAGTGCAGTTCAACAGACTCTTTGGGGGCACGGGAGAAAGATGAGAATGCCCTTACCATTGGCCAAGCCATACAACAACAGCATGACCAAATTAGACAAATGTCTAGTTCCTCCACCTTTACTGACTCCCTAACTTCTTTACGACTACCTGATCAACCATTGATGGATTCTACTCAGGCCCCATGTCAGGATGCCCAGCCCCGCTCTCAGCAGTTTCCTTCCCAGCAATCACCACCACGTGATGAAGCTGCTGCCGTGCCTCTATCCGATGTACCAGATGTTCGCCCTCAGCCCAGGGAATATTTTTATGACGGCCAACAGACTGGTCCCTATATGGTCTATGTTGACTCCTTTTTAAGAGGTGAGACTCGGAAATCTATGAATGTCCTAGATCTCGCAAGAGAGATCAAGCTCTTAGAGACACCTAATATTTTGGAGGTAAGCAAGATTGGTTACGGAAGAATTAAGGTGCTCTTTAAGGATGCTTATTCGGCTAATGCTTTTGTCAATGATGGTAGATACCGGAAACGAGGTTTTTCCCCAGAATATTGGCTCACTTTGTGTCCTCGATGGGCATTATGTTTCCCGTGAATCCCAAATATACAATTGAGGAGCTAAAGCTGAACGCTACACCGGACATTCCGATTCTGGACATGTTTCGGATCACCTGCAAGGACAGGAATACTGGTGAGAGGGTACCTACCCATACAGTTAAGGTGCTGTTCAAGAGGCCTGTTGTCGGTAAACAGATAGCCTTTTGGACCTGATGGATTGATGAAAGTTGTACCATATGTGCCGTTTGCCCAGTGCTACAGATGCTTCCGTTTTAACCACTTCCAGCAACATTGCACACAATCACAGGGCAATTGCCGGGACTGCTACCTGAGACATCAGGAGGGCGGTTGTTTGGGTAAGATTACGTGCTGGAATTGTGGCGGGGACCACCCTCCCACTGATAAATCTTGTCCGGCGAGGACCAGGGCTTATAAGATTAAGGAGACGATGACAGTCGAGAATTTGTCACTTCTGGAGACGAAGTCCAAATACGCGATTCTCTTTGAGAACCGTTTAAATATTTTGGATCGAGATGTAGATGCCTCATTTCCCCCCTTACCTGTCCCCAGGGGGCCGCGGCGATGACAAAGTTCGAAGAAGTGCGGAAACCCCTCAGCGGCCAAGAGCCTTCATGACTACATTCCCTTCTCTAAGGCGGTCAAGTACAACCCCAATAGGGGAGAATGCCAGACGCACCATTGCTGAGCAGGGTAAGGTTCTTAAGGAGCCTGTGTACGTTGCCCCCAATGGCTCTGCCCTCTCTATCCTCGTGGATAGAAGGGTACCGGATGCAGAGCGGGTGCTCACAGAATTGGCGAGGAAGCTTTCGAATTCTCTCCTTTCCCGTTCATTGGACGCTGAAAGCCGAGAATTTTTTATTGGTATGCGAGATGATATAAATAGTGAATTAGTCAAGATGGACCTCAATCGGATCAGGGTTGGTAATGACCCGATGGCGATTTCTACCACGCAGCATCTGTAATTTTATCGTACCACTCTTCAAGTAGTTTTCCGTTTCATTTATTCTATCTTCGTTTATCTTTCTATGATTCCTTTTCCTCTTGCGGATTATGAGGATTTTACAATTTAATATTCAAAGTGTAAACAACGCAAATAATAAAGATCTCTTGGAACTATTTATGAATCGCAATGACATCGATTTGGCGCTTATTTCTGAAACGTGGATTTGAGACAGTTCTAGCACTAGCATGCGTGATTACAACTTCGTCGGGAAGGACGAGGCGATGGTTATGGAGGAGCCAGGATTTTTATTATCAGCGTGCATTGCGTGGGTGATGCGGTTGGGATTACAACCCTGAATCTACGTCAAAACTTAAGTGCTATTGCAGTTTATGTACCCCCTGGTTTATCATTTGCTGACTTTCGTTCATCAGTTGATACGATTTTTGATCGAGTGAATGGCTCTAATCTGCCGACGATAATAGCAGGCGATTTTAATGCAAAGGCGGCTACATGGGGTGATTTTCATGTGGACAGGAGAGATGATTTCCTTTCTAAGGCCATGGATAGGAATGAATTTTACTGTTTGAATAATGGAGACCCGACCTTCACAATTGATGACCGATATTCTTCCGGGCTTGACGTCACCCTCTTCAGGAGATCCGGTAGGGCCCCCTCTGGAAAACCAGCCCCGTTAAGCTGACAAACAGTAATCACCATCCGATCGTTATGGAAGTTTTTGGGCTGGCCGTGGCTCCCACTCGTTCTCATCATTGAACAGGAGAGGGGTGCTAAAGGATATTGCCTCGATCGATGTTGGAGTTGACATTGTCGCTTTTTCGGAGCGAATTTCTAAGATAGTCAAGGAACACAATAGCGATTGGGCATGGGAACCGTTACGTACCCAAGCATTGGTGGGATGATGGTGCTTCTAAACTTTTTAGACTCAGGACTGCGTCGAGACGCAAATACTATAAAAGCAGGACTTTGGCCAACTGTATCGCGCTGGAGGAGGCGGACAGAAATTTAAGCGTCCATCAGGCCATTTAAGAGGCGTAACTTCCAGATTCTTTTGGATGAGATCTCAGTGGTAGGCCCCAGTCGCATGTGGAACACTATGCGCAATGTCCGCAAATACAAAATGCCCAAAGACCCTCACAACACTTGGGATGAGTCCCAGAATCTGCAGTTTCTCCAGCGCATGATTGACATTACTGGAGGGTCTGTTCAAGCTATTTCCAACGAACCATTGCTGTCTGTATCACAAAATGAAGGTGACCGCCAAATGGATGTCGCGGCTGCGGCTCTTTCTGCGTCTGTGCCCTTGACATCGCTATCGTCACCTCAGCCCCCGCTCTCGTTAGTCGGGCGGCCTACAGAAATGTCGAGCTTCATGCGACCTGGATCTTCAAATACTTCGGACACTGGACAGCCTGTGAATCCTCTCAACTCTTTTTCTCCGAACGATGGTACACTGTTCCGATTTGAGGACTTTTTGAGATTTCTAGAGACGAGAGACGTTAAATCGGCGGCGAGCTCTGATGGTATCTCCTGAGGGCCCTTCCATCTGAGGCCCTCTTCTCCCTATTTTTCATGCTCAAAAATATTTGGCGTCGCGGTGTTATTCTTGAAATTTGGAGTCAAACCGATTCCCAAGAGGGGGAAGGATCCAGCGGATTTGCGGAATAGGCCGATTTCTTTGTTATGTGTCCCATTGAAGATAGTGGAGGGCGTTCTTAAGATGGCGATTCAAGAGATTGCTGAAGCTCCTGGGGCCCTGCCGGAAAGGTCTTATGCTTTCAGGTCTGGTCGGTCAACATCCATGTGTATTAACGATCTTATCAACAACATCTACGCTCTTAAGGCAAGGAGACTTCATGGTCTGGGGTTCTGCGTTGATATCGAAAAAGCGTATGATACAGTCAGAAGGAGTAAGCTGGTTCTGGCATTGGTAGACTTTGGCGTTAGTGAGAGTATCACGCGGTGGATATCTGACTTTGCAGAAGGCTGTATACGGCTCAACTCCACCAATTGCAATCAGATTCATGTTTGGTTTTCCAGTTCGCCGACGACTTCTTCTTGATCGTATCTGATCGGGATTTTGAGACAGCGAGACTTGCTCTTGAGGTGAAGGTCCTGAATTTTAGGGCGAGATGCCGGCAATTAGATTTGCACATCAACATAGAGAAAACCAGCGTAATCCATTTCAATCGCAGACGTCGACCTATTTTATTGAATCTTGCGGGCACGGCCAATGATATCCGGGTTTTGGGCTTCACCATTGCCGCGAATAAGTCTCTGAAGGATCACGTGGATACCACAGTCAAGGACATCGCTTGTAAGGGTAACTTTCTGCGTATTTTGAGTGGCTGTAAATTTGGTATTGATCCCGGCAGGGCCCTGAATTTATACTAGGCAATAGTCAGATCCAGATTAGAGTATGCAGGATCCACCTTCGCGGACATTGGAGTGACACACCTCAGGAAGCTAAGAACGAGCATTAATGAACCCCTCAGAAAAGCCCTAGGTTTGATGAGATCGACACCATTGCCTATTATTTATCATATGGCGGCTGAATTGCGTCTGCAATACAGATTGAAACTCATTGCAGCTAAAGAAGTGGCTAAGTGCGTCGCTTTTGGGCACCCTGTTATCTCTTTGCTTCAAGTGGATGATATTGTTCTTTGGACGAGCTACGCGAAGATTTATAAGGACTATGAAGATGTCTTCGGGGATATGGGGCCCACGGTCGGCCCCGTGCGCCCCGCTGCTAATATTTGTTCCTTCAAGGATATCTTTCGGGGAACGGTCTCAAGCAAGGGAGAGGCTAACACTGAAAGATTGTTTGCTGAGAAAATGGGCAGGCTCATCGAGGAAAATTTTGAAGCCTTTTTCAGTGACGGCTCAGTTTCTGGTAATCGAACGGGGGCGGCCTTTGTCCACCAGGGTAGTGGCACAGTCTTTTCCTTCTTTGCTAATAAAAGACTTTCATCCACTACGGCTGAGCTTATGGCCATAGTTAAGGCTATTCAACACGCAGCATCTAATGATATGGCGAAGGTTGCCATACTCACTGATAGTCGGAGCGGGATTTGTTCCCTAGAGAAGAGGAGGGCTGATAATTTCCTAGTGGAGGAATTTCATAGAGTGGCAGAGTCCATTCCTTTTGGCATTGAACTACACTACATACCAAGCCATCGAAATATCGGGTTAAATGAGGCCGTCGACCAGGCTGCTAGAATGGCTGCTGTGCATGGAACTGAATGATGCATACCATATCCCCTGGGGGATGCCATTAATTGCATAGCGAAAAGGGTCATCGACAAGTGGAGGGCTGATTACGCAAGTGCGACTAGAGTGGGCAGATCCCATTATTTCGACATATATCCTTGTGGGCCATCGACTGCAAGACTATCAACCGTGTCCTTAGTGGACATTGCTTCTGCAACTCTACACTGTTCAAATTGGGGGTGGTGGCGTCACCCCTATGCGACCCATGCAACGTCGAGGAGACACCGGATGATGTCATCTTTGAATGTAGTGAATATGCTTACCAGGCGTAACTTTTCGAGGATATACAATTGTACAAGCTTGGTACATTTTATCGAGCGACATGACCACTCTAATCTTGTTGATATATCTGATTTTTTGAAATGTGCCGACATCACGTTTTGATTTCTTGACTGGGTATTCCAGTTTAATTAGCGATGGCGCTATACATCTTTCATGGGAGTATAGGGGATATAACTTTAAACGACAAAAAAACAAGTAAAAGCGTGCTAAGTTCGGCCTAGCCGAATCTTATATACCCTCCACCATGGAGCGCATTTGTCAGTTCTTTTCCCGGCATCTCTTCTTAGCCAAAAAATTATATAAGAAAAGAAAGAAAGAAAAATCTGCCATTAGAGCGATATCAAGATATGATCCGGTTTAGACCACAATTAAATTATATGTTGGAGACCTGTGTAAAATGTCAGCCAATTCCAATAAGAATTGCGCCCTTTGGGGGCTCAAAAAGTAAAATAGAGAGATCGATTTATATGGGAGCTGTATCCGGCTATAGACCGATTCAGACCATAATAAACACGTATGTTGATGGTCATGAGAGGATCGTACAAAATTTCGGGCAAATCGGATAAGAATTGCGCTCTCTAGAGGCCTAAGAAGTCAAGACCCAATATCGGTTTATATGGCAGCTATATCAGGTTATATGCCGATTTGAACCACACTTGGCACAGTTATTAGATATCATAACAAAACACGTAGTGCAAAATTTCATTCCAATCGGATAAGAATTGCGCACTCTAGAGGCTCAAGAAGTCAAGACCCAAGACCGGTTTATATTGAAGCTATATCAGGCTATGGACCGATGTGAACCATACTTGGCACAGTTATTGGATATCGTAGCAAAACACGTCGTGCACAATTTCATTCAAATCGGATAAGAATTGCGCACTCTAGACGCTCAAGAAGTCAAGACCCAAGATCGGTTTATATGGCAGGTATATCAGGTTATGGACCGATTTGAACCATACTTGGCACAATTGTTGGATATAATAACGAAACAGGTCGTGCAAGATTTCATTCCAATCGGATAAGAATTGCGCACTCTAGAGGCTCAAGAAATCAAGACCCCAGATCGGTTTATATGGCAGCTATATCAGGTTATGGACCGATTTGTACCATACTTGGCACAGTTGTTGGATATCATAACAAAACACGTCGTGCAAAATTTCATTCCAATCGGATAAGAATTGCGCACTCTAGAGGCTCAAGAAGTCAAGACCCAAGATCGGTTTATATGGCAGCTATATCAAAACATGGACCGATATGGCGCATTTACAATACCAACTGACCTACACTAATAAGAAGTATTTGTGCAAAATTTCAAGCGGCTAGCTTTACTCCTTCGGAAGTTAGCGTGCTTTCGACAGACAGACGGACGGACGGACATGGCTAGATCGACACAAAATTTCACGACGATCAAGAATATATATACTTTATAGGGTCTCAAACGAATATTTCGAGTAGGTACAATCAGAATGACGAAATTAGTATACCCCCATCTTATGGTGGAGGGTATAAAAATGCCCTTGAGGTCATTAATTATTGTAAATCAAAAATACCGATTTTTCCAAACCTACGATACGATATGTCCTTTACGGTGAAAATGGTGTAGGCAAATCATTGACTCTGGCTCATATCATACACTATGGACATCATAATGACTTCCTTCTGGTGCATATTCCATGTTGAGCAAGAGGGTCTTGTCGACTTGCCATTTGATGCTGCCGCTTGGTTGTTGCACTTTAAAAATCAAACTAATGGCCTCCCTTGATTTGAAGACAAGCGAAGAGTATGTTTGGTCTAAACATGAATCGACCACAGCCGGCAGCAGCCTTTCTGAATTGGTAGTACATGGCATACAAAGGATGAAATTTGCATCGAAGACAATAGCCGCTTTGATATCGGAGCTAAAACAACATTCGACGGCAGGGGAAAAAGTTACACCCGATCGTATTACACTGACCAAACCATTCTTGGACATTACCAATTACGATTGGACAAACGGTGTGGTTGTGGTGACGGTAGACAAAATTGCCATGACCGAAGGCTACATGGAATAGTATATGCCCCGTTATTTACTGGGCTCACAAGGTTTCGAGCATTTGGATCCTTTTGTGCCAATGCGTATTGGCAATTATACTGATAAGGAATATCATAGTTGGAGCATTTCACTATCCGCAACCTGTGGACGCGCCCGAATGCTCGCAGCTAAGCTTCTCGTGACAGCAATGAACACCACACAGATCGGACCTCAATGTTCTAGCCTGCATAAAGCTTACAGTTACCCCGTGCCTGGACTTTTACCTTAGATTATGTGCAGTTGGAAATCGTGCAGTTGTTATTATAACAGTATTTTATTTCCATTCAGTCATCGATGTCGGCTGTGCATTCGGTAGGATTCTACCAGATCGTCGGTCCAAGGTGAAGCATTTCGTAGTCGAACGGGTTATCGAGCATGGTTTGAATTCTGAAGAGAGTCCACCCATACGAATTATGAGCTGCAAATATAGAGGGGACATCTTAACGCTGCGCTTTGCGCCATCAGAATGTATTGATACCGTCAAAAGCTCATTGGAAGTGTCCACACTACCTGGGGCGCAAAGCTCTACACCTTGTGAGAAAGATGGACATCCCACAGTTCACAAAGGCGACGGTCTTCATCAAGTATGTGGGCGGCGAAATCGCGACGGAACGCATGATGGAAGTCTTAAACAAGCAAAACCAAAAGATGGCAGTGGAGAAATGGAAGATTTTACACAGGGAGGAGAAGGAGGAAGGAACTCTCTTTGTGGAGGGCAGTGATCAAGTCTCCGTGACAAGTTTGGCTAAGAATAAAGGCATGGGGTATTAAGGGGCCTTCTTTTTCAAGATTGGGAAGACTAGGATGGGCAAATATCCTCATATTGAGCTATCAGGCGGTGCAGTGGCGGGATACTCAATATCGCCTAACTGACAGGGGGCCGATGACGAGATTATCACCGACTCTCTCAATATTGGGAAGACTAGGATAAGTAAAGATCCTAATACTAAAATATCAGCGCAGGGGCGAGAGACCCATCACAGCCTAACGAACAGGGACACGAAGACGGAATCATCAAAGACTTTCTCGAGATTAGGAAGACTAGGATGTATAAAGATCCTTATGCTGAAACATCAGGCAGTGCAGTGACAGAGAACTCAATGCCGCCTAACGCACAGGGAACCGACAATGCAACAAAAATCTACTCCTAAGAAGCCCATTTACTCAAGATTTGGAAGACTAGTATAGTCAAAGATCCTAATATTAGAATATCAGGCAGTGTAGGGACGGTAGATGATGGAACCATTACCGACTTTCTCAAGATTCTGAAGACTAGGATAGGCAAAGACCCTAATATTAAAACATCAGGTAGTGCAGTGACGGGAAACTCAATGCAGCCTAAAGAACAGGGAGCAGACGATGAGACCATCACCCACTCTCAAGAAGCCTATTTAATGGAGCACCAATGATTGAGGTCATCTAGACAAACCTCCGCCGGAGCAAGACAGCTACCCGCGCTCTGACAGAGAAAATTAACAACGGCAAGATTCATATTGCCTTAATTCAGGAGCCATGGACGACCCGGAACAAAGTTTCTGGACTGAACCATATCAACTACCAATTATTCTATGCTAACACTGGTACTCGGCCGAGGACCTGAGTTATTTATCATAAATATTTGAATAATGTATTTTTCCCAGAGGTTTTAAAGTCGGATGCAACAGTGATGTGACAAGGAGACGATGGATCATAGATGGCATCACTTTATATGCCGGTTGGTGAGGGAAGCAAAACAGATAGGAAATGAGATACTAATAGGGTCCAATGCGACTTTTCACCACATTTCGTGGGGTAGTACCCACATTAATAATGGCTGGAGAGGAAAGCAAAACAGACAGGAAATGAGGTACTAATAGGGTGCGATGCAAACTCTCACCACATTTCGAGGAGTAGTACCCACATTAACATTAATAACACTTAATATTAGGGATGAGGTTTTAGATGTGACAATATTTTCGGAAAACGTAACTGATGAAGCTCAGGATTGGAGGGTCTCCATGGAGCATTCCTTCTCAGACCATTGCTACATTAGGTTTAGAAAAGCATGGCCACCATAAGCCTACCTGGTGGACTGGGTCCTTAGAGACTGGATAAACCATATGCTAGGAAACAAGTGGATAAATTGCGGGTTTAATGACATACATATAAGAGAGACCGTGGCACAGGGCAGCTTTTATCGGCCCTCCATTGGGTCACCACCATAAATAACCTATTACGGATGCTGAATGAGGAGGGATTTGAACCCGTCTGCTATGCAGATGATGTTATAATAATTCTTAGGAGTAAGGATCCGAATCAGCTATGCAGAAGGGCCGAAAAAGTCTTGCATATGGTATATACTGGGCTACCCCTAGGGGTCTCAATGTTAGCCCACGTTTCCTCAGTCCACCTTCGTATTCCTCGTAAAGTCCAATTTGACGCACCACGTTTCCTCAACAAAAAGATTTCGATATCTGACATGGTGAAATATTTAGGAGTGATCTTGGACAGCAAACTTAATCGGAAGTGTTACATTCAGGAGCGCACTAAGAAAGGTCACAGATGTTGGGTACTATGTAGAGTGGACGAAGGCTCGAAATGGCGTCTGAATCTAAGGATACTCCACTGGCTCTACAGGAACGTGATTATACCAATACTTACTTACGTCTAAGTAGTTTGGTGGAGCAATGGAGACTATTCTAGATATCCAACCCATTGACATACAGATTTAGTGTGAGGTAGCCAATGCGGCTATAAGACTTAAGGCGTTGGGAGAATGCTCATAACACAGCTGTATAATCGAGGTGACGATAGGAAACCTGATAGGAATGGGGGAGGTTTCTGATAGGATACCTGATACGGCACTTGAGGCACTGCTGCCAGCGGCACAGTCTTGAACTGACGGAACTCTAGTTTTGCCATCTGGAAGATCATGTTACACGGATGGATCTAAGCTAGAGAACAGAGTGGGTCTGAGGCTCTACATTGAGAACTCAGGGACTGAGATGTGTTTTAGATTGCCTGGCCATAATACGGTCATACCGTGCGGTAGACCCCGGCACGAGATAACTGTAAGCACCACTCAGGCTGCAAAATTGAGGTCAATTTGTGTGGTGTTCATTGCTGTCACGAGAAGCTTAGCTGCGAGCTACCGGGCTCGTCCACAGGTTGAGGATAGAGGAATGCTCCACAGGTTGAGGATAGACGAATGCTCCATAGTAGCTGCAACAGCAGTTGCGGACAATCAGTGGTACCTAGCGGAAAGTATCGGTGAGAGGCCGGGCGGCAAGAGCTCCTGCACAAATACTGAGTGTCTATAATGCTCGAATGACACGGCGCCTTTAAGAACGTACTTGCTCATTCAGGAGCTTGACGAGGATCATATGAAGGTGGCGATAGAATCAGGGTACACTATGGCGGCATAAACGACCTAGCCGGGTTGGATGAGGTTTTGGATCAGGTACTCGATACGACATTTGAGGTCGAGACACGCGGTTAAAATCCCCAACTTTTAACAATAGCTCTCTTGCAGGTGTATAGAGCAAGATTTGCCTTTCTTGCCCTATCCAAAATGTTGGATTTGAAGTTAAATTTCCTGTCCAGCAAAACACCCAGATAGTTTGCGCTTTCTGTAAATATTGTAGAACATTCTCTCCTCTCAAGGAAACAGCTGCCACGGTAGGTAACTTGTATCTCCTGCTGAAAAGAACCACTTCTGTCTTGCTTCCTGAAGTATATCTTTTAGTGTGCTGGGAAAGTTTCCCCTAACCGCAATAGCCACGTCATCAGCATACACGATCACTTTAACACCTTTTTCTTCCAGAGACAACAATGCATTGTTAATAGCCATATTTCAAAGTAGAGGAGACAGTACACCTCCTTGAGGAGTTCCACTACTGATCCATCGTTTTAATACCGTAATGCATCTTTTAGTAAGCGGTAGAGTTGATGCCCAGAAACTTCAACTCCTTCATGATTGATGTCGGTTTTACATTATTGAAAGCACCTTCAATGTCAAGAAATGATCCATTGTATATCCTTGACAGCGAGAGAACCCTCTATGTAGGCGACTAGGTCGTGAAAGGCTGTCTCAGTGGACTTGCTCTAAGATATATTTCTATCAACCTCTATACAGTTTTCAGCATAAAGGATGACAGACTAATAGGACGAAAATATTTTGGCTTCTTGGAATGAAAATGACTTTTGTGTTCCTCCATCCCACAGGTATAGTATACGATATGCTGATACTAGCAGAGTATATCTCCTTAAGCCAAGGAGCCAGTCTGTGGGAACAACTTGCAATTCAACCGGTGATACATCATCAGGGGCTGGCGACTTAAAGGAGTCGAAACTTATTATCGCTCAATGGATTTTCGGCTCAGACACAATTTCTCTAATAACCTCCGACGAATGCATACCAGTGACAACCTCTTCTGGGGACACGTTGTCCATTTGAGAATTTCTAGTGTTGTTCTAATGTTTCCTCACTAGATATTGGCCATGCATTCACTGATTTTTGAATATATCCCACCGTAATAGGTCTGGAGGATAGGATCTTCCTTAGCCTAGAGGCTTCAGATGTATCGTCCTCGGAGCTACAGAATTCCATCCAGGATACCAATCGTGTGGTGCCCTTGTGGATTTTGCTCTGCTTAAAAGTTTTCTGCAGTCCTTACTTAAACCGACCAGTTTTGGGCTCCGCCATGGCGGTTGCTGTTTGCCCTTGGTTTAGCACTAGGACATGCTGACACAAGCGAGTCAATCAGGCCTTCGTGATACGCTTGACCATAACGTCTATGTCCTCCGCAGTTTCCACTTCATTTTCTAGTCTGGAATGTTTGCTGAAACTCTTATTATTCCAACCTCTTAAAGAGCGTATTTATTTGCCAGAGAAGGCCGATGGCCTAGACAAATTATGGGCAGGCGAAGATAAATTAGATTCGGCCTTGTCCTCAAGACGCGAACCGGGTGTCTTCGTCAGAAATGCCTGCTAACCAGCCATCTGTCGGCTAGTGGATCCTGCCGCTACCGCTCCACCAGTCGAGGTCTCAGTAGCAGACAACATGCTTCGGCCTGATACCACCACCGCAGCTGTTGGAACTTTGGAGTCCATTCTAAGCCTACTCAGGGGCTCTATATCTGCCGCTCCACTGGAAACAGTCGCAGATCAAGCGTTCCTGGTACAAGCGTTCCGGGCATTTTTCATATATTATTTTATGCCAAAATAGCAGATTCGTTATATCAAAAAAATCAATGAATTTGATATTGCAACAGCTTTCAAATTACCTTAAACCATGAACATATCTTACAATATCATTGTGAACTGTCTCCAGTGGACTAGTGCTCCTAGAGTCACATTCGCTAAACAGTTCACTTTCATAGTAGAGCCAGAGTTAGTTTTAGCGAGAAGTAGGCGTTGCATGATTTTTAGCCTTATCGACAAGCTGTATGGTTTGGGTACCAATTGATACGCGTTCATCAGCATTTATATTCTTTTGTCGATTAGAAATTAAGAGACAAGTTGATTTTTTAGGATTAAAGTTAATGTAATTGGCATGAGCCCAGTTGGAAATAATGTCCAGATCTTCATTGGTTTTGAAAAAACCTTTAATATATTTAGGGATTTAGGGAGACTCGGAAAGAACTGGACATCATCAGTATATATATATATATACTGATGAGCCGAGGTTGGAGGTGACCCGAGGTGGGAGGTCGTTTATGTACAACGAGAAAAGCACTGGTCCCAAAATCGAACCCTGCGGTACACCATTATTCAATTAAAGAGAATTGGACATGAACTGAAACTTTGCACAGATTCTTTTCTTGTCCATAAGCAGATTTAGTTCGAATACGGGCTATATCGGACTATATCTTGATATAGCCCCCATATAGGCCGACCGCCGTTTTAGGGTTTTAGGCCCATAAAAGCCACATTTATTATCCGATTTTGCTGTCATTTGGGACAGTGAGTTATGTTAGACCCTTGACATTTTTCTTCAACTTGGCCCAGATTGGTCCAGATTTGGATATAGATGCCATATAGACCGATCTCTCGATTTAAGGTCTTGCGTCCACAGAAGGCGCATTTATTGTCCAATTTCTCAAAATTTTGGACAGTGAGTTTTGTAGAGCCCTTCAACATCCTTCTTCAATCAAGCCCAGATCGATCCAGATTTGGATATAACTGCCATATAGACCGATCTCTCGATTTAAGGCCTTGGGCCCATAAAAGACGCATTTATTGTCTGAAAATCGGGAGCAGTCCTACCTAACCACTAATTTTAACACAAAAATCCTTTGTCTTAATCGAGGCGGACTTTTAAATACGTACTGAAATATTGAATACGCTGTTTTATGCTAACACCTAAATTGTGGCTACCGCAGACTTAAAAGGGTATATAAGCTAAAATATATCTATGTATATATATATACTAGCTGGACCGGCCCCGCTCCGCTTCGCCTTCTTTTACTTTATATGGAACATAATTTTTCTTGGATTATTTATTTTCGACAATTAAAGAGCTTTTAGTGAAAAACCATGCTACGAAAGTAGTATTTCTCTTGACAAATAGTTTAATAATATAAGTGCCTTTATCTGAATCGCATATGATCTTAATTGGTCTACAAATTTAAGTTTGGATTCAATGTGTACTCCATTCTTAAAATACTTTATATAAGCCCGATATTCTCATGATGTCTGATTTAGGGGTGTTTTCGGGGGTGAGGTGATCCCCCAGATACTTGGCACTGAAAAAATATCAGCATAGTGTTCTTCTCTCAAATACCGTTTTTTTAAACCCCATATTGCATTTGGTTTTGAGGGGAGTTTACAGGATGAGGCGTCCCCCAAGAACATGGCCCAAGATTGGTTATCAAATTCGTTTTTTAATCTCAAATACCTTTCATTTGTGCCACATATTGGCATGGTCGAAAAATTTTAACCCTTTGGGGGGTGTTTTAGGGAAGGGGTGCTGCCCTAAATACATGGTCCTACATTTGGATATCAAATTCGTATTCTACTCCGAAATACCTTTATTTGAGCCCCATATTGCGATGGTCAGTAAAAAATTGCTGTTTGTAGGGTATTTTGGGAAAGGGGTAGACTCCCAGAAAATTGGTCCCGAAAATGGGTATCAATTCTTGTTCTACCCCCAATTCCTTTCATTTAAGCCCTATGGCATTGATATGGTTGGTAAATATGCCCGATTTAGGGGTGTTTTGGGGAGTAGGGTGGTCCCCCAAGCACTAAGCTCTGAAAATATATCAGCAACGTGCTCTATTCTCATATATTTGAACCCCATATTGGCATTGGCCTCAAAATTGGATATCAAACTCGTTTTCTAATTCCAAATACCATTCACTTAAACCCCTTATTGAAAAAGCCAGCAAATATGTCCGGTTTGGGGCATGGGCCCTAAAAATAGCAAATACGTCCTACTTGGGGGTTGTTATAGTGGTGGGACGTCCCTTAGACAGTTGGTCCCGAATGTTGATGTCAGATTCATGGTCTACTCCCAAATACCTTTTATTTGAGCTCAATTTCTCCATAGTCGGCAAACATGACCGGTTTGGGGAGTGTTTTGGGGGATGGGGCGGCCACTCACTGAAAATATTTATCAGATTCGTGTTCTACTATAAAATACCACTTATTTGAGCCTCATATTGCAATGGTCAGCAAATTCTTCCTATTTGGGTGGTGTTATGGCGGTGGGGTGGCCCCATAGACACTTGTCCCGGACATTGATATCAAATTAGTGCTTTACTTCCAAAGACCTTTCATTTGAGTCCCATATTGCAATGTTCATAAATTTGTCTTCTTTGGGGTTTGTTCTCGGGGATGGGAGGACCCCAAACACTTGGCCCCACATCTGGATATCAGATTCGTATTCTACACTCAAATACCTTTTATTTAAGGTATTTAAGGTATATTGCCATGGTCAGTAAATACAATAAGTCCTGTTTGGGGGATGTTTTGGGAAAGGGGTGGACCGCCAGAAACTTTTGGATACCAGATTTTGGATATCATTTGAGTCCCATAAGGCCATGGTCGGTAAATACGTCCGATTTAGGGGTGTTTTGGGGAGTGAGGTGATCCCCCAAACACTAAGCCCTGTAAATATATCAGCAACGTGCTCTATTCTCATATATCTATTTATCATTTATTTGAACCCCATGTTGCCATTGGCCTCAAAATATTTTAAATCCCTTATTGCAAAATTCACCAAATAGGTCCGGTGTGGGGTATGGGCCCTAAAAACTATGAAAATCGAGCTCCACTGTCTTGAAGACCCAAATTGTCTTGGTGAGCAACTACTTCCTATTTGAGGGTTGTTATGGTGGCGGGACGTCCCCTAGAAAGTTGGTCCCGAATATTGATATCATATTCATGGTCTACTCCCAGCTCCATTTTTGCATAGTCGGCAAACATGACTGGTTATGGGGGTGTTTTGGGGGATGGGGCGGCCACTTAGTGACTTGGCTTTGAAAATATATATCAGATTCGTGTTCTACTCTAAAATACTTTTTATTTGAGCCTCATATTGCAGACACGCCAGATCTTGGTGATGGGTGGAGCGATTTAAGCGATATTTTGTGTGCTCTCTTACAGTAACCTAAAAACAAAAATTTGGTATCCAAATTTCGGATGTGGTACCTAGAACGATCGCCTCCCATTGCACCTGAAGAAATTAACTTCCCCCAGCAAACCAGAGTAGTTCTGGCTCAATTACCTTCCGGCAGATGCATCCGCCTCAACTCCTACAGAGTAAGGATTGATGCCGACGTGCAGGATGTATGTCCCGATTGTAACCAGGGACCACTACACGTCACCTGTTTAACTGATCAGCCAGACCCACTCGACTCAGACCCAGATACCTGTGGACGCACTCATCTTAGTCGCAGAGTTCCTGGGTCTTGACACTCAACAGAATCAAGCAGACGAAAGATAGAATACAACAAACTGTCATGTAGGACGACCTAGAATAGATTGTACTCAAATGAAAGGATGTGTAAGAGGGCGATCCCCCTCCCCCTATCCTACGCAAAAAAGGAATTAACAAGTAAAAGCGTGCTAAGTTCGGTCGGACCGAATCTTATATACCCACCACCATGGATCGCATTTGTCGAGTTCTTTTCCCGGCATCTCTTCTAAGGCAAAAAAAAAGGATATAAGAAAAGATTTGCTCTGCTATTAGAGCGATATTAAGATATGGTCCGGTTTGGACCACAATAAAATTATATATTGGAGACCTGTGTAAAATGTCAGCCAATTCGAATAAGAATTGCTCCCTTTGGGGGCTCAAGAAGTAAAATAGAGAGATCGATTTATATGGGAGCTGTATCGGGCTATGGACCGATTCAGACCATATTAAAAACACGTATGTTGATGGTCATGAGAGAATCCGTCGAACAAAATTTCAGGCAAATGGGATAATAATTGCGACCTCTAGGGGCTCAAGAAGTCAAGATCCCAGATCGGTTTATATGGCAGCTATTTCAGGTTATGAACGGATTTGAACCTTATTTGACATAGTTGTTGAAATTAAGAATAAAATACATCTTGCAAATTTCAGCCAAATCGGATAGGAATTGCGCCCGCTAGAAGCTCAAGAAGTCAAGTCCCCAGATCTGTTTATATGACAGCTATATCAGGTTATGAACCGATTTCAACCAAACTGGGCACAGTTGTTGGATATCATAAGAAAATACTACGTGCAAAATTTCATACCAATCGGATAAGAATTGCGCACTCTAGAGGCTCAAGTAGTCAAGACCCCAGATCGGTTTATATGGCAGCTACAATATATCAAAACATTGACTGATATGGCCCATTTACAATACCAACCGACCTACACCAATAAGAAGAATTTGTGCAAAATTTCAAGCGGCTAGCTTTATTCCTTCGGAAGTTAGCGTGCTTTCGACAGGCAGACGGAAGGACGGACGGACATGGCTAGATCGACTTTAAATTTCGCGAAGATCAAGAATATATATACTTTATGGGATCTCAGACGAATATTTCGAGTAGTTACATACAGAATGACGAAATAAGTATATATATATCCTATGGTGGAGGGTATAAAAATAATATATGGCAAAAGGAATTAAAAATAATCATGATAGAATAGGACAGCAATAAAAGGTCTTTGGTTGTAGAGTACACTTTTTAACCTCTAATCTAATAGACACAGGAGGACCTGCGGATCTTAAAAAATGTGGTATCCCAAGTGGTATTTTTGAAATATGATTTTGAATATAGATAACCAATACAAAAAAATTAATTAGTGTGGACGGTGATATCTAATTTTGAGGACAAGTGTTTGGGGGTCGTCTCACCCCCTAAACCAATATCAATTTGAGCTCAAATAAAATAAATTTGAAAGTAGCGCACGAAGCTGATATTTTATCAGGGCTAAGTGCGTGGGTGTCCGACCCACCCTACATAACCCTCAAACTGGACATATTTGTGGATTATGGAAAAAGGGGCTCAAATCTGATATCTGTTTTATGGTCAAGTGTTTCAGCAACTCCTCACCTCTTAAACTCCCCCAAACCACACATATATTTCGACTATGGTAATATGTAGCTCAAATGTGGGAGTTTTTGGGAGTAGAGTATGACTCTGATATCCACTTTCGGGGCAAACGGTTTGACTACTCTAATCCACCACCAAGAGAATGAAGTAGATATAACATACAAACTTTAATGGGCTAACCTCCCCTTACCCTATTTTCAAAAAGCTAGATCTCGGAGATGGGTGGTGAGATTTAAGCGAAATTTTGTTTTCTTATAATAACTCATAAACAGAATTTTTGGTATTCTTATTTAGGGTGGGATATCTAAGCGGCCGCTCCACCAGTAATGACAATATGGGGCTCAAATGAAAGGTATTTGAGACTAGAGCACGAATCTGATATATGGGACTGCACCTCACCCCCAAAAATACCCCCTAATGGGACATATTTACCGACCATAGCAATATGAGGCTCAAGTGAAAGGTATTTGGGAGTAGAGCACCAATATCTACATTCGGGCGAAATATCTGAAAAGCCGTATCAGTACCCCAAACAGGATTTATTTCCTGATCGTGCCACTACAGGGCTCGGATAAAATAAGAGAGGGAACGAAGGCACAGCGGAGCGGCCCCTGTCCAGTAAACATATAAATGTATATACATACATTTTCAAAATGAATGGTAATAAATACTAATCTTAGCATTTGGCGTGCAGTAGCACGAAATCTAGATTCACATATTTTATATTTCGTCCTCATATTTATCTATATATAAAAATTAATTTGTGTTTGTATGTTGAATGTTTGTTTGTGGGTTTGTAAATTTGTTTGTTCCGTTTAGACTCAAACACGGCTGAACCGATTTCTTTCAAATTTTCGCAGAATGTGGGGAGTGGTCCGGAAGAAGGAATAGGCTATATATTGGATTGCCCAAAAAGTAATTGCGGATTTTTCATATAGTCGGCGTTGACAAATTTTTTCACAGCTTGTGACTCTGTAATTGCTTTCTTTCTTCTGTCAGTTATCAGCTGTTACTTTTAGCTTGCTTTATAAAAAATGGTAAAAAAAAGTATATTTGATTAAAGTTCATTCTTAGTTTTATTAAAAATAAATTTACTTTCTTTTAAAAAATCCGTAATTACTTTTTCGGCAACCCTAATTTATTGATATCGGTAGGGGACGGGCGAATCCCAGAGCCCAATTTAGGGAGTCTCTCTCCCTGTTAATGAGAGATCATTTGCACCAAACCTGAGAACTATGCGTCTTCTATTATTTCAATCTCTTAAAGAGCGAGTTGGTTTGCCGGGGAAGGCCGATGGCCTAGGCAAATTATGGGCATGCGAAGAAAGAATAGGCTCGGCCTTGTCCTTAGGACTCGAAACAAGTGTCTTCGTCAAAAGCGCCTGCTGACCAATCGTATGTCGGCTACTGGAGTCTGGAGCAGCCGCACCACCAGTCGAGGTTTCAGTAGCAGACAACATGATACGGCCTGACACCACCACCGCATCTATTTGGTCTTTAGAGTCCATTCTAATCCTACTCCCAGGCTCTAGATATGCCACTCCACTGGAAACAGATACAGATCAACAACCGCCTAATGGATAACACAACCGTAAATATCCTTGATGACCTATTACGAGTTACAGAAAAATACTTGCGGAGCTAAATATTTTAGCCTTATTTACTTTTTACACTTTGTATATAATTTTTTTTTATTTAGCATACTTCGATTCTGTATGTATAATTTCATAATAGCATAGAAATATTTTTTTTATTTCTCAATAAATTTTGTGAAGTGAAGACGACTGTTTTTGCTGTAACAGTTTTTTGGATACAAAAGAATATCCATCAACACATCGATTTCTGCGACACTATGTAGGCGATTAAATCGTGAAGGGCTGTTTCAATGGACATGCCCTTACTACATGCATGTTATTACCGAGACAGACGATCTTCAGGGATCTTTGCACTAAGATATATTTCTATCAACGTCCAAAGACTCCAAAATCAACAAAGTCGCGTATGAAACAAGATGGCATTACGCCGACGACATGTACATATATATATTTTGGAACTAATTCGAAATTTTAATTGATTTTGAAGAAAAGCTGCAGAAATTTACAAATAAGAAAAAATTTATTCCTGCTGGACTTCGTAAAGATTGGGGCTACTATAATAATGTAAAAAGGGCGATACATATGAGTCGATGTCTGTGAAGTTCGCCAGTGATGTCAATAGGGAATTCTTCATCCCAAATTCCATGGGCATCTGTTAAAAAATTACCACTTTTATTCCAAATCGGGCGAAAACATTTATGGAAGCTACAATATATCTAGTATGTATCGATATCTTCTAATTTCAATAGGAATACAATTTCTGTATGAAATTTGAAGATCGGACCAAAATTGGGATATGTACTTTGTACAAAAAATAACAGACAGACAGAGAATTGGTGAGAGATTCTTAGTCGATCAGCTCTGTCTTTAATTCTTTTGGGTGTTGCAAAAAAAATTCACCAAGTTGTAATTGTAGGGCATAATAATTCCTGCCTTTTCTTTGGAAATCGTTCCATATGAAATTATTCCACTTTACCACAGTCAATAATACCGGCCTTGTACTTCTCAAGCAGATCTGCTGTTGCGTGAAGTTCACCTTTTTTTATATGGAACGAGAGCGTTTTATGTGATGATCGTTATAACTTTTCAGGATTTATTTCGAATTTTATACGTTTTCACAGGATTTTTCTTTTTCTTTTACTCCCAACAAAAAGTTGCCACTATAAGACCAAAAAATGCTACTTGAAATTTCGCTTCTGGTAATAAGAATAAATCACGAAAATCTGCGAAATACCCCACCTTCTCAGCGTAAGTGTCGAACCAAAATAAATTGAAAAATATTAAACGGCATATCGATCATTTGCAGACTAAGCAAAATGTGTGCATAAAATTATAACTTTAATGTACACAATGTGTACTACACATCCTACATTTCCCACATTCGATGCTAATTAATAAGCCCTGCAATTTATATGCTTATACGGAAATTGGCCTCTCAATGGCTACAAATGACAAAAGTGAGAAATTTGATTCGCAACGTGAATATAAGTGCCAAACTGGGATGAGTGGGGTGGGGTAATACCCACTCAAAACAAAAATAAAAGTAAAATAAAAATATAGAAAAAATACTTATTGACATTGTTGGCTAATAATTAAATCATAGTATTTACTTAGTACGACTATAAATGCGTTGTGAGCTGAGAAATAAGTCAGTTAGTTGTCTACGAACATCAATTCGGTTGTATCTATTTCGGGAATACAAAAAAATTTTACCATGAAAACATACGCTTGTGTTTTGGCTGCCATGCTAGCGGTGGTAGCAGTGCCCACAGAAGCATTCTTTTTGAAGACAGGATTAGGAGGAGGCACTGGCGGCGGAAGTGATGCCTCAGCTTCGACATCATCTTCTTCAGGAGGTTGGCTACCCATTGGTGTTCCAGAGCCAGCACCAGCTCCTGCTCCTGTTGCGTCTTCACAATCGAAACAAATTTTCCTAACTGTTACCCATTCTCAGCCCCAGACATTTGTTCAACCTACATACGTGCCTCAACCTACATACGTGCCACAGCCTAAGCCTGTCTACGTTTCAGTCCCTCAACCCCAGCCTGTGTACGTATCGGAGCCACAACCTCAACCCCAGGTCATTGCTCCTCCCAGGCCAGTCTATGTTTCGAGACCCCAGACAGTACGATACGTACAACCTGCTCCTCAACCAAGACCTCAGCCCATACAAGTGACTATACAAAAGCAAGTCTCTTATGAACCAGCTCCAGTACCTGTTGCACAACCTCAAGTCCAGCCCCAGCAACCTCAAGTAGTTTCCATTGATCCTCCCAGTCCAGTCTATGTTTCGAGACCCCAGACAGTACAATACGTACAACCTGCTCCTCAACCAAGACCTCAGCCTATACAAGTGACTATACAAAATCAAGCCCCTTATGCACCAGCTCCAGCTCCAATACCCGTTCCACAACCTCAAGTCCAGCCCCAGCAACCTCAAGTCGTTCCCATTCAGCTCACCATACAAAAGTCTGAAGAGTCCCAATATGTCCCTACTATCGCCTATGAACCATCGCCGGTTACATCTGGTACTGCCTCCTGGAATACCGACTCCTGGACCACAGGAACCTACGGGAAAGGAGAAAACAATGGCATTGGATGTTAAGCATTGTTTTTACTTGACGATAATAAAAAAAGTCTATTCCTTCCATAATTTTAAAAGTATCTAATTTTATCCAAACGAAAAATATTAAAATTTTAATAACTAGCAAACGAACCGAAATACTAAATAATAAACTATCTTATATATAAAAATCAATTTGTGTTTGTTTGTTTGTGTGTTCCTTATAGACTCAGAAACGGCTGAACCGATTTTCACTGATGGTGTATAATGATCCCGTGATGAAAATATGGTACTATTGTACATTTTTTGATATCTGAACGGTGAGAGGACCCTCCCCCTTACCCTAATTTTCAGAAACGCCAGATCTCGGAGATGGGTTTTGCCATTTAAGCGAAATTTTGTGTGCTCTCTTACAGTAACCTACAAACAAAAATTTGGTATCAAAATTTCGGATGGTGTATCTAGGGGGCGCCCCGCCCCAAAATCAACCAAATATATATATACACCAATCACGGCAATATGGGGCTTAAATGAAAGGAATTTAAGATTAGAAAACGTATCTGATATCCAATTTTTGGACCGAGTTTTTGGGGGACCACACAGACTCCCAAAACACTCCTAAATCGGACATATTTACCGACCATGGCAATATGGGACTCAAATGAAAGGTATTTGCGAGTAAAATACGAACCCGATATCCAAATTTGGAACAATGTTTCTGGGGTCCTCCCCTTCCCCAAAACACCCCCCAAACAGGACTATGGGGCACTTGAGTGTAGAATACGAATCTGATATCCAGATGCGGGACCAAGTGTTTTACGGGCCGCCCTTCCCCGAGAACATTCCCCAAAGAAGACAAATTTACGACCATAGCAATATGGCGCTCAAATGAAAGGTCTTTGGAAGTAAAGCACGAATCTGATAACAATGTTCGGGAAAAGTGTCTACGGCCCCACCCCCATAACACCACCCGAATAGAAAGTATTTGCTGACCATTTCAATATGCGGTTCAAATAAGAAGTATTTTAGAGTAGAACACGAATCTGATATATATTTTCAAAGCCAAGTCACTGAGTGGTCGCCCCATTCCCCCAAACACCCCCCAAACCGGTCGTGTTGGCCGACTATGAAAAAATGGAGCTCAAATGAAGGGTATTTGGGAGTAGACCATGAATCTGACATCAACATTCGGGACCAACTGTCTAGGGGACGTCCCACCACCATAACAACCCCTCAAGTAGAACGTTCACCAAGACAATTTGTGTCTTCGAGACAGTCTAGCTCGATATTCATAGTTTTTAGGGCCCATACCCCAAACCGGACATAGTTGTTGGCTTTTTCAATAAGGGGTTTAAGTGTACGGTATTTGAGATTAGAAAACGAATTTGATATCCAATTTTGAGACCAATGGCAATATGGGGTTCAAATATATGAGAATAGAGCACGTTGCTGATATATTTTCAGGGCTTAGTGTTTGGGGGACCATCCAACTCCCCAAAATAACCCTAAATCGGGCATATTCACCGATTTGGGGCTTAAATAAAAGGATTTGGGGGTAGAGCAAGAATTGATACCCACTTTCATTAATCGATTCGGTCTTTACTTACCAGCCCTAGTTTGTAAGGGAGATATATCAAGTTGTGGACCGATTCAGACAACACTCAGAATTGCGCCATGAAATGATCAAGAAGTATAATCGGAAACCCGGTTTGTATGTGAGTTTTATCTTAACATATCTATATATATATATAAAAATTATTTTGTGTTTGTTTGTATGTTTGTTTGTGGGTTTGTAAATTTGTTTGTTCCGTATAGACTGAAAAACGGATGAGCCGATTTCTTTCAAATGTTCACAGAATGTGGGTTCGGAAGGAGCAATAAGCTATATAATTTAATGATATCGGTACCCTCCCCTTATCCTAAAAGTACGATACCAAAATAAGAGTGAACCGATCGGGACCATATGGGATTCAAATGAAAGGTATTCAACAGTAGACAACGAATTTCATATTAAAAATTGGAACCAAGTAACTGGGGGCCGCTCCGACCCCAAAACCTCCCAAAGAAAAAGGATTTTTGGGCGATAATGACAATAGGGGACTCGAATGAAAGGTATTCGGGAGTAGATTACGAAATTGGTCAGGAAGGAGGAAAAGGCTTTTTAGTATGTTGGTGTTGGAAGGGGGCGGACCCTCCCCGTTACCCCAAAAACACCACTTAAAATCAAAAGTGGACCGATAGGGACAATATGAATATCAAATGAAAGGTATTGAAGAGTAGAATACGAATATGGTATTTAAAATTGCGATTAAGTATGCGAGCGGTCGTCCAACCCCAAAAACTCCTCCAAACAAGCGTATTGGACGTAAATATCAATATGGGACTCAAATGAAAGGTATTCGGGACAAGACTATGAATGTGATAAAAAAATGAGGTTCAAGTAATTGGGGGTCGCCCAACCCCCAAATGGGGAAAAAATTCGATCATAGTTAGGTGAGCCTCAAATTAAAGGTATTTGGTTATAAGATTACGAATGTGACATTAAACTTTGTGTCCAAGAATCTAGGTGGTCATTTACCTCCTAAAGTCGCCCCCAATCGTTTATTTGACCCATTAAAACAATGGGGGATCAAGTGATAGATATTTTAAAGTGGCAGATGGAGTGAAGCGCACAATCCTCCTATAGCCGCCCCCACCAAATGGCTGTATACACCAATTATGACATTATGGGGTTAAATTAAAATTGTAAGGTTGTGGTCTGCGAATATGATATCTTTATTATGCTCATATATCTAGCGGACCACCCCACTACAAAACTATTGATTAATTGACCTAACAGGACATACCCCAAAGTTAGGACGTTCAGTGTGATAGGAGCAGTTGCAAAGCTAAATGTCATGGTGACCGCCATTTTTAGCTCATCGACAAGGAGCCTTCTATTCCTAGACAAGTCCACACAACACTTTGGACTTTTATGTTCAAAAGTTTTACAAGGTTTAATTACTAAGAACTGTCGCCACCGAACCTAATATAAAGACCGGCAAATTAGTTCTTTACCACTGATAATCGTTTAATATGGCAATTTGATTTGATTAAAAAAGACTCAATTATGACTATTCATCAGGTAGCCATATAGTCAGTTATAGACAACTACCACATGATGATCAATGTTATAGGCGCTAAGCCGCTCAAAGCGAGTAGCAACAAAGACAAAGGAAATCTATAGACCCATAACAAAAAGCTCTAACAGATGGGAGAAATGTCCAATTCTCAGTCGTTTATATGATATGATTGCGCAAGGATCCGGGGCGAAATGGAACGGAAAACTTTTAAGTTATTTTATTACCATTTTGCGTATTAATGTCTAAACTTTTCCCTTATCGATGGCAGCACCAACATTTAAATAAGCGCATCTATTCTGTTTGCAAATGGATCAACTAAATGGAGACGCCACCACAAACAGAAAGAGGGCAGAGTGGTAAAAATTGATCATGCAGCATTTATTTTTGTTATGGCAACCTATCGGTCCGTAAAATAAAGTATAGGAATTGGGTTGCGGTACTTTAACGCATTATTTTTTAAATTTCCCAACCTAAGACGGGCCTTAACAATAGGTGTTTCAGGTAGTTTAAGTGGCTATCTTTGCCATAGACATAAATTTATTTAGAAGAGTGCGAATATCCAAGTTTGTGTTAAACTGTTAGAGGGGAAGGCTCAACGAACGTACACAGAATCAGAGCTTTTGGAGAGTTAGTTAGTTTCGGCCGGGCCGAATCTTACATACCCTCTACCTTAGATCTCATTTGTCATTTTTTTGCCCGATATCTCTTTATAGGCAAATAAAGGGCAATGGATAAAAATTGCAAATCTATTTGAGCTATTTCAGGCTATCAACCAATTCGGACCATGCTTGGCTTGCCTATTAGAGACCATAGTAGATGTCATTGTGCAAAATGTCAGCCAAAATTGGATAAGAATTGAGCCCTATAGTGGCTTAAGAATTAAAATCGGGAGATCGGTTGATATGAGAGCTATATCAAGTTTTAAACCGGTTTGAACCATACTTAGCACAGATGTTGGGATTCATAACAAAATATCTTATACAAAATTTGAGACAAATTGGATAAGAATTGCAACGTTTACAGGCTCAAGAGGTTAAGATCCAAAATCGGTTTATATGGCAGCTATATCAGAACATAGACCAATATGACCCATTTAACATCACAACAGACCTACACTAATAGGAAGTATTTGTGCTAAATTTCTTGCGACTAGCTTTATGTGGAAATTCGATTGAATTTATAAATAGACAAAATGATGACAATGTGATGGGAATCAAAGCGAGCATCACCAACAACAAATTCAGCACCATCTTTTGGGAGATAGAAATTATTTGAATAGCCAAGCAAACCCGAACAAAGAAAAAGAGAGCGAGAGGTACAGGAGAGTGTGTTCAAAGTTGATAATATGCTTTTCACTACTGTTTTGACAAGTTGTCTGTTCTTCGAATAAATAAAATAAAGGAACTAACCTTTGACTGTTTTAGGTATTGTTTTATTAACCCTCCTACCCTGGGACAAGCTTCCACAATAGTCTAAAAGCTCTATAAAAACATGGTCTAAAAATATATATGTAGCTTAGTAAATGCAAAGAAGAGTAATTGAAAAGAAAGTTACAATTCATATGGTGTAAAAGGAAGCGCAGCGAAGCGGGCCGGGTTCAGCTAGTCTTATATATGAAATTCAATTTGTGTTTGTTTATTCCGTATAGCCTCAAAAACGGCTGAAACGATTACCTTGAAATTTTCACAGGTTGTGTAGGTTGGTCAGGAGGGAAATAAATTTTTTGATATCGGTAGGTGGGCGGACCCTCCCCCTTACCCCAAATGTACTACCCAAAAATAAAAGTGGACCGATCGGGACAATATGGGATTCAAATGAAAGGTATTCAAGAGTAGAGTGCGAATTGGGTCCAAGTACCTGGGGGCCGCCCCATTCCCAAAACCCCTTAAAATAGATTAATTTGACGATCATGACAATATGAGACTCAAATGAAAGGTATTCGGGAGTAGATTGCGAATCAGGCATACAAAATCTGATCGAAGTATAGGGGGTCACTCCATCCCTCAAAAATGCCATTAGACCCATTATAACTATATGATACTTGGCTGAACCGATTTTCTTAATATTTTCATAATATATAATTTTTAGACGTTGGGTGGAGGCGGACCTTCCCCCTTTCCCCAAAAACACCACCCGTATCCGAAAGTGGTCCGATTGGCGCAATAAGGGTATCAAATGAAAGGTATTGGTATCAAAATTTGGGACCAAGTACCCAGCAGGCCCCCCTACCCAAAACTCCTCTAAGCAGATGTATTCGAAGTTCATGTCAATATGGGACTCAAATGAAAAGTGTTAGGCAGTAGATTACAAATATGGCAACATAAGGTCCAAGTAAGGAAGAATATTACCACACGTTAATGATCGCTTTCCGGTTAAACTCAATGATAAGGACCTTTTTTATAGTCAATGGCCAATTATATAGCCAATACAATGGCACGAATTCGATATCCGTATTCAGGGCGAAGTGTCACCACCCTTAAAAGATATTGGAGAGTTAAAGAAGGCACAGAGGAGCGAGTCCGGTTCGGCTAGTATGTTATATATACCACGTTTGGATTTTTCAATTTCTTCTTTGTTGCGTTTGGAATTTGTTCATTCTATTTGTTCGCATCCTAATTTCTTCGGCTTTTCACTATTTCAGCGTAACGTTTTTATACTTTGCAATTATAATGAAATAAATTATATTTTATAGAAAGATAAAAAAACTACATTTTCTATTTGTGTCTGTATATGATATAAGCAAGGCATATGTTTGACTCTTTCTCACTTTTTCTTGCAATACATATGGGTGAAAGGGAACATAATATAATATTGATCAGTGCACAATTTATACTTTTAAATAACAATTGAATTTCATCGCTTGATGTGATACAAAAGAAATTTGAATTTCTATATCAAAAATTGTTAAACCAAATAACACCTTGTTTGATAAGTTTTTACTAAGTCAATACCATATTTAATCGGTCAAATGTACATCCATATATTTCTGTGCATATTTCAAAAGGATTAGATTATGCAGCCGCACAGGCTAAAACTATTTTTTCATTTTCGTTTATTATTTGTAGGATTCATACCCCCTCTGCTTTAATTTGTACCCCACATTGTTAGTAACGGGTTATATATTCTTTTGGTGGGAATTTAAGGAGGGGCGAGCTCTAGAAACTTGACTTTATATAGCCTTTTCAGGTGCTTACCATACTCACTGTTTAGAGCTTTTACATGTGGACGGAACAAATTTTTTCGCTACTGCCATATACCCCTCATTTGAACATCATATTGCCATTATTGGCCTACATGTCAACTTAGGCATAAGGCGTACTCTCAGCCACTTGCAAAATGTTTGAATGTTACGTTCCTACTCTACTCTTTAAACCCCTTTATTTAGACTCCGATTTTTTTTTGAATCGGTAACATGTCCTTTCGAGCAGGTTTGGAGGCCTTTGAGATTGTTGGCCAAAAATTTTGATGTTTCATGTTTTCATTTCGCTCCTCAAAGAAAAATATCCGTATCGCTGAATAGGTACTACCTATTACGAAAAATGTTAAAGGTGGTGTTTCCGACTCGTATTCAGACCGAATCGAGCAGGTTTGGAGGCCCAGGTTTGGAGACGGTCCGAGCTGGAAAGAGAATAAGATCTCCCGAAGAGCATAACACTGCTAAAATGCTGAAGAAGAAAAAGAGCTCCCGCTTTCAAGTACTCTGAGTGAACCAAGGCAACCCTCCCGCCAGACCAGACTTCCAAGAGATTGCCACAACCATCACGGAAAGGAAAGATGGTCGCTGAGAAAGGTAAGGAGTTGCCCTCTTTCGCCGGAGTGGCAAGGAAACAGAACAGAGATGAGATGACTTATGCAGTCATCGATATTGGCTGTGTATCAGGTAGGATTCCACCAGATCGTCCGTCCCAGGTGAGGCATTTAGTAAACGATCAGGTTATCGAACGTGTGTTGAACTCTGAAGGAGGTACACCCATAAGAATTATGAGCTGTGAGTATAGAGGGGACATCTAAACGCTGCGCTTTGCATCAGCGGAATATATTGATACCGTCAAAAAGCTCTTGGGAAGTATCCACACCCCCTGGGGCACAAAGCTCTACCTTGTGGGAAAGATGGACATCCCCTATCTCACAAGGCCATGGTCTTCATCAAGGATGTGGGCGACAAAATCGCATCGGAACGCATGATGGAAGTCTTAAACAAGCAAAACCAAGATTTGGTTGTGGAGAAATAAGAGATTTTACACAGGGAGGAGAAGGAGGAAGGAACTCTCTTTGTGAAGGGCATTGATCAAGTCTCCGTGACAAGTTTGGCTAAGACTAAAGGCATGACGTACTACGGGCAATGACCATCTTTTTCAAGATTGGGAAGGCAAGAATAGGCAAATATTCTCATATTGGGTCATCAGGCGGTGCAGTAGCGGGACACTCGATAGCGCCTATCTAACAGGGGGCCGACGACGAGATAATCACCGACTCTCCCAATATTGGGAAGATTAGGATAAGCAAAGATCCTTATACTAAAACATCGAGACACACATCACAGCCTAAGGATCAGGGACACGACGACGGAACTCTTGAGATTAGGAAGACTAGGATGGATAAAGATTCTAATGCTGAAACATCAGGCAGTGCAGTGACAGAGAACTCAATGCCGCCTTACGCACAGGAAGCCGACCATGAGACCACAACCTACTCCCAAGAAGCCCATTTACTTAAGATTTGGAAGACTAGTATAGGCAAATATCCTTCTATTGGAAAATCAGGCAGTGCAGGGACGGTAGACTCAATACAGCCAAACGAACAGGGACCCGATGATGGAACCAATACCGACTTTCTTAAGATTCGGAAGATAAGGAAAAGCAAAGATCCTAATACCAGAACATCAAGAAGTATAGTGACGGGAAACTTAATGCAACCTAAAGAAAAGGGAGCAGACGATGAGACCAGTACCCACTCCCAAGAATCCTATCTAATGGAGAACCAATGATTGAGGTAATCCAGATAAACCTCCACCGGAGGGAGACTGCTACACACGCTCTGATGGAGAAAACCAGCAAGCGCAAGATTCATATTGCCTTAATTCAGGAGCCATGGACGACCCGGAACGAAGTTTCGGGACTGAACCATACCAACTACCAATTATTCTATGCTAACACTGGTACTTGGCCGAGGACCTGCGTTATTTGTGATGAAAATTGAAATTATGTGTTTTCCCCAGAGTTGTCAACGTCGGATGCAACAGTGATGAGACAGGGAGTTGGTGGAGCATACCTGGCATCACTTGGTGAGGAAGGTAAAACAGACCGGAGATGAGGTACTAATAGGGTCCAATTCGAATTCTCACCACATTTCGTGGGGTAGCAACAACATTAATAAGCGGGAACAAGCCCTGGATGAATTATTGAATACTAACGCTTAAATTGGTAACACCGCTACCTATGTCAATAGGATTAAAGAAGAGATTTTAGATGGGACAATAAGTTCGGAAAAATCTAATCGATGAGGTTCAGGATTGGAGGGTCTCCATGGAGCACTCTTTCTCTGACCATCACCATATTAGGTTTAGAATAGCACGACCAGCGCCGAATCCGATAAGCTTCCGTAATAAGCTTCAGCTTCCCTGAAGAAAACAATATAACATAGATTTTTCAAGCGTAGATGACTTTGACGATAATGTCAAAAGGATTACTACTGCACTAGTGGAGTCTTTCGAAGATAGTAGCCTCTTCGGGAAAGGAAATCAGCCCAAGAAAAAGAGCGGAAATATATTGGAATGTGTATTAAACGCGGCACAAGGAATACAATGAGATTACCAGAGTGGCAAAACGTGCTTCCTGGAAGCTTTTCTGCGACCAGGTCGATAACGTTAATGAATCCCCGTGTCCAAACTAAAACTTTAGTAAACAACATGGGAGTGAGAGAAGAGACAACAGAGGACATGATTAGGCTTTCGATAAAGACATATTTTACACATGATACGACGGGACTCTCGGAGACACCGGAATGTGAGAACAATGGGATTGATCAAAGGCTTATTATTACAGAGTTTATGGTGAGGAAGACTTGAGGAGCTTCAAACCATTTAGATGATGGAATATTTCCGGTGTTACTACAAAAGGAGGTGGACTATATGGCGCCCCATCTGGCCTGCATTTTCACAGCATACCTAGGACCTGAATGCACTCCGAAATCCTGGTAAGAGGCAAGGGTTCTATTTATACTCAAATCCGGGAAGGCAAGTTATGGGACAACAGAGGCTTACAGACCTATAAACCTTATGTGCTTAAAATAGAGAATCCTTCGATGCCAAGAAGTACACACTAGCGGTATGCATTGCCATCGAGGAGGCTTTAAACAATGTGCGGACCTACACATCGATTCAATCCTTAGACCAGTACCGGGTGAACCAGGGCCTTAGAGACTAGATAAACCATAAGCAAAGGATCAGGTGGATAAATTGTGGATCCCATGACATAAATATAAGGGAGAAAGTGGCACAGGGCACACCACAGGGGGACATTTTGTCGCCACTCCTATGGGTGACCACCATAAATGACCTATTACGGATACTGAATTGAACCCGTCTGCTAAACAGACGGTATTATAATACTTCTAAGTGGTAAGGATCCGAACCAGTATGTCGAATGGCCGAGAGGGTCTTGCAGATGGAACACGACTGGGCTAGATCTAGGGGTCTCAATGTTAACCGAGAGAAGACTGTGGTCCTAGACAAGAAACTGAATTGGATGTGTCACATTTAGGAGTGTACCGAGAATGCTAACAGATGTTGGGCACTATGCGGACGGGCCGTAGGCTTGAAATGGGGCCGAATCCGAGGATAGTCCCCTGGCTCTATAGAAGCGTGATTAGACCAATACTTACTAGAAGAGGGTTCCGATCGGATGCCTAAGATGACACTAAAGGTCCTGTGCCAGCGGTACAGCCTTGGATTAACGGTACCCTAGTATTACCATCTGGAATATTATGGTACACGGATGGATCAAAGCTAGAGGACAGAGTGAGAATGGGAGTACATTGAGAACCCAGGAACTGAAATCTGTTTTAGACTGCCTGACTTTACTACAGTCTTTCAGGCGGAGATTCGGACGGTAATGGCACGATCCTCATCGTTTGGGCGCCGGGCCATAACGGAGAAAGGGGGAATAAAAAAGCAGACGATTTGGCAATGAAAGCCATACGGCTGCAGTCAACAAACTTGGCTAATCTGAATACTTTCGGGTCGACGCAGTCCGATTAATGAGAGTGGGCTACGAATGCGCATGCAACACTATGGAACAGCAGAACGGTCGGCAGGACGACGCAAATCCTATGAGTAGACCCGGATTGTAGGTAGACGAGGCTATTACTGAAAGGAAGAAAAGCTTATCCTAAATCGGTGCGGCAAGTGATAGCATGTGTAGGGCAAGCGGGGAATATGACGAGCCGTTGGAGCATTTCCAACGTCTTTGAAAGGCTTTCGCGGCTAATAGACATCGGCAATTAAGTGGGGACACAATACCAGACATGGTAAGGGCCGTGGTAAGCAAATCAATTAGGAAATTTGTAAGCAGCACGGAATTCCTGTCCAAAGTGGCATGGGGCCTTGTTAAACTTGTGGACTACAAAGACGCTTTCAGCAGCCCTGCGTTCGAAGGTAATTCAAGCTATGTCTATGTTTGGTATCCATGCAAAATTAGTAAGACTTGCTGATACATGTTCCTCAGTAAGCATAGGAAAGAATTTATTGGAACCATGCAATACAAAACGAGATTTTAGACAATGAGACAGCTAATCGTGTGATATCTTTATTATCCTGCTGAAGAAGATTATACGAGTTAAAGATGTGAATATATATGGCACACAAATCACAAGAGAACACATGCTACTCACCTATAACGATGACATCAACATCACAGGTCGGTCACCGGAATTAGTAACTGCTGCCTTTGAAATAATCGAAAGAGAGTCAGTGAAAATGGGTCTGGCAGAAAATGGAGATAAGATGAAATGGGTGGTTTCAACTCCGAAAACGCCTTTTACAACCGATCGGATAAAGAACAAGTAAAAGCGTGCTAAGTTCGGCCGGGCCGAATCTTACCATGGATCGCATTTGTCGAGTTCTTTTCCCGGCATCTCTTCTTAGGCAAAAAAAGGATATAAGAAAAGATTTGCTCTGCTATTAGAGCGATATCGAGATATGGTCCAGTTTGGGTCACAAATTATATGATGGAGACCTGTGCAAAATGTCAGCCAATTCGAATAAGAATTGTGCCCTTTGGGGGCTCAAGAAGTAAAATAGAGAGATTGATTTATATGGGAACTGTATCGGGCTATAGACCGATTCAGAACATAATAAACACGTAAGTTGATGGTCATGAGAGGAACCGTCGCACAAAATTTCAGACAAATCGGATAATAATTGCGACCTCTAGAGGCTCAAGAAATCAAAATCTCAGATCGGTTTATATGGCAGCTATATCAGATTATTAACCGATTTGAACCTTATTTGACACAGTTGTTGAGAGTATAAAATACGTCACGCAAAATTTCATTCCAATCGGATAAGAATTGCGCACTCTAGAGACTCAAGAAGTCCAGACCCAAGATCGGTTTATATGGCAGCTATATCAGGTTATGGACCGATTTCAACCATACTTGGCACAGTTGTTGGATATCATAACAAAACACGTCGTGCTAAATTTCATTCAAATCGGATAAGAATTGCGCACTCTAGAGGCTCAAGAAGTCAAGACCCAAGACCGGTTAATATGGGAGCTATATCAAAACATGGACCGATATGGCCCATTTACAATACCAACCGACCTACACTAATAAGAAGTATTTGTGCAAAATTTCAAGCGGCTAGCTTTACACCTTCGGAAGTTAGCGTGCTTTCGACAGACAGACGGACGGACAGGCGACGTCGCGACGATCAAGAATATATATACTTTATGGGGTCTCAGACGAATATTTCGAGTAGTTACAAACAGAATGACGAAATTAGTATACCCCCCCTCCTATGGTGGAGGGTATAAAAATGGAGAAAGTTGGAAACCACAACTTTGAAATAATCAGCAAATTTATCTACCTCGGCATTGCCTTAACCGAAACGAATGACACCAGTTTTGAAATAAAGCGAAGAATTATACTGGCGAACAGAAGCTACTTTGGGTTAAGCAAGCAGTTTAGAAACAAGGCCACCTTTCGACAGACCAAGTCATACTATACGAGATTGATACTACCCGTGTTCTTATATGGTTCTGAGGCATGGGTACTTGTGATATTAAAGAGAAAGATACTTCGTAAAATTGATGAACCAGTTAAAATTGATGGAGAGTATCGGCGTCGAATGGACCGACAACTCAAAGAGCTGTATGACGACGTTAGCATAGTTAAACGTATCAAAATACAAGGGTTGCGTTCACTACATCATGCGCCAGAATGAATTAACATGCTACATCGAACTCTTTCGAAGGCGGTGGTACACACAAACCGAGCCGACCAAAAATCCGATGAAAAGATCAAGTGGTGAAAGAAAACTCGAAACTTAATGTCAGACATGATAGAAGAAGCGCAGAAGATCGATGCGCTCGGAATGCTATTCTAAGTTTGGTTAATGAGACAAATGCTCTGTAATTGCCATTTAAAGAAAAATACTTGTAACTTATTGACCGATATGGACCTTACTTGTCATGGCTATTAGAAGTCCTAGAAGAACACCAACTCCAAAATTACGGGCAAATGGATTAATAATTGCGCCCCAAACGCCCAGTTTTACTCTTTTGAAAGTTAGCGTGCTTTCGAAAGACAGACGGACGGACATGGCTAGATCGACTCAAAAGTCATGAAGATCAAGAATATATATACTTTATGAGGTCTTAGATGCATATTTCGAGGTAGTGCAAACGGAATGACGAAATTAGTATACCTGTGGTTGAGGGTATAAAAATGATGCAGCACTTTTATGTTAGATTGGAGGGGCAATCTATTTTTCTAAACAAACACACTTAGACTATTCTATTTTCAAAAATGACAGACTTATTTCCACTTTTTTATTTTTAATGTGTCCTACCCAACCTATAATAAATAGACCGATAACCTGATGAATTCTTTCGACTTCCTGAATGCATGTTAAATGCGTTTAATAAAGTTGGGATATAGTAAAATCACCCTACTAGACTTCAGGTGCGTAGACATCAATACGCACATGCCCACGAAAAGCGTAATATCTTAAAACTGGTGTAAAAAACGGAAAATTTAAGGGTAATTTTTTAACTATTATCTTTTTGGCAACACTGGTTTAAACAGCTCACGCACCATGAATAGTTTTACAAACGAACAAGGTTGCAAATGATTAAATTGTATTATCAAAATGCGTGCCCTGTTAAGAAAGTTCATCGCGCGCTTTTTCCATTTTAACGACGAACCTCATTTTTAGCTCTATGGGTACGTAAATAAACAGAATTGTCGATTTTGAAGATCACACAAAGGCATTGCAAGAGCTACCAATGCATCCACGAAAAGTTACAGTTTGGTGCGGTTTATGGGCAGGTGGCATCATTGGACCGTACTTCTTCAAAGATGATGCTACCGTCAGATGATATCCAACTTTTTTTTTGCCCAAAATGCAAGAGCTTGACATGTGGTTGCAACAAGGCGGTGCCACATGCCACACAGCACACGTAACAATGGACTTATTGTATTGTATTTCACGGTGAACATTTTATTTCAGGTTCGGGACCGGTCAATTGGCCGCCTAGATCGTGCGATTCAACGCTTTTAGACTATTTTTTGTGTGGGTGTTAAAGCTCATGTCTATACAGACAAGCCCGCTTCAATTGATGCATTGAAAGACAACATTGAAGCATTTATTCATGATATATCGACCAACATTTTGGAAGGAGTATGCCAAAATTGACTAAGCGGATGGACCATTTGAGGCGCAGTCAAGGTCAACATTTGCATGAAATAATCTTCAAACATTACACTATATGGACTGTACTATAGATTCAAATAAAGATTTCATGCATTTTTCTGTTTCTTATGGGTTTCTTTTTTTGTGAAAAACTTTCCTATAGCTCTTAAAAATCAGACTTTATATACATATATCACAATGATTATGTCTGTATTGAAATACTTCAATATTTCCATCATGAAACGAGTAGTGACATATTTGAAATATTGTGATATATGTAGCCGTTTTTTGTTTGAAACAATTTTATTGAATTTGAAACCAGAATTTTATTTACATGACATACATTTTGTGCCATAGAAAATGCTAAATAGCTGTAATCACAAAATCAACCCAGTATCTCATACGCCCAAACCTTTAAAACCCAAAGCCAATACATACGATAAAATCATCTCTTGAGAGTTCTATAGAAAAACTGGTTCAAACGGTGTTTGCATTCATGACTTGTATGCAAAGTATCATGCATGAAATGATGCGCAATCAAAAACCATTTAGATCCAAATATTCTTAACCAAAAAGAATGCCCTGGTAATATGTTTCTGAAATGCAATGGCAAAAGTAAACATGAGCTAGTAAAAACGGCCTAAGCTCGGGCACGGCGAATCTTGGGTACCCACCACCTTTGTTTCTGTTAAAAATTTATACTAATTGCTTCTGTTTGTGTTTAATTTATTTCTAGCTGGTTATCAGGCTTCTGGGATCTTAAGAATCGAAATCCGCGTATCGGTGAATATGGGGGCTACGTCCATTTATGGGCCTATCTAGATCTTGTGTGACAGTATAAAAACGGCCTAAGCTCGGCCCCGGCGAATCTTGGGTACCCACCACCTTTGTTTCTCTTAAAAATTTATACTAATTGTTTCTGTTTGTGTTTAATTTATTTCTAGCTGGTTATCAGGCTTCTAGAATCTTAAGAATCGAAATCCGCGTATCGGTGAATATGGGGGCTACGTCCATTTATGGGCCTATCTAGATCTTGTGTGCCAGTATTGGAGTGCATCAATGTTTTCAACTACTAAATTTCAGCCAAATCGGATGCGAATTGATTCAAATTCAAATAGGGGGATCGGTGTATATGGGGGCTTTATCCAAAGATGAATCAATATTACCTACAACAACCCTATAGTAATAAGGATGAGGGTGTATTGCTTTTGTCAATCCATTTGCATCACATCGAAATATCCTCTTCGTCGTACATATCTAAGACTATCGTCGTTCAAATATAAAACATCGTCCTACAAATCTAAGACGATCTAGCCATGTCCGTCCGTCTATCTGTTAAAATCACTCTACAGTATTTAAAAATGTTTAGGATGAAACTTTGCACAGATAATTTTTACCATAGGCATATGGGCTATATCGGCCTTTATCTTGATAAAGTCCTCAAATAGATCGATGTCCCTATAAGTATTCTGTACAGCTTTTCGAGCGAAAGGTTGTCAAACTCCATTTAAAAAAAAAAACCTCGGTGAAACGATGGCGAAGTGCAGATCAATAATCAAAGTTTGCTAGTGAAACAATTAAAATTTCCGCGACTATTCCGAAAGCAGAGAAGAATACAAACCCAAAGGCCTGGGAGCCATAAAATTGATTTTCAAAAATTTTATATAATATCCCTGCTGGTGATTATCCAAAGTTAGGCCGGCTGAACTTAATGCATTTTATACCCTACACCACAACTGCGGAAAAGGGCAATATAACTTTGTGTATTTGCTTGCAACGCTAAGATAAGAATCCTGATCGGCTTAGTATCATATCCGGAGTCAATTTAGCTATGTCCGTCTGTCCATCCATGTATTCTTGGTCACATTTGGTTTCTGGTTGTCGTAAAAATTTTGCTCAAGTCGCTTTTAGATCCAAGAAGTCCCCAATAGGAACTTTCAAGGCTGAAAGACTGAGTTGCACTATGCCCTTCAATATTTATAGCAAACTAGCTGACCCGGCCACGCTCCGCTGCGCATTATTTTACTTTATATGGAACAAAAGTCTCATTGGATTGTTTTTTTTCGACAATTAAAGATCTTGTAGTGAAATGCCATGCTAATTTGACTAACAGTTTAACAATGTAAGTGCCTTTATCTGAATCCCACATGATCTTTATTGGTCTACGATATTCTCATGTTGTCTGATTTAGGGGTGTTTTCGGGGGAGAGGTGGTCTCCCAGATAATTGGCCCTGAAAAAATATCGGCACCGTGCTCTTCTTTCAAATACCATTTATTTAAACCCCATATTGCCATTGGCTTAAGAGGAGTTTACAGGATGAGGCGTCCCCCAAACACATGGCCCCAAAATAGGTTAACAAATTCGTTTTCTTATCTCAAATACCTTTCATTTGAGCCACATACAATATTGGCATGGTCGAACAAGTTTTTCACTTTGGGGGTGTTTTAGGAAAGGGTTGATGCCCTAAATATATGGTCCTACATTTGGATATCGAATTCGTATTCTACTCCCAAATACCTTTATTTGAGCCCTCTATTGCGATGGTCAGTAAAAAATTGCAGTTTGTGGGGTATTTTTGAAAGTGGTAGACCCCCAGAAAATTGGTCCCGAAAATGGGTATCAATTCTTGCTCTACCCCCAATACCTTTCATTTAAGCTCCACATTGACATGGTCGATAGATATGCCCGATATAGGGGTGTTTTGGGGATTGGGGAGGTCCCCCAAACACTAAACCCGGAAAATATATCAGCAACGTGCTCTATTCTCACATACCTATTTAGTTCCACTCTCTTTAAGAGCCAAATTGGTCTACTCCCAAATACCTTTAATTTGAGCCTCATATTTCCATAGCAAACATGGCCGGCTTGGGGGGTGTTGGAGGATCTTGGGTCTTGACTTCTTGAGCCTCTAGAGTGCGCAATTCTTATCCGATTGTAATGAAATTGTGCACGACGTGTTTTGCTATGATATCCAACAACTGTGCCAAGTATGGTTCAAATCGGTCCATAACCTGATATAGCTGTCATATAAACCGATCTTGGGGTCTTGACTTCTTGAGCCTCTGGAGGGCGCAATTCTAATCCAATTTGAATGAATTTTGGCACGTAGTATTTTGTTATAATATCCAACAACTGTGCCAAGTATGGTTCAAATCGGTTTATAACCTGATATAGCTGCCATATAAACCGATCTGGGGTCTTGACTTCTTGAGCCTCTAGAGTGCGCAATTCTTATCCGATTGGAATGAAATTTTTCACTACGTGTTTTGTTAAGATATCCAACAACTGTGCTAAGTGTGGTTTAAATCGGTCCATAACCTGATATAGCTGCCATATAAACCGATCTTGGGTCTTGACTTCTTGAGCCTCTAGAGCGCGCAATTCTTATCCGATTGCATTGAAATTTTGCACGACGTGTTTCAAATCGGTCTATAACCTGATATAGCTGTCATATAAACCGATCTTGCGTCTTGACTTCTTGAGCCTCTAGGGAGCGAAATTCTTATCCGATTTGAATGGATTTTTGCACGAAGTATTTTATTATGATATCCAACAACTGTGCCATGTATGCGTATAAACCGATCTTGGGTCTTGACTTCTTGAGCCTCTAGAGCGCGCAATTCCTATCCGATTGGAATGAAATTTTGCACGACTTGTTCCAAAATGGTCTATAACCTGATATAGCTGCCATATAAACCGATCTTGCGTCTTGACTTCTTGAGCCTCTAGGGAGCGCAATTCTTATCCGATTTGAATGAATTTTTGCACGAAGTATTTTATTATGATATCCAACAATTGTGCCATGTATGGTTGAAATCGGTTCATAACCTGATATAGCTGCCATATAAACCGATCTGGGATCTTGACTTTTTGAGCCTCTAGAGGTCACAATTATTATCCGATTTGCCTGAAATTTTGTGCGACGGATCCTCTTATGACCATCAACATACGTATTTATTATGGTCTGAATCGGTCTATAACCCGATACAACTCCCATATAAATCGATCTCTCTACTTTTCTTCTTAAGCCCCCAAAGGGCGCAATTCTTATTCGAATTAGCTAACATTTTACACAGGTCTCCAACATATAATTTAATTGTGGTCCAAGCCAGACCATATCTTGATATCGCTCAAATAGCAGAGGAAATCTTTTTTTATATCCTTTTTTGCCTAAGATGAGATGCCGGGGAAAGAACTCGACAAATGCGATCCATGGTGGAGGGTATATAAGATTCGGCCCGGCCGAACTTTACACGCTTTTACTTGTTATATATAAGATGTAGCCAGATCGGACAATTTCTAGATATAGCTGCTAAATAGACAGATCTTCCAAATTAAGCTTCTCTATATTCGCACCGACTATGGGACAGATCGCAGAGTTGGCAAAATATAAATGGCACTATCGATATTTAATGACTGAATATCGGTTGCTATTTTTCCGATGAATACTATCCGAAAGTCCATTTTTTGGAAAATTAAACAAAAATAAGCGATCCGACACTGAAGGTATCCTTTAAGATACGAAGGTTGCCTTTTCTATTTCGGGATTGGACAAACCTTGTATTGCAATATGAATTTCTATCAAGGACCAGTGTTTGTCGATGGTGTGGTGAATTCAGCCGAAGTCGTAGTTCACTCCTAGACGAATTTCGTCAAGGTCGTCAAAATCAGTTGTTGTTCCAAAAACCATTGATGCTGTGCGCCAACTTATATTGCCAGATCGTCATGATTTGATGAGTCATCCGTCCTATAGTTCTGACTTGGCACCAATGACTTCTTTTTATTCCCGTACATAAAAAATAAAATGAGAGGCCAACGTGTTTTGGCACCTGATGAAGCGGTTGATGCGTTCAGAATGCATGTTTTGGAGATACCTCAATCAGAGTGGCAAAAGTGATTCGACAATTGGTTCAAACACATGCAAAAGTGTATAGATCTTAATGGGGAATATTTTGAAAAACATCAAAGCGATTTTCTATGATTAATATTTGTTTTTGTGTTCTCTAATCCCGAATTATAAAAGGGAACCCTCGTACATTGCGCCTATAGATTCTTGACTTCCAACGGTCTTTATTAATCTTGGTTTTTTTCTGTGCATTGATATAGCTTCCATATAAATTGACAATATCGATATCTATTATTAAAATTATCGAAAATATCGGTTATCGATAATTTGCCAGCTCTTACAGATCGGCCATATTATGATATAACAATGGATGCAGTAGTTAGATGAAATCAATAAGGATGACATATATATGTATATTTTATTGTTCAAAAAAGGTTACTAACTAATTTTCCCATAAACATTCCACGAAGAAACAGGGGATACATCTCCCATATCAATGAGTTCAGTCAAATAAAAGTTTAACCTTAATGATAAGGGGCCTCCTTTTTTATGCCGAGTCCGAATGGCCGCATAGCGACACCACTTGGTAGAGTAATTTTAACATGGCGGGATACCTCACAGATGAAGCCAGCGTTAGAAAGGCTGCTAACCACCGCTGAAAATTTTTCAGATGTTCACACCATAATTTGAACCTCTGCGCCACGGTGGCCTAAACAAAGGATATTGAAGTAAAAATGCATTAAGTTCGGCTGTACCGTGCCGTGCATACCCTCCACCGCATGTATATTAATTGTCCTATCCATAATTACATCCAAATATGGACCGATCTGGTTCTTATTTGTTTCAGTTGCGGAGAAACTTAAAAATAACCGGCAATAAATCCGCCTTTAAATATTAAATCTCCAATCCGAATAGTGGTCCTTGCTATGTTTAAATACGGTCCACTCTGGAACGAATCCAATATGGATAAATTTCAGCCAAATCGGATAATAATTGCACCATGTAGAGACTCAAGAAGCCAAGATACCAAATCGGTTTATATGGCAGCTATATCAGGTTATGAACCGATTTGAACCATACTTGGCACAGTTGTCAGTAGTCACAACAATCACAAACAAAACGTAGTCCAAAATTTTAGCCAAAATTTTAGCCCTCAAGAGGCTCAAGAAGGCAAGACTCCAGATTGATTTATATGACAAATTTCAGCCAAATTGCATAAGAATTGCGCCCTCTAGTGGCTCGAAAAGTAAGATCCAAAATCGGTTTGCATGGCAGCTATATCAAAACATGGACCGATGTGGCCCATTTACAGTCCCAACCGACCACACAAATAAGAAGTTTTTGTGCAAAATCTCAAGCTGCTAACTTGCCAAATTTTAGACAAATTGGAACAAAAATGTGGATTTCGGAGCAAAAATACCGAAAATTGTGAGTACGTTAGTGTGGGACCTACACTTAACGTTGGACCTATGGGGACCACATTCGCATTTTATAGGCTTAAGATTTTTAATCACGGCCATTAAATACGCCTTTTAGTAGCTGAAGATTTCAATTCTGGAGTCCAGTCTTTATGTGGACAATGAAAAGATGTAGTCCTATACAGTCATATACCCAAATTCATCTTATAACAAGTAAAAGCGTGCAAAGTTCGGCCGGGCCGAATCTTATATACCCTCCACCATGGATCGCATTTGTCGAGTTCTTTCCCCGGCATCTCATCTTAGGCAAAAAAGGATATAAAAAAAGATTTCCTCTGCTATTTGAGCGATATCAAGATATGGTCTGGCTTGGACCACAATTAAATTATATGTTGGAGACCTGTGTAAAATGTTAGCTAATTCGAATAAGAATTGCGCCCTTTGGGGGCTTAAGAAGAAAAGTAGAGAGATCGATTTATATGGGAGCTGTATCGGGTTATAGACCGATTCAGACCATAATAAATACGTATGTTGATGGTCATAAGAGGATCCGTCGCACAAAATTTCAGGCAAATCGGATAATAATTGTGACCTCTAGAGGCTCAAAAAGTCAAGATCCCAGATCGGTTTATATGGCAGCTATATCAGGTTATGAACCGATTTCAACCATACATGGCACAATTGTTGGATATCATAATAAAATACTTCGTGCAAAAATTCATTCAAATCGGATAAGAATTGCGCTCCCTAGAGGCTCAAGAAGTCAAGACGCAAGATCGGTTTATATGGCAGCTATATCAGGTTATAGACCGATTTGAAACACGTCGTGCAAAATTTCTTTCCAATCGGATAGGAATTGCGCGCTCTAGAGGCTCAAGAAGTCAAGACCCAAGATCGGTTTATACGCATACATGGCACAGTTGTTGGATATCATAATAAAATACTTCGTGCAAAAATCCATTCAAATCGGATAAGAATTGCGCTCCCTAGAGGCTCAAGAAGTCAAGACGCAAGATCGGTTTATATGACAGCTATATCAGGTTATAGACCGATTTGAAACACGTCGTGCAAAATTTCAATGCAATCGGATAAGAATTGCGCGCTCTAGAGGCTCAAGAAGTCAAGACCCAAGATCGGTTTATATGGCAGCTATATCAGGTTATGGACCGATTTGAACCATACTTAGCACAGTTGTTGGATATCTTAACAAAACACGTAGTGCAAAATTTCATTCCAATCAGATAAGAATTGCGCACTCTAGAGGCTCAAGAAGTCAAGACCCCAGATCGGTTTATATGGCAGCTATAGCAGGTTATAAACCGATTTGAACCATACTTGGCACAGTTGTTGGATATTATAACAAAATACTACGTGCCAAAATTCATTCAAATTGGGTTAGAATTGCGCCCTCCAGAGGCTCAAGAAGTCAAGACCCCAAAATCGGTTTATATGGCAGCTATATCAGGTTATGGACCGATTTGAACCATACTTGGCACAGTTGTTGGATATCATAATAAAACCGTCGTGCAAAATTTCATTCCAATCGGATAAGAATTGCGCACTCAAGAGGCTCAAGAAGTCAAGACCCAAGATCGGTTTATATGGCAGCTATATCAAAACATAGACCGATATGGCCCATTTACAATACCAACCGCACGCTAACTCCTTCGGAAGTTAGCGTGCTTTCGACAGACAGACGGACGGACGGACAGACGGACGGACGGACAGACGGACGGACATGGCTAGATCGACATAAAATTTCACGACGATCAAGAATATATATACTTTATGGGGGCTCAGACGAATATTTCGAGTAGTTACAACCAGAATGACGAAATTAGTATACCCCCCATCCTATGGTGGAGGGTATAAAAATTGGAAATAAGTTTTACCTAGCAGCAACATAAGCAAAGCAAAACTTATATCTTTGTGCAGCTTTCTTTACGACTATTTGACTTCAAAATCGATTATTGGACTTTTTAATCATTGAAAGTTGAATTCGACTTTTCGAATCTTTTACTCAAAAAGTCAACTTTGGGATCCCTAAGAGCACTCTTTTGTTTTGAAACAGGGCTCAATAAGTCCTCCAACTCTCCTTAGCGCAGCAAGAGAGAAGAAAGAACTACTTTCCACTATTTCGATACAAACTAATCATTAACGCTAAGAACAACACACACATCAATATTGCCAAACTCTTTTTGTTGTGCACTTGAACATTCTTTGAATGTCACTGCAAGTCACGGATGATAAATGAGGTTGGCGAAATGGTACAACAAACAAGTTTCAAAGGCACTTGTTGGTGCCAAAAGATACCATATTATTTGCTCTTTCGGTCATAACTTAAAAAAATTTAGTTCAAAGACATAACAATGGGGAATAATTTAAACAAGAAACAAGTAAAAGCGTGCTAAGTTCGGCCGGGCCGAATCTTATATACCCTCCACCATGGATCGCATATGTCGAGTTCTTTTCCCGGCATCTCTTCTTAGGCAAAAAAAGGATATAAGAAAAGATTTGCTCTGCTATTAGAGCGATATCAAGATATGGTCCGGTTTGGACCACAATTAAATTATATGTTGGAGACCTGTGTAAAATGTCAGCCAATTCGAATAAGAATTGCGCCCTTTGTGGGCTCAAGAAGTAAAATAGAGAGATCGATTTATATGGGAGCTATATCAGGCTATAAACCGATTCAGACCATAATAAACACGTATGTTAATGGTCATGAGAGAATCCGTCGTACAAAATTTCAGGCAAATCGGATAATAATTGCGACCTCTAGAGGCTCAAGAACTCAAGATCCCAGATCGGTTTATACGGCAGCTATATCAGGTTATGAACCGATTTGAACCATATTTGGCACAGTTGTTGGATATCATAACAAAATACTACGTGCCAAAATTCATTCAAATTGGATAAGAATTGCGCCCTCTAGAGGCTCAAGAAGTCAAGACCCAAGATCGGTTTATATGACAGCTATATCAGGTTATGGACCGATTTGAACCAAACTTGGCACAGTTGTTGGATATCATAACAAAATACGTCTTGCAAAATTTCATTCCAATCGGATAAGAATTGCGCACTCTAGAGGCTCAAGAAGTCAAGACCCAAGATCGGTTTATATGGCAGCTATATCAGGTTATGGACCGATTTGAACCATACTTGGCACAGTTGTTGGATGTCATAACAAAACACGTCGTGCAAAATTTCATCCCAATCGGATAAGAATTGCGCACTCTAGAGGCTCAAGAAGTCAAGACCCAAGATCGGTTTATATGGCAGCTATATCAAAACATGGACCGATATGGCCCATTTACAATACCAACCGACCTACACTAATAAAAAGTAGTTGTGCAAAATTTCAAGCGCCTAGCTTTACTCCTTCGGAAGTTAGCGTGCTTTCGACAGACAGACGGACGGACGGACGGACGGACGGACGGACGGACGGACGGACGGACGGACGGTCGGACAGACGGACGGACATGGCTAGATCGACATAAAATTTCACGACGATCAAGAATATATATACTTTATGGGGTCTCAGACGAATATTTCGAGTAGTTACAAACAGAATGACGAAATTAGTATACCCCCCATCTTATGGTGGAGGGTATAAAAAGGCGATAAGTTAGGCCGGGCCGAACTTTGGATACCCGTCACCTTGGGTATATTGTAAACCACCATTCGTCATAATAATGCTTAATTTATGCCCCCATAGCAGCTAAAGCTCTAGGAACAAAACAAAGATGATCCCGATAAAGGTATACATGGTAGCTATATCGGATAACTGACTAATTTGGATCGTATGTGGCACAGTTGTTGGAAGCCGTAACAGAACACCGCATGCAAAATTTCAGCAAAATCAGACAAAAATTGCGGCTTGTAGAGACCCAAGAAGTCAAATCGGCAGATCGGTCTATATGGGAGCTAAAATCAAATCTGAACCAATCTGAGCTTAATTTAAGAAGAATATCGAGGGCTCAAACACAACTCACTGTCCCAAATTTTGGCAAAATTGAACAATAATGCGCCCTTTATGGGTCCAAGAACTTAAATCGAGAAATCGGTCTATATGGCAGCTATATACAAATCTGGACCGATCTGGGCCAAATTGAAGAAGGACGTCGAAGAGCCTAACACATCTCACTGTCCCAAATGCCAGCAAAAACGGATAATGAATATAGCTTTTATGGTCCTAAGACCTTAAATCGGCGGATCGGTCTCTATAGGGGCTATATCAAGATATAGTCCGATATAGCACATCTTCGAACTTCACCTGCCTATGCACAAAGTTTCAGCTCAATATCTTTATTTTTAAAGACTGTAGCGTGATTTCAACAGACAGACGGACGGACATGGCTAGGTCGTCTTAGATTTTTACGCTGATCAAGAATATATAAACTTTATAGGGTCGGATATGGATATTTCAATGTGTTGCAAACGGAATGACGAAATGAATATACCCCAACCTTCGGTGATGGGTATAAAAACACAGGGTATACCTTTCTCATATCTATGAGTGCAATCTGATTGAAATTCTTAGCTCATTGATAATGGACATCCTTGTCATAGCCAAGTCTGAACTCGGACTATATCTTGACTCCCATATAGACCGATCTTTTAATTTTACCTCTTGATTTTAAATAAGGAATAATGACATGCTGAGACCCTTCCATATATTTTTCAAACATGGTCTTCATAGATTTATGTTTCGACGTAGCCTCCATATACACCGACTATAGATTTTACTTTTTGGGGACGTATTTTTCATCCGATTTCTATATTATAATAAGTTAAACGAGTATCAGTCCCTGCTACGCATGTTTTAAAAATTTTTGTATATTTCGATATAGCCGCAATATAGATGTACACACCAAACGGCTGTATACACCAATCATGACAATATGAGTTTTAATTAAAGGTAAAAGGTTGTGTACTGCGAATCTGATATCATTATTCTGCTCATATGTCTAGCGGACCACCTCACACCAAAACAGTCGTTCAATTATAATGAACTAACGGGACACTGTGTGATTTAATTAATGTTTACGCCGCCATAGCCCCGAAATTGTAACATTCAGCGTGAAAGCAGGAGTTGCAAACCTCAACGATAAGGTTTCAATCATTTTTAGCTTACCGATAGACGAGACCAAACGACGTGTTGCTGGGCAATTCTTTTTTGTTCAAGAGTTTTACACAAATTGTAAATTAGTTTTTTACCACAGAAAATGGTTTAATATGGCAATTTAATATGATTTAAAAAAAGGAAAAAAGGTTTAAGTTCGGCCGGGTCGAACTTTGGATACCCACCATTTCGGGTATATATGTAAACCACCTTTTACCAAAATTCGGTGAAAATTTCATACCTTATGAGCCATAGCAGTTATATCGAAATATGTTCCGATTTGGAACAAATACTAATAAGTACAATTCAATTGTTCAATTATGCATAACAAAATAGTGATCTTTTTAGTAGCTATATCTAAAAAAAACCGATCTGAACCATATACCACACGGATGTCGAAAAGCCTAACATAAGTCACTGTGCCAAATTTATGTGCAATCGGATTATAAATGCGCCTTTTATGGGGCCAAGACTTTAAATCGAGATATCGGTCTACATGGCAGCATTATCCAAATCTGGACCGATTTGGGCCAAGTTGCCGAAAAATGTCGAAGAGCCTAACACAAAGCACTGTCCCAAATTTCGGCGAAATCAGCCAATAAATGCGCCGCTTATGGGCCCAAAACCTTAAATCCAGAGATCAATCTATATGGCAGCTATATTCAAATCTGGACTGATCTGGGCCAAATTGAAGAAGGACATCGAAAAGACTAACACAACTCACTGTCTCAAATTTCAGCAACATCGGACAATAAATGCGCCTTTTATGGACCCAAAACCGAAATACCGGTCTATATGGCAGCTTCCAAATTTGGTCCGATCTGTGCGATATTGCGGAAGAATGATAAGGGGCTTAACTTAACTCACTATCCCAAATTTCGGCGACATCGGACTATAAATGCGTCTTTTATGGGCCCAAAACTTTAAATTGAGAAATCGGTTTATATGGCTGCTATATCCAAATCTGCACCTATCAGGGCCAAATTGAAGAAAGATGTTGAAGGGTCTAATACAACTATCTGTCCCAAATTTCATCAAAATCGGATAATAAATGTGGCTTTTATGGGCCTAAGACCCTAAATCGGAGGATCGGTCTATATGGCAGCTATATCAAAATCTGGACCGATCTGAGACAAATTGGCGAAGGATTTTGAAGGGCCTAACACAACTCCCTGTCCCAAATTTCAGCAAAATCGGATAATAAATGTGGCTTTTATGGGTCCAAGACCTTAAATCGGCGGATCGCTCTATATGGGGGCTACTACAAGATATAGTCCGATATAGCCCATCTTCGAACTTAACCTGCTTATGAACAACAAAAGAATCTGTGCAAAGTTTCAGCTCAATATCACTATTGGGTTGCCCAAAAAGAAATTTCACAAGCTGTGAAATTTTTTCACAGCTTGTGACTCTGTAATTGCATTCTTTCTTCTGTCAGTTATCATCTGTTACTTTTAGCTTGCTTTAGAAAAAAAGTGTAAAAAAAGTATATTTGATTAAAGTTCATTCTATGTTTTATTAAAAATGCATTAACTTTCTTTTAAAAAATCCGCAATTACTTTTTGGGCAACCCAATATTTTTAAAGATTGTAGCATGATTTCAACAGACAGACGGACGGACATGTCTAGATCGTATTCGATTTTTACGCTGATCAAGAATATATATACTTTATAGGGACGGAAATGGATATTTCGATATGTTGCAAACGGAATGACAAAATGAATATACCCCTATTCTTCGGTGGTGGGTATAAAAAAGACTAAGTTTTAACTATTTAATAGGTAGTCATATGGTACCATTCTACAATATATGATCCACTTTAAGCGAGTAGCACTAACATTTAAATTCAATTGAATTTAGTTGAGCAGAGTGGTAAAAATTAATCATCAGCATGTATCTTTGTTATGACAACCTATCGGTCCTTTGAATAAAGAAAAATAAAATATAGAAATATAGGAAGGATCTAAAAGCAAAAAATTTGGTATCAAATTCTGGGGTGGGAGGCCTAGGAGAGCCGCCCACCCCCAAAACCCGCAAACGTAATTATAGACCAAACACTACAATATGGGACTCAAATTAAAGGTATTTGAGAGTAGAAAACGAACGAATTGCGGAACTAAGTGTTTCGTGGGTCACCACACCACTATAAAACTCCTCAAATCGGTTGCCCAAAAAGTAATTGTGGATTTTTCATATAGTCGGCGTTTACAATTTCTTTCACAGCTTGTGACTCTGTAATAGCATTCTTTCTTCTGTCTGTTATCAGCTGTTACTTTTAGCTTGCTTTAGAAAAAAAGTGTAAAAAAAGTATATTTGATTAAAGTTAATTCTAAGTTTTATTAAAAATGCATTTACTTTCTTTTAAAAAATCCGCAATTACTTTTTGGGCAACCCAATATTTACCGACCATGGCAATATGGATTTTAAATGAAAGATCTTTGGTCATAGAGCACGGAATTGACTTTCACTTTTGGGACCAAGTGTCTGGGGGTCCACCACATCCCAAGAAGGACTTTTACTGACCATTGCAATGTGGGGTTTAAATAAGAGGTACTTGGAAGAAAAATCCATAGGAAAATTGGAATAGATTTTCAACTACAATTATGCAGAAATGTTCAAATTTAGAGAACTTCTCTCCAATATAGCATAATAGTGCGCAGCAGATCGTGCCGGGCTCAGCTAGTCTAATATATAAAAAATAATTTGTGTTTGTTTGTTGGTTTCTTTGTTTGTTTGTGTGTTTCTTATAGACTCAGAAACGGCTGAATCGATTTTCTTGAAATTTTCACAGATGGTGCATAATGATCCCGTGTTGCAAATAGGGTACTACATTTTTTGATATCTGAAGGGGGGACAGACCCTCCCCTTACCCCAATTTTCAAAATCGCCAGATCTCGGAGATGTGTGGTGCGATTTAAGCGAAATTTCGTGTGCTCTCATATAGTACCCTAAAAATAAAAATTCTGGCAATATGGGACTCAAATGAAAGGTATTTGCGAATAGAATACGAGTCCAATATCCAAATGTGGGACCACGTTTCTGGAGATCCACCCCTTCTCCAAAACACCCCCCAAACAGGACTTATTTACTGACCATGGGAATATGGTACTTAAAGAAAAGGTATTTGAATATAGAATTCGAATCTGATGTCCAAATATGGGATCAAGTGTTTGGGGGGCCGCCTCTCCCCAAAAACATCCCCCAAAGGGGACAAATTTACGACCATAGCAATATAGGGCTCAAATGAAAGGCCTTTGGGAGTAAAGCACGAATCTGATATCAATATTCGGGAAGAGTGTCTATCGGGCCACCCCGATAGACACTTTGCTGACTATTGCAATATGAGCCTCAAATAAGAGGGTTTTTAGAGTATAACACGAATCCGACATATATTTTTAAGGCCAACACACTGAGTGGCCGCCCATCCCCCAAAACACCTCCAAGCCGGCAATGTTTGCCGACTATGGAAATATGGGGCTCAAATCAAAGGTATTTGGGAGTAGACCACGTATCTGATATCAACATTAGGGACCAACTGTCTAGGGGACGTCCCACCATCATAGCAACCCCCAAATAAGACGTATTTGCTCACCAAGACAATTTAGGTCTTAAAGAAAGTGGAACTTAATATTTATAGTTTTTAGGGCCAATACCCCAAACCGGACATATTTGCTGACTTTTGCTATAAGAAGTTTAAATGAGATTAGAAAACGAATTTGGTATCCAATTTTGAGGCCAATGCCAATATGGGGTTCAAATAAATGATAAATAGATATATGAGAATAGAGTACGTTGCTGATATAATTTCAGGGCTTAGAATTTGGGGGACCACCCCAATCCCCAAAACACCACTAAATCGGGCATATTTACCGACCATATCAATTTGAACTTTAATGAAAGGTATTGGGCGGTAGAGCAAGAATTGATACCCACTTTCGTGACAAATTTTCTGGAGGTCTATCCCTTTCCCAAAATATCCCACAAACAGCAATTTTTTACTGACCATCGCAATATGGGGCTCAAATAAAGGAATTTGGGAGTAGAATACGAAATTGATATCCAAATGTAGGACAATATATCTAGGGCATCGCCCTATCCCCAAAACACCCCGCAAAGGGTAAACATTTTTTGACCATGCCAATATGTGGCTTAAATAAAAGGCATTTGAGATTAGAAAACAAATTTGATAAACTATTTTAGGGTTATGTGTTTGGGGGACGACTCATCCTGTAAACTCCCGTAAACCAATGACAATATGAGGTTTAAAGAAATGGTATTTGAGAGAAGAGCACGATGCTGATATTTTTTCAGGGCCAAGTGTCTCACCTACGAAAATACCCCAAAATCAGATATCATGAGAATATCGGGCTGAAATAAAGTATTTTAAGAATGGAGTACACCTCCACTCCAAAATTAAATTTGTAGACCAATAAAGATCATATGGGATTCAGATAAAGGCACTTATATTGTTAAACTGTTTGTCGAGCGGTATACTATTTTCGTAGCATGTTAATTCACTAAAAGCTCTTTAATTGTTGACAATAAACATTCCAAGGAAACTTTTATTCCACATAAAGTAAAAGAAGCCGCTGCGGAGCGGACCCGGGTCAGCTAGAACATATATATTTATATATTTTTAAGACAAAATTTATTTAAAATTTTTTTAAAGACAATATTTGTCAAATAAGATTATTAAAATTTTTCAAAAGACTACATTTTAATTAATTTTTTTAAGGACTAACTTTCAGCGAAAAACTCTCTAAAGACAACCAAACCTCCCGATTATTTTTTAAACCAAAATTTTAATTTTATTATGCTTATCTGTCCCAAACCTTTTCCTAAATTTTTTTCTATAGACAAGTTTTCATAAATATTTTTAAAGACAAAAGTTTAACCCATTACGTCTGAACCCGTTGTCGGATTTTGATGACATTTATATCTATATATAAAAGAGACGCATGATTGACTGATCGGCTGACTGACTGATTAACACCCAGCCCAAACGGCTGGGTCATGAAATTTGGCACAAATGTGAGTCTTGGGTAGTATGCGTGCGATAAGATGGGGTTTAGTGATATTCGTGCATTTAGGTACTAAAAAGTACGAAATGGTGACTTTTAACCAAACGTCTCAAAAAAATAAGATTTGGTGACAAAAATAGTACCAAAAATGGTACGAAAGAGGTGAACTTTGCATAGGACGAAAGAGGTAAACTTTGCATAAGACGAACGAGTAGAGCTAGAACTTCGAAATTTGGCTTAAATGATTGTTGTTGCGAAATAAAGGGGTAGATAAAAAAATATGAAAAATAGTAAAGGAAAGGGAAGAAACTTACGTTTGGTACCGTATTTGGTACCATTTCAAACTTTCTTTACGGATTGAACTAGAGCTCTGAAATTAAGCATGAAGATTCTACTAAGAAATACATGGTGGCTGACTAAGTAATTTTTAGCAAATCATACATCTTGGTACCACAAAGTACGCAAAAGCTTATTTACTTTAACAGTGAATGTATAAGTGAACGTAAAATAAGAAAAAAATGCTAAAAATGATCCATGTCTTGACAAATATACGATAAGTTGTACCAAGTATGAAATCGTAAAAGGAGTGGAACAAAAAGTATTAAAGTGCTGTAATTGGTACCATTTAGTACTTTGTTTATAGATTGAGCTACAGATCTACAATTTGGGATACAGGCACATCTTGGCAGTATGTACCGGACGACTAGAAGATTTTGTTGATAGTTTGGAACTAAAACGTACAATATGGCACATTCTATACGGATTGAGCTTCAGCTCTGAAATTTGGAATACAATTACATCTAGGCCCTCTGTACCGAACGACTAGACGATTTTTTACACATTCGTTTATTTTGATACTAAAATCTACAAAGTACTTATTACTTTATTTACAGAGTAAACTACATCTGTTACATTAGAGATATAGGAACATCTTGGCAGTATGTAACGGATGACTAGAAGATTGTTTTTAAATTTGTACATTTAGGTACTAAAACGTACAAAATGGTGTTTTATTTACGGATTAAGCTAAAGATCTCAAAATTGCGAAACAGTTACACCTTTGCACCGTTTTATAACGTTCGAAGCCATTAACACAGCTTCCAAAAGATATTTACACTGTTGGCAATCAGTGTAAAATTCAGCTCTGACTTCATGACCAAATGTCACCGCCGATGTGGCAGTTCCTGCGCCCAATAGCTACCATAATTTTCAAAAACAAGTAAAAGCGTGCTAAGTTCGGCCGGGCCGAATCTTATATACCCTCCACCATGGATCGCATTTGTCGAGTTGTTTTCCCGGCATCTCTTCTTAGGCTAAAAAGGATATAAGAAAAGAGTTGCTCTGCTATTAAAATGATATCAAGATATGGTCCGGTTCGGACCACAATTAAATTATATGTGTAAAATTGCAGCCAATTCGTATAAGAATTGCGCCCATTGGGGCTCACGAAGTAAAATAGAGAGAACGATTTATATAGGATCTGTATCGGGCTATAGACCGATTCAGAACATAATAAACACGTTTGTTGATGGTCATGAGAGGATCCGTCGTACAAAATTTCAGGCATATCGGATAATAATTGCGACCTCTAGGGGTCAAGAAGTCAAGATCCCAAATCGGTTTATATGGCAGCTATATCAGGTTATGAACCGATTTGAACCTTATTTGACACAGTTGTTGAAAGTTAAAATAAAATACGTTATGCAAAATTTCAGTCAAATCGGATAGGAATTGCGCCCTCTAGAAGCTCAAGAAGTCAAATCCCCAGATCTGTTTATATGACAGCTATATCAGATTATGAACCGATTTGAACCATACTTGGCACAGTTGTTGGATATCATGACGAAATAATTCGTGCAAAAACTCATTCAAATCGGATAAGAATTGTGCCCTCTAAAGGCTCAAGATGTCAAGACCCAAGATCGGTTTATATGGCAGCTACATCAGGTTATGAACCGATTTAAACCATACTTGGCACAGTTGTTGGGTATCACAACAAAACACGTCGTGCGAAATCCCATTCCAATCGGATAAGAATTGCGCCCTCTAGAGGCTCAAGAAGTCAAGACCCAAGATCGGTTTATATGGCAGCTATATCAGGTTATGGA